>NC_054058.1:66866388-67209060 GCF_017639655.2 Falco naumanni
TGGTTTTCATCATATTGGTATCTCCTGTGCTGTCCAATCCACTGGATAATCAGAATCAATAAGCTACCTCATGAGCATCCCCAACTCCAATTATCACTAAAGAAATGCAGAAGTTGAATTCAAACTTATGAATATCAAGACTGAAAACTAAAACAAACTAATGCTTCTCTTATTTACCTTCTGGATGTCCCATCACAAAACTATGATTAGAAATCACATGAAGAATGTAAGTAAATTCACATTCAGCGTCTTCACCTTGGCAGCCAGATTTCCCTGATGCTCCTCAGAATCCACAAGATACCTTTAGCATCCCCAAAAATACTGTTTTCCCAAATGTGTTTAATGGCTGTCAACCCTGATTCTCTATTGAGAGCTAGTAATAAACTGAAGCTCTTTTTCTCCTTTACAATTTAAATACAGGAAGTAAATTTAAATCTCTGTGTTTAAAGAGCTTGGTACTGAGATCTAAAACTCACCCCATCAGAACTCAGAAAAATTTTCATTCACAGCAGGCAATATCACACTCTAATTGGTTTAGTAAAAACTCTGTTAGGTGTTGAATTTGCCTGTCATAAAGAGGGTGATCCACATCTGGCAAATCCTCATTACAAACCAAGTCTACTTGAAGTGAGTTAAAAACACAGATCATGACTAAGTGTCAAATTTATGATTTATAGGGCACATTTATGGGGAGGGTGGATCTCTCACTGGATTGCCAGTGAGTGAATCTACAAACAAAAACATATTTCTTATGAAATTAGCATAATTTTTTCAGGGCAGAGGCAACATCAGGATGAGACTTGTTGATTTCTGGGTACCAGCTGACACTATGCAAATATCCTGAGCTGAAGGAACCAGAGGAAGAATTATGGGAAGTTAAACTTGAGAACAGGTAGCCATCAGTTGTGGGACAGTTGTTCATGTTTGAGCATCTATCTCTAAACAGATGCTCTATCTCTAAATGCAGCAGCTATCCTGTTAGCTTTGTATTTTCAACAGAATATATTCTTTATGTTTGCCTTAAGTAATAGCGATGTCAGCGCTGCTGGAAAACTCATACATCCCTCAGTCAACCAACTGCAATGCAGGGGACTGTTCCACTCTAGCCCCTCAATACCTCAAACACAAGAGTAAAGGTCTCCAAGATGCTGCAGTGTGCTCCTCCACTAATCTGCAAGGCATAGTTTAAAAGTCAGTTAAGTAGGGCATCAGTTTTGAAGCCACACATCTGAGCAGCAGCCATTAAACACACTCTTCACCGCATTGAGCAGGAGAGCAGAAAGACCATCTGTATAGATGAGGAAAATTGCCTTCACAGCAGTTACTCGCCTTTCTGTTAGACCTCTCCTCCAGAGTGCTTCATTGTTTTTCCTTGCCTTATTTACTTTGCTTGGCCTCTTCGTCCTTCATGTAGCCTGGGAGCAGGGCAAGGCCACCAGCTGCACAACTGCTCTCCAGCTGAACAGAGAGGGCAGCTCCTTGGCCCATCCCCAGTTGTGCATGATGGATAAAAGAGATGGAAACGGGGAAAAAACCTCTCTCACACAGGGGAAGGGAGAAGCGAGTGGGTCTGCCTGGTCTCGAGGAAGGTGTAGGCTCACAGCTGGAAGAGGACACCACAACTCCTTCACCTCCCGAAGCAGGCCTGACACACTGCTGCAGGCAACTGACCACCCAGGAAGATCGCTTCCTGAAAAGGACAGGAATTTTAAGGTCTGTACTTCCTGGAATTACATTGCAATTGCTTCTAGCCTTACAAAGAAAGGTAAACCAGAAAAACATCATGCATAAAAAGGGCTTTCTGACAAAAATAGGCAAACTAGCTCTCCATCAGGTGATCTCCTCTAGCTCAACAAGAATATTAAGTATTTTCTGTGGTAGGTTGTTGCATGGGTTTTTCCCCTACATGTGCACAGAGACTTTTTTCTAACCCTACACAGCTGAAGGTTCGCTACAAGAACTCTCTAGACAGTTCCAGGAACACAGAAAAGCAGGTCATCATATTATTATTGCACAGAATACTTCACAGAGGACAAAGTAAAAGTATGGTACAAAACAAAAAAAAACTATGTAAACTTCCTTTTTTTAAAAAAAATAAAAGGTTCTATTTAAAAACATGAAGATTAAATAGGAGGTTGTGAACTGGATATTTCTAGTTCCCGTCTGATTCTTGAATTTTGCAGACATAAGCAGTATAATAAAGGAGGAGGAGATGAGGAAATAATGTCAGCTTCTAAAAACCACATTGTTTCTTCTTGTCCTGATTTATACAGAAATCTAAGTATAATAATGTATGGATTCCCTTAATTGTAATTAACAGGGCAGAGGTTGTGATTCGAAAGGATGTAATTACCGTATTTTTTCCAGAAGAACACAAATGAGAATAACTTTGCAAGAACAGAAGAAAAAAATACCACAAGCAAAATTGAATAGAAAGAACGTAGAGTACTATCACAGCTCAACAAAAACGAAGAATGCTAATTATAAAGCATTCAATTGCTCAGGGAAGTCCAGTTCACGCTCATACTAATTAAAGGATGTCTTCATGACCAATCCAAACAGCCAGCTGAAATCAAATTTTCTTAAAGGATTAAAACTGCAGAAGCAATGGAAATACTTAGACCAGAACAGCAAACTGCCAAAGGCACATGATGTTCCAGAGCAATGCAGAAAAGAGAAACATGTCAGAAGCATTTATTTTTGAATTCTTTAAAACAAGCCAAATTGGAATGCAAGATACCTTCAGTTTACCCTCACACAGTGTTCACAAGCCTTTCCCTTCTTTCAATTACTACACACCATTAGTAGTCAGTGAATTAGTTTGTTTCAGATACAATAGCAAAGAAATCAGGTGTTAAAATTAGACCCACTGAAATAATTATTTTTCAGTTGGAAGGCTGCCACTATACACCATAACGTGTCCTGTAAGCATCATGCCACTTTTCAATAATTAAATATTCATTGGACTACAGATAGAGACTGACTCGGCAAGCCTAAGGGTTCAGAGATAAAAGATCAAAGCTCAAACCTTTGCTCCAAATAAGGCTTAAATGGGATCTGGATGTGGGATTCCCTCTGTCCTGGGGAATACCTAACTGCTTGGTAATTGGGACTATAAAGCGAGGTGATGCTGTCGTTTCAGCTCCTGAGAGCAAATCAGCTCCTTCTCCTGATGAACTGCATCTCCGAACAGTGGAAATTCCTGTATATATCATTTCAACACATTATTGACACTACTTCTACCCTAGTGAAACAAACAGGGTCATGGAACAGACTCAAGCACTGGTCCACGGCTCTCAACCCCGTTTCAGTGACAGCACATGTCATGGTCTGGTATTACCTTTGTCAACAACTGTTCAGCTTAGGGGACAGCGGCAGACAGACCCTCGTTGCTACAAGGCTGCCTCTGGTGGGAGGGTGAGCAAGTTTAGCTGTACGGATGCAACCTGTGCCATGCAAGGGCAGTAAACAGTAGAGATACTGCAGAGATACAGCTTCAAAGGCCACCAGCATCAGACAGATTTCTTGCAAGCACCAAAGCCAGCAAGTAACTGGATTCTATCCCCACAACAGAAACATTCACAAGGAAAACATCACAGAGCACTGGAAGGATTTTGCTGTTAAAAGGTCCACCTGCACTGAACCTGGGGAATCTGGAAGACAACAGTAACACAAATTTGCCCAGGCTAGATTCTTTAGTGTCAAGCAGTCATCCTCAGGAGGAAGGAGGGTGATCAGGAGAGTCTGCTGTCCCAGAACTGCACAAGAGTTTTCAGACAATTGAAGAAGAAAAGAATTACTATGAAATTAATAGACATGTAACAAGAAAACTGGGGAGGGGGAAAAGAAAAAGGGACAAAAAGAAGGCCAACGGAGAATTTGCTAATGATGTGGCATATGATATCATACACGGAACCTCATCTGAGCTAAAAAAGACAATCTTGCAATTTGCAGAGGCTAGATAAATTCCTAACAAAAACAAGATTGTAATTTGGATCAGTACGAATACAAAACAGAGGAAGAATAGTTACAATTAGAATCAACCCTTGCTAAAGCAAACTAAAAGTTATGAATCAAAAGAAATTATCTAATAGAATGAGGCTTATCACAAATGACAACACTTTTGCATGAGATGGTATCCAAAAATTAAAAAAGAAAAAAAAAAAAAAAAGACAAAGACCTGAGGCGGTAAGGCTGACGAGTTCAAAGCAGTAGCACAGCAAAAACAACATACACAGTTGCATACACTGTCAAAATGAAAATAAGCCAAGAAAATGCCCAGGAGATACAAAAATTTTGCAAATGTGAGCACATACATAGCAATAGCATAGATGGGAAAAAACCACAGTCCTTTTTGATCAGCATGTTTGTAAGAGTAATACATGATGTTGTGGAGAAAGTGGGGAAAGAGAATACAAAATAGACAAGAGCATCTCAGCTGATAGCTCCGGCGTTCGTGTCTGCCACAGTTTCACAAATATTTGATAGTGTATGTGTGTATGTTAGGGAATTGCAGCAAACTGAGGTGTTGACACCAGCATTTAAGTTTAGCACATTGGACAAAACAACAGAACTCCCCTCATAATCCCAAAGGAAATGGCACAGAGTCCCAAACAGCCTACAGCTTCCATTTGGAAGATCTCAGAAGGCACCAACCACACCAAGAAGATAGAATGGAGGTGCCAGGATAAGAGAATTCACAAGCTCTTAATATTTAATTTTCTAGAAAAGCCAGCAGGCCCAAGCAAGACTGCTTTAAAAATTAATCAAGCAATATTTGTGAGCTGAAGTCAGGAAGCTACTTCACATACCCATGAAGCTGGGTGTTAATATTCATTTGATCTTCATTTAGTTTTGTACTTTTATGGATTAACCTCACCAGCCAGAACCTGTGAGAGGTACTGTGAGGCTCCTGATGGCATATGCAGACAGTGAAACAAGAAACAAATACGGATTATTTTTCTTAAGGGCAGAGAAAGAAGCCTGAACAGCACTCAAATAAAAGATGCAGTAGTTCATACACTGACTGCACAGGGCTTGGGGCTTTCCTGGAGGCTGGGAAATAGCAAGGGCCACCTGCTAACTGGTTCCCTGCACTAGCACTGCAACTGCCTCAGTGCAACTGCCTCAGTACAACTGCTAGAATGTTCTAAGGAAATTCTCTTTGTCAAAAGTAATTCTTAAAAAACAAAAATAAAAATAAAAACAAAACAACAACAAAAAAAAAACCCACCAAACAAACAAACAAAAACCCCCCAAAACCCCCAAAAACCAAAAGGAGCCTTGCAAGTAGTCTACAGCCACTTTAAAGTTGTTCAGCAATTAGAGTAATGATTGCAAGACAGTAAATATTCCTTGTGGAACAGAAAGGTTTTGAGTTTCACAAGAAATATGCATTTCTACAGGGTCTTCCATGGTTTCAGCCTCTCCCTGGAGAGGAATTAACACTAAATTTGTAGCAGCAATGTCCTATAGACTAATGGATGTCTGGCCTAAGAAATTCAGATCTCTAGTCATTCTGATAATGGCTTCTGTTTATTTCATTATAGCCTCTCTATTATAATGTATCTCAAAAGCTATTTTAGCATCTACCACAGTTTTCAAACTGCCATTAGTAAAAGATAAGCAAAAAAAATTTCCAGTGCATGGAATCCAGACACCTACATTCCAGAAATTTCCAGTGAGAGGAATATTCCTAGCTTTACTGTCTTTAGAAACAATGAGCATTGGAATAAACAGTTGTGGTTCCTACTGATAGGCAAGATTAGCAGTTATTGAACCAAAATTCACTCATCTCTAGTTAACTGAAACTACAATAAAGGTAAAACCAGGATTATTTTTTTTAGTATTTGTGAGTCATCCTTTAGTTCTTTTATTTATATGAGAAAGCAGCTTGTAATTGTAAAATCTTGTAGCTATTTGAGAACGATGGAAGTAATTTCTGAATCAGGCTGATTCACTAATTTTACTTTACTTTTATAGCATATGAATGCTTTTTGTAATGTTATACAATATGCCATAGAGTATTTATTTCTTCATCTTCTGCCCTGGAGTCCTGTGGAGTCTCATATGGGTATGGTTCACTCATCACACAGAAGTGTGATTATATATTAATGCTAGAAAAGACAGTGCAATGGGTGATAAGAATTCAGTTACTGTGGACAATGTATTCCAGTATTCCACTCACGGCTCTAAGAAAGTGCAAGGCGATGCTCAGGATGTCTATAACTAACTGTAGAAAATAAGTATTATATCATAGGAAAAAAATGAGCAAAATTTGTCACAAATCATCTCTATCCTTTACTGATCACCAAAGTATCTTTAAACACAGCCCCTGCAAGAATTTTCTCTTTCAACTGTTTCACCTGGCATGGTTTTACTATTTCTTCAAGCACAGTTATAGCAGTGTTTGTCAACAAAGCACAAAAGGCAGTAAATTTTTGCCTGTTCAGAATATTGTCAGAATTTCAATACAGTACCGTCTGACTTCTGCCAGCACTGATCTAAGGAAATGATGTTCAAATTCACCTTTAACAGCACTATGACGTCCCACTAGTATGCAAGTGAATTCCAAGACAAAGTGTTTTCCTCTTACACAAGAGAAAATTATATTAATATTAATGTAGACTATAATATTAAACGATCATCATACATGTTAGCTCAGGAGATTAGTTAAAAGGAAACTACTGAGTTATATTACATATTTTAACCCCTCTTACCTTTTTCATTTTGGCTTAAAGTTACTGACTTTTTATTTAAGATTACCTTCTATTACTTATTAATGTTAGAACTTGAGTCATGACATGTCGGTTGCTCTATATATGCTCATGTCAGCATAGACCAAATTCTGGCTTCATTAACCTTCCTATGTCCCCCAGATCTCATCCCACTATAGTGTCTTAAATTCACTGTTGTAAATTGGAAGTAGAAAATGCAGACATCAAATTCACTGCCAGGAGGCAAAGAACCTAATTCAGTCTTCCAGGAGATAAGGCTACAGTTTGGCACTGACTTTATCAACTAAAAGAAATTTAAAAAAAAAATAAAAATAAAAAATCCTGGAGCGGCTTTATCTGACCAAATGTGTCACATCAGAGCTGGCTACCTTTGACCCCCCTATAGTCGCTGGAGAGGTATGATTAATATGACTGATTTTAGATGTCTACTTCAGGATGAGATAAATAGTACCCTTTCTAAGAGGCCTGCTTTGTTCCCCTGAGCATGTAGGTGGCTTCAGGTGACTCACTCCAATTGGAGACTTCTAATACTAAGTGAGATGAGTCCCTCTTGCTCATACCCACATTCTGGGGTGATACAGCGAGTATCACAAAAGACATTTAATAATAGCCATTACAAAGAGTACAATCATCATCAAACCAAAGAAAGCTTTTGCTTGCTACCTTTTCACCCTGGGGAAGTTGTCCATTTCTTCTGACTGTTCCTCATTCTGTAAAAATGCAATGGCACCACATTCACCACAGTACTACAGATGATGAAATATATGGATAATTACCTTCATTTTCAAATGCCATGATCCAAAATTTTAATCATAAAACCATTATTTTCTAGGACTTGATAAAGATGCTGGAGAACTTTTTGCTCTTTGCAAAATAGTTGGGAAAGGAGAAGAGCCAACAGGCACAGGCTGAACACAGACCACCCATGTCAGGAAAACCTTTTCACACCCGGGAAGATGTTGCCCAGAAAAGCTGTGGACTCTCCATCGCTGGAGACATTAAAAGTACTGCTACATTTGTGGGGTGGAGCAGAGGGCTGGAGCAGAGGACACCCACAGCTTCCTTCTACCCTCCACAATTCTGTTGCTGGAATTCCCGCTGTGGAATGGTGGACCTGACATCACGAACAGAAAGCTCAGAAACGTGCCCCAACTACGTTACACTTCCTCAATGAAATAATTTGTCAGATTAGTAAAAAATCTGATTTATGTTGGCTTGTGAAAGTAGATTAAACGTATCAAACCTGATGATGATTTCACAACAGCTCATCTGTAAAAAGGCTGCATTTCACATGAGACATTTTACGGTGGAAAGGAAAAGCACAAACAGTGATAACCTGTGTTACTGAAGGTGAAGAGTCTAACCTTGGTATCTTCACTGACACTAGTAAGACCACAGACACAAGCTTTGACATAAGAGCCTAGCCTGCACAATGCTTTCACAAAGCACCGCAACCTTTTAATAACATTTAACGAAATTTAAATCTTATGCCATTCCAAAGAATATTTATATGGAGCAGAAATTAAAGGATGGCTTTTTTTATTATCCTTAATTATTAACTATCCTTAAACTCCCTACACAATTTTTTTTTCAATGGTAAAAGAAGTTCTTACTTCTGGAAGAAAGCACAGAGGCTTTAGAATAATGTGTTTTGTTTGATGGACAGAATCGTCCTCTTTGTGCAGTCAATGACATTACCGAACACAGGGCTATGACACTATTAAAAAAATTCAAAAAATAAGGCCTGTGTTCTGTTTTTTATTTGCTAATACAGTTTAATAATCCTCTGACTTCGAGAAAAAAATGAAAGTAAATACACTGCTCAGTCAAACATTGCACCAGTTTACACAGTTTGCTTAGCACCATTCAAGCAATCAGATTTTTAAAGTGCACAATTAAAAGACACGTACACCTTTGTAAAAGAGGGGCCTATGCCAATTCATACTGAAAGAATGGATGATCTTCATCCCAGTAAAATTCAGCCTCACTGACTGTAGAAAAAATTTTCCATATGACCACATTGGATAGGATGAGCTGGATCCCATTAGTGACAATCAACAGTACCGTGCTGCTATGCAGCTGTGAACAAATGCACAATAACTTCTGCTGGGGGCGGGGGGATAATGCTCTATTTGAATCTTTTGTATTACTTCTTCATAGGCTATGAGTTATAAATTATTTCTGTTTCATCACTTGCCCTTACTCCCACTGACATTTTTCTGTAGCTTTGTAGCTGTATTTTCATTACGCTTATTTACAATAAAATGTTTTCTGTTATTTTAATCTTTCTTCCTTCTGAAGGAAAAAAATGTTCAAACCATGAGGGACACCCTGAAAAATCAACTATTCAGAAAAAGAAAGTGCTGTCAAATGTTTGCAAAAGTTTTTAAGTGTTCACAAAATGTGGGTTCAAAAGTACAATTAACATTAGAGTAGAAAGTGCTCACTACCTGGGAAGCTACTACATCAGGAAAGAATAAAAGATGGCCACTTGGTGATGTGGGAAATTAAAGATATTCTAAGAATAAAAATAATGTTCCATGAATAATATATATAGGAACAACAAAACAAAATAATAAAAAAAAAAAGACTAGAGAAGAGACACTGAAAAATCTGCAACAAAATAATGGGCACCCTTTTTTATTGCAAAGACCAGGAATACAGTTTCATATGCAGTTTATGATTTCTCTTTTTTCCTAAAATAATGGTATAAATCAGAGAACTGCTGAGCATCAGAGAAGCTCAGGAATTGGTTTATATTTTGTTATCTATTCTGGAATCACAAAACTCTTACTGCAGCACAGCAAGATGTAACAGATTACTTGTTGATATAAACCGACTTATTAAACTAGTAAGGCTCACAATCTTCACTCAGCAACACGTTCTTATGTGTTAGATGAGAACTGTGTGTTATTTTAACGTTAGTTCTATTTGTGTCAATCCAAATGGGAATAGATTAGGATTTCTTTCAATCTTCAAGACAACACAATAAACCTTTCCAACTTATTGCGAAAAATTACAGAGATTTTAACCGAGAATTCATGAAGTTTATTTTGAACTCTCTTCATTAAGCTTGAACAAGTAATGATTGCAACATCCACCTGCAAATATTTATTACAGTGATTTACTATGACCTGAAAAACATCATGAGTATTTTTGTAACCTCTGGCTAGACATCTTTAAAGCGATCCATTACAGACAACCTATAGAACAGAGCAGAGACTAAGGATAGTTAGCAAGAAGAGAACCTTTGGAGTAACTGAACATTTTTTGTTTGAAACATTAACATAGCAACAGAAAATACACATATTAACTCTCATTTCATCACTAAAAGCACACCTATGGACGTTAGCTAGGTGGGTCACCCTGTTTGCTTTGGTGGCATACAGCTATATGACTGAAGACAGTATACAGATGTTCATGAAACTGCATCTCTTTTTCTTAACTCCTTTATGCAAATTTCTCACCCTCATTGGCAATGTTAAAAGAAACACACTGCTATACAAAGTATGAGCTACTAACTTCAGTAGGTTAGGAAATGATTCTAAATTAACAAAAATATTCTGTCTTCAATGGACAGTCAATTAAAAACGTAGCGTGCTGCTCTAATGGGGTACTGAGACTTCCTTTGATTCTTCTTCGGAAAGGAAGGAAATTACAATATGTGTTTTGGAAGTTATCATTATATGTGCAACAAACTGACTATGAATCCCTATATCTGATATAAGCGAAGCAACAAACTCAATAAATTACCTTTGACAACTTCGGGATTTTACACCTTCGCCCATAACTTTTATTCCCCCCAGGGATCAGCACTTGCTGATCTAAAATGTCTTTAAAACTAAAATGACAATCTACTCACAAAATGGCAATTCAGGCTTTCACGCTGTTATTCTGAATGGTTCATCACCTTGATTGCTTAGGGGGAATATGGTATCTACAAAAGTTCGGTGACTGTTTTGTTGATTTAATCAAGAAAAAAAAATCCAAACAATTAAAATTTAGGCCTTGAAGGAACTCCTTTGTGGGCACACCTGTGCATACCTTACTAATAAAAACAGGCAGTGATCATGGCCTGATGCTGTGCAATGACAGGAACCTACATCTGCTGTGACTGAGATAATTAAAATGCAGAGTGCCTCAGCACATGGAACAGTAAGAGGGGAGAAAAAGGAACTCTGGCTGGATAGCTTCTTTCTTTTTTTTACTTGACTTTGATCTTCCCAATATTGGCCCTTCCATCGGTCTTTCTTTGCAATTTCTCCATTCCCTATCTGCTACACTTTTCTCATTTACCATGATCAGGCTCATATATGATACTTTCCTTAGTTCTTTTTTTGTCTTTTTTGCATTCTTTTTTCTTTTTCTTCTGAAGCTTTAGCCTCCATACCTTCTTCTCACTTAAAAAAAAAATAAATTAGTTGTTGGTGGGTTTTTATTAGTTTTGTTTTTTTCTTCCCTTGGCTTAAGTGTTTTTAATTTCATTTCCCTGGAGCCTTTCGTTTTCTGCATGCCTCCCTAAACACCATCTGCTCAACTAATTCAACTGAACATATGATCCTGGAGCCTCGGTCTCCTCTTGTACCTTTACCACTCTTTTACATCTCCCAGATTCAATGGAAATATTTTCATTTGCAATGGCATTATTGAGAGCACAACCCTAACAGATGAAACACGGCTTTATTAATTCATCCTGTTTGAAGCTGTTCTACTGAAGTATTTATGGGACTCTCTAGCCTAGAAAGGCAGGAGTTAGCAGTTCTAACGAATATTCAAGTACTTTATATATAAGCAGAACACTTCCAACAGGAGAGACAGAGGTTAGTTATGTCCAACCAGTTAAGTAATATGGGGAGAAGGAGTGAGCACAAACTTTAAATGACAATAGTTAATGGTCTGTGTTTTTGGCCACAGCCATGTGCATCAGGGACCTGACCACCGCATGCACTGTTCCCAACAGGCAACTGGGCAAGGCTTCACTGCCTCTCCTGTCTCTATCCTACAGCATCCTTCAACCCCAGTAAGCTTTGCGGTCTTGAACACCTCTGTATGTTCTCATGGTACATTGTACCATAAGGTACAGAACATATACGTTAACTTTCCTGCCAGAAAACCACTAACACAGTCCTCCCACTGGGTAAGGCTTTGAAATGAACTCCTGCAAGACGGAAAGATCTTGGTATGAATCCAAACTTTGAATGAGGCAAAAGGATTGAAAGATGTCTTGAACCAAAGTCTTTAGGGGTACAGCACAACACAGCAAAACCCAGACTGCTTTCAGGAAGTTTCATTAGTCTTCCACCGAAGGGTGTCAAGACAGTAGTAAAAGACAGTAATTGGTAATGTATCATTATTCTACTTTCTGAAAGTAGGAAAACATCAGCAGTAGCTTGCCAAAATGGTCTTGTGCCATACTTGGTTGATATTTTTTAAAAAATACTCTCCAATTACTCCTTTTAGAAATAGCATTTTTTTAAATTGTTTTTTAAAGTCAACTAGCACCAGATTAAAAAAAAAAAAAACCAAACCAAAAAACAACAGTTTAAACTTCACCAAGTACCTGGAAATCAACTGAGTTTTGTAAAACTGATTCAATATTTCTCATTTTAAGGCCATTTTAATTTTACTTTATAAAGAGGTCTACATGCAGTGTATTAATATATTATTTTTACCAAAAAAAGGTGGTTTCTTTTTTTATTTCAGCAAACCACATAAATTCAAGATGACAAAACCGAGAACTGCATGTATATTCAATAATTTACTTCCATTATGTCATAAAATGGGAAGTTAGAGAGTAGAAGAATATTTTCCTTAAGGCAATCACTTAGTGGTTTGACATTTCTAAAATGGGACATTTAACAGCGAGTAATATCACAGAAAATATCCTCACAGAATAATAATCAAATCAGAGGGAAAATGAGGTGAAGTGTGAAGGTCTCAATGCCATGATTTGTTTAATTACATTTTTTATTAAGTCTTTTTTTCTGCTCTGCCAGGCTGTAAAATTTCTTCACTAAATTTTACGTATCAAACTAACTTTACATGTTAGTTCGGCCACAATAGCTTTCCTCTAAAAATGCATAACTTGGCCCTGTTTAATATAAAATGAGCAAGGAAGTATAGAAGGAAACCCAGGAAGAGGAAAAAACAGGAATGAAAGATGGAAGGAGAAGGAAAGAAATCGAGGACATCCAGGAAAAGGGGGAGAAAAGCTCAGGTAGATGGAGGCACAGAGACCATTCAAAGGGGGTGCCAGAAAACTTGCAACTTGCGTAACGGTCCTGACTAATGAGCAGTTATTGCTGTGTTTCACCTTTGATCTTGGAAGCTTACAAATGTAGGGGAATGGTATTAATTTGTCACCAGTAGATATTAATTACAGTTTATGCCACCCCAGCACACACCTGCCAGACCTTCCTCTCCGAGTAATCTGATGGATGTACACTCGTGACACGTGCTTCTGATGCAACCAGCTGTTTGTGCAGTAACACATGCCACACAATACTGATCCCTAACAGTTCTTCATCTTCAGAGGATTTAAGAACAATGGGAAAATGGTACAGCAAGCTGTAAAGTGACTAGGTAGGGTGAGAAGTTACATTTCAGATATAGCATGTACTGTTGAAAGTAGGACGTACAACACTGGAGTTAGGAAACCATATATAATGCTTTCAAAGACAACGTTAAAGGAGCGAGAGCAAAACAAATATTGAAGCTGAGATTAAATGCACTTCCAATTGTGTTGCATGAAGGCTGAATTTCACTGATGAAACCTTCTATCAGATATGTATCCTGGACATGAGGCAGCATCTGCAAATTTGCAGGGCATTTAGTATTTAACATTCTTTTGTCCCAGCAATTATGAACAATGTGCTGTTTCATTTCTAATGATATCCCTTATGAGATCCTCAAATAATTACATTCAAATAGAAAGTTTCTAGGAACGCACTTTGCCAAAATTTTAACTCCCCTGGACAACCAACTGTATGCTTAAGAATTTTAATCATAAATACCACAGGATAGATCCTAGAAAAAGCTAAGGAGAGGCACCTCCACATTCAGCTGCAGAACCTTATTCAGGAAGGACTGCACACGTTCTCAAAGTCATGTTTTTCCCCACTTTTATAGGCACAGAATTTTCTTCATGGCTTATTTTTCAGGTTTACAGTTCTGTTTTACCAGATCTGAACTTTTACATTTGTTTCTTCCTTTATTACTTTGTTTCACTTTGAACTCCCGAATTGAGTATTTGGTCCTTTGAATCAGGTATCCATATAAATCCAAGCAGCACCAGAAACCAAGTGCCTGTAACATTTTTTTTATTTTTGCCACATCATAAATATATGTCTGGTTGAGTACAGATGCCAATCCTACTATCTTCTGGTCTCTACACACTGCATCTTGTGTGTACAGACCGGTCTATCAGCCATTTTTTCCCATTAAATTTAGAGTTGTCTGCAGAAAATATTCACGTTTGACTGCAGAGTGGGTATTTGAAAGCCAGGCACCTCCTGCCAGGGACTGTTTCAAATCACACGCCCCTTTTAAAAGATGTCCAACCCCATCATCTTCTTTCAGGCATTTTTGCCTCCAACATAGATTTATTTTATGTTGTTTCTGGAAAAAAATACATTTTATGGGTAGGTATCTGTTGTAACTAGATTTCCATAATGGCCAAGTGCCCAAAGCAGAATGGCAACGCCATGGGTTTTACTTCCTGAGAGATTTAATTCTCATTAACTTTTGCATGATCTTGGGCATATTCCCTGCAATCCAAGGCATTGGCTGAGTACATAACTAGCAAGTGCTCTGGTGGTATCTCTGTGCTTTTCTGACCAAAAAAAACCCCAACAAAACCCAACCCAAAATGCAAACCTGAGCCATTCTAATAAAGCAAAGGTGAGTCACCTACATTGTGTAAAGCAAGATTAGCACTGCTTGCTTGTTCAAACCAGCCATGATGATTAAGGGGAAGAAGGGAAAGGATTAGCTAGGTGCAGAACAGGTGGCTCAGTTTACCTTAGCTGCCTGATTAGACAAGAACAATGAAAGGGGGTGGGGGTGGGGGTGGGGGTGGGGAGGCAATTGAGAAAGATACCTGCTGACAAGACACCAGTGCCCAAACACAAATACAGTGCTGTGCATGGACAACGAGGAATGCAAAGAGAATGGAGAAGCCACAAGACTTGCATGGAAACATGTGAAGAAAACACCAATAAAAAATTAGCTGTCTAGTTCTTGCCACTTAGGAGCATATGTTTGTTATATTTAAATATATTATGTGCTAGAAGAAAAGCTATTACATGTAGTAAGGGAAAATAATTGTGAAGAACATGATTGAAAGGCGATAATGTTAGCAACAGGACAGCAGCTGCTTACAGATCTGCAGTCAGTGTCACTCTCTAAAGACAACAGAGGTTTTCATATATACATCAGCTAGACTTTGATAGCCCCAATAAATGTCCAAAGACTTCCTGCAAATGCCTTAATGTAAATATTAATGAAAAAATACATCATTACATAATTCTTGCAATGTGAAGCCAAGACAAACTATCACAGATACTTAGTGAGGACCAGTAGCACTAATACATCATTTGGGACAAGGAAATAGCCTGCACTACTGCTTTTTCTTTTATAATTCACTGTTTGTGACTAATCGTATTTTCCACAGTAATTTCTGCTGGCATAACTGCATGTCTCTCACATTTTTTATTACAAATACCACTTTTTTTAAGGTGTTCACCTATTTATTCATGGGTTAAAAGTTTTCTTGAGACATTTCTCACTTAAGAAAACTGCTTTAGTAAGCAAAGCTCCTCCTAAGCCTACACTAGCTCCAGGTGGAGCCTAAATTACTGTAGTTCCATCTCAGGTGCTCAGATATTCTTTTTCTTATTTACTTTTCAGCTTTGCTCTACTTTCTCCAATGCCAAAACCCTTAATGTCTCTGTCTACAGGTCATCTATTAAAAAGTTATGAAGTATATGTTTCCTTTTTCTTCCCCCCCCCCCCCCCTTTTTTTTTTTAATTCTTCATTTGTCACCTTAACTACAACAGTGATTGGCTACTAGCAACTACCAGGGTCTTTTACTGAGAAAGTAAAACAAAATTATCATCTGCCTGAACTCAGGAGGTGCCAATCTACCATTAATTATAAAACAAAGTTGTGCCTATTAATCTTTTTTTTTTTTATAGCCTGGCCTTTTTTTTTTTTCCAAAATATACCTTCAGCATCTATTAAACAGAAGGAGAATTTAGTAAGAAAAGACTTTACATAGGTATTTACACCACAGTCTGCAACTAATACATGGAAATTCAACATCTAAACAAAAGCCTTTGCTTTTCAGAACTTTTAAGAATCCTCTTGATTTGAAGTTTAAAGGTCAAAAGAATTATTTTTTTATTAGCTAAAGATGGATAATCTAGAGATGGATTTGTCTGAAATTCTACAAGGAGGCAATCTGCAGAGAAGTAGGTGGATATTCATCTGTCCCTCCAAAACTGAATCATTTTGGTTTATTATGTTTCTTTCCCATGACAGTAAAATAAGGAGGGTGGGGATAGGTGAGGTGGGGTGTGATGGTTTGAGGTTTTTTTGTTTAGCAACAGCACTGGGGATAAGGGAAGACCAGTAAAAGTTCATTGTGGTCAACATGGTATGTGATTCCTCCAGTTAATTAGTCTCTCACTAAAACTATAAATTAAGTAAAGCATCAGTTGAAAATTTTCTTTCAAAAAACCCCACATAATTATTTTTGGCTCATACCTTTCCATAAATAAATATGAATAAGAATTACTGAAAAACACTATCCCATCTGCATCTGTGTTTTGAGTAACATCACAAAAGAGGGCTGCTTTTGAGAGTTCTATCAGAATAATGTTCCATGTGGATTTCAAAACTACAAAGATGTCAACTAAATCCCTTTTAAACTGTAAGCAAACTGCTTGAATTTATGTATCCAAAACATCCACTTGTAGTTTTAATTTTTTTTATATATTTAAAGGGATAAAAAAGATAAATTAATCATGTTAAGACTACAATAAGTAACAGAATAGATCCATGAAAGGAATTATTTAAAACTCAATTGGACAAATGTCCTTATTGATTATATAAACCAGATGGTAGTTCAGTTATATACTACTAGCACAAAGTATATTTCCCATGCCTCCTTCAAAGGTGATTGTGAATAAAATTTGTGATACACAAAAATAGAAGGCCAGTGTCTGCCAAACCATATACTTGTAAAAATGCTGAACTAGCGCTCTGCTTCATTTGTCTTTCTGGGAATTTTTATTCTAAGCATGTTCATTATACTCTGAAATCTGAAATTTTGAGCTCTATGGCTTTTAAGTTCTTAAAAACAAACTACTTTCCTGAAAATTCTAGTTTAGAATAGTTAGAAGGTCCCAGAAACACCAACATGGTTTGCTTTTTTTCCCCCATAATTAATATACTGAAAAGCAATTTCTATTATTGATAAGGCCAGGTATTAGTATCGTCTTACATAAGCTATTGCTAATATTGTCCTGAACAATAAAATTTTATCAAAGCCAGTAAAACTGGGTAGGTTAGGAAATGTATCTTGTATGTAAATGTTTGCTGATAACCATTCTTGGTAACTGAAGGGACTTACATCTGTTCTACTGCTTTTACTCTAAGAACTATAGTTAAGTGATATCTCCACAATAAACTCCAGGACCAAAGAACTAACCCAAAATTACTACTGACGTTATCTGTTAGCATTTTCAGGCACAGGTTACAAATTAAGATCACAGTTCATACCCTAGACTTCAGCTCTGATCTGCAATATCAGGGTACACAGTAACACCCACTATTAAATAAGCTCCATGCTGAGTTTTTAGCTGTGTCCTTTGATTTTGTAAGGCAGCTTAGGCTTCAGCAATGAATTCATGAGGCGCTACCTTGGTCTGAGGCTGCTTCCAACTTTTCCCACTTGCTTCCTTACCTGAACACAAGGTCTGAGGCAATTAATACAACTGCACTGGATATGCAGTGGTAAAATAAGCCATATTTAGTATTTTTACTACAGATCAAAGCAAGGATTGATTTTTAAGACATTCAAACAGTGTTTGTGTGCATGTGCACAAACTGTAATATACTACTCATATACATAAACACAGAAAAAATCTTTAATGAAATCCTGAACCAGAGATACTCTCATCTATAAACATTAATGACATAACTTACAACCCAACAGCAGCAGCAGTTTGTACACGTCATTTAACAAAGCATTTGCACGCTCCATTTTTAATTTGTTTTCTCTTTCAGCTACAATCTTTAGTGTTCACTCTGAATCTTTTGGATTTGGTTTGCCACCTATTTGCAAGAAGCCTTCTCTGAGTTAAACTCCGTTTCTGTCTGCTCTGTCTGGAAATGTATGTGGATGGGTAATACACCTAGAGCAAACATAAACTAAACTAAAACAGTAACAAAAAGATAAGGAAAACAAAGTCCCTGTCCTGGAGAGCTTGCAGTAATACAGATATTATACTTAAAAAGCTGTAAAAATATACTGTGTGTCTTTATGCATTGTCTCTAAAAGATGTTTATTAGTTTTCAAGCTTATGTTTTATAAACAAACCAAAGAATTTTCAAAGCAAACAAGAGCATCACTTAATGTTATGCATTACACTGTTCCCTACAGTTTTTTAAGGGCAATCTCTTTTTGGAAACTAACAGAGGACCCCACAAGTAAGACTTAGAGAGTAAGCAAAGGTTGGTTTGAGCTTCCTTCTACCTGTAGGTAGCAAAAAAGGTCAATTTCTGAAGTATTTTACAGTAACAACACGTTTAAAACAGTGAACTCAATAAGGTAAGTCCTTCTCCAAAGAAGAATTTTGTGTTATCAATACTGAAGAATTAGAAAGTTTGGGATTTTGATTTTTTTTTAAGCTACCAAAAATATAAATTAACTTGAGCTGGAGATATCTTTAGAAGTGTTTCACCTGCTGGTGAAACATTGCAATAACCCTTCTTCCCTTCTGTCTGATCAGTAGAATCAGTTACTATTGGAAGGAAACCACTGTGAGAAAACAGAGATTTTTAATTCATCACTGTAACATTTATGCTGAACTATACAGAAATGTACTGTCTGTCCTTTGCTCAAGACAAATGCTGGTTATCTACATTAATCTGCAATTCCAGAAAAAGACATGTCTGTAAGTGGTAGCAATTCAAAATGTCTCTTGTGCAATCTTATTTTTAAAAATTGATGACCAAAGAAAAGTATTTTAAAGTGTCTGCAGTGAAATTCAATGAATGCTAAATTTCTCATTATTTTATGAACCTTGTTAACATTTCCTTATCTCTCAGTAAATTTAGTGCTCAATTGATGAGCAGGGTAGAAACTTAAATTTTAAAATAACTCCCAAGACTTTTCCAATGTACACACAGACATGAAAGGAAATTGGATTTTAATTTTGATATCAGGAGTATATAATTTTATACAAAAGAAGCAGGTGTGCTGATCCTATCTTGCTATTCAACATGCAATACTCACCACTCCCAAAACACCAGAAAAAAAAAATCTCATTGGGGAATTTGTCTGCAAGCAAATTTGAAAAGAAATGTGAAGATTTTTACATTTGTTGTGAAATATAAATATTTTTATTATCCATTTTCATTGTATCCCTTTACTGCTAACACTTCAAATGAAACATTATTACTTTACTGACCACCCTCTCTCATACCAGATAGCTTCTTACTATCTGTAAGAAAACCTAATAATGTGTCTTGATCTTCCTGCCCTTCTGAAATTTCAGTCAAACTGACATTTCAAGTTTGACAGAACTGGGTGGATTGCTTCTCCAAACCAGTTACAAGGGAAACGTAGAAGCAAATACTGAATAGTTATGGAAGAGCATCTCCACAGAGGGAGGTTCTCCCAACATTACAATAAGAACAATGTGAATTTATAACCCTGACAGGTGCTTTTTTTAGTAGACTGTAGTTGTTTTAACAGTATCCTCTTTGACAGCTAACCTAACCTCAGAACCTGCAGAGGAAAATCAAGGCTCCATGGATTAATCTTTTCTAGAAGGTATGTTTCTTTTAGTTTTTCACTTTACCATTTTTTACATTTTCCTTACTCATGAACTCTATGACCTATCACCTAGCTAAACAGTGCCATTCTTTCCAGTTTGTTTTCTGTTGACGGAAGTTTCAATGACTGGATTGATCTGTATCATAAAAATATATATTTCCCACTCGCATATGTTCATCCTGATCAGCTGGAGAGGAGAACAGGCTGAGGCCACTGGTGCCATCTGTGTTTACATGAGCGCTGTGCTTTCCATCGGTGTGATCTGTGTGCTGGCCCTTTCTGGCTCTCCGTGTACTGCGCACGTGTGTTTGAGGAGGTACCTGTTGGGAACTGATGCTGAGCCTCACCTCTGGCTGGACCTGCAGATATCCAGCTATGTCAGCCTTGGTCTATTGAATTCCTGGATTTGGCAGCCCCTAACCACCTCTAAAGGTTTTCCTGTTATTTCAGATTTTTGAGACACAGTAGCCAGAAAGCAGTACAGATTTTCAGGCCAAAACACTTAACTGATTTACATAATAAAATTGCGACAGACCTTGAATTTTCTTTTATCACCTTCCTTTGAAACTCAAGGGTACCTTTGTATACCAAGCCAAAATTTTCATTCAGCTCTCCACTATGACATCTACAGGTTTTCTCCTCCAGCTGCAGAGATAATGAGTAAGTACACACAGACACAGACATGTGAACCAAGAGCAACCACAAGGGAAGCAAAACCACTACCATGAAATTCAAGTCTGAAAAGTGCTGATACAAGCCCTAACACAAGTGTTAACTAGTGTATAAGTACTGATGTCAGTATGTAAATCCTGCAATCTACTTAACCTTATAACCTATCGCTGACTTTTTTGGAAATATCTTCCACGTTCCTCTCCATTAATGTATTTTGAAAATCGAGAAAGTTAGCAGTTATTAGATAATAATGTACAGAAGCATAAATTAGAAGGCCAAACATTTTAAAGAAGAAAAAAGACCTAGCAGGTTATCTTCTTTAATCCTAGCTTTATTTTTAGTGTTGATACAGTGCTGGAAGAATAGTTGAATATACCCCTCAAAAAAAAAAAAAAAATCAAACCCTTAGCATCAGGATTTCTGCATTTCACTAGATTTCAAATCTAGGAAATAAGATTTTATATTTTGACAATAACGATCTTAGAATTCAAGATGGAAGTAAAAGAAAAAATAATTTTATTTGATTTAGTCACAAATGATCTAACAATCTAATATTTGTAAACTCCTTTCTGAATGTGTATCATCTTCACACAATTTATACATAGAAACATGACTTGCATAAGCAAATCCATCCCACATTTTTTATAAAGCCAATACAATCACATTCAAATTATATAAAATGTGAATGTTTTGCTGCATTCAAAATCAGCAACCTAAACCCCAAATCCTCTATCTTTTAAGTTGCATTAAGAAAAAAACTCTGTGGTGGGTGGAACTGAATTAGTTTTATCCCACATGTCATTGAGCCCTCAAATTCACTGTTGTTGTTGTAAGCATGTAAAAGCTTCTGTGGTTTTCACATAAATGACATGCCACTACACCACAGCTCAGGGCATGGAATACTTTCCTCTTGGAACAAGGACAGATAACAACTTTTTTTTCATCAGAATGTTTAAGTGATAAGTACAGGCTACAGCACAGTTATTGAGAAACAGCACACTGGAATCAAAGCTACAAACCAAATTTTAAACCAGAGTCAAGGAGTGGTAACCTTCATGATGAAACCTACAATTCTGTCATCAGTGGTGCACAACTACTCATCCCTCCTAGATGGCAACTGAGACTTCTCACTAGCAGATTCTCATCCTGCTTTTGCACTAGAATCATTGCCTGAGAATTTGTCAGTGAAATTAAGGATACAAAGTAATTTCTCCTTCCTGTAGTCTGGCCAACTGAAAGTTTATTAACACTAACTATATTATTATTGTGGAGATTTCCAAGAAAATTCCTATGCAGGCAATAACAAACCAAAACCACATGCAATTAATCTTTTCCCTACACAGCAGTACTCATATATTTATTATTTTGCAGGACAAGCTAATCACAACAGCAATTAGGCCTTCAATTACGTATTTGTAATGTAAATATGTAAATATCTAGATTGGCATCCTGATAGAAATTAATTATACATTCTTTGTATTGCTCCTTAATTTTATATTTAAGGTAATTAGAAACAAGATTTACTTTCTGTATTATTGGCATTCTCAGGAAGTGCAGTTGTATTAATTTTTTGTTGCCTAAGATAAGAAATACGAACGGGCAGGTGAGGTGGTTCGCATAAAGTCATGAATGAGTATTTGAAATTCTTATTTACCAACAGAAACAATACTCAGGATCATACAACTTTGACAGAAGCACTGCTTTTCCTTCCCAATTTTATTTTAAAAAGCATCTGCCAATGGCACTTACTAAGGCAAATTTGTATTAAAAACTGCAATCATGTCCAACTCTGGGTATCAATGTGTAGCATACGAATACATGCACTCACAGTATGCTGTGCATGCAACCCATAAAAGAAGAACTATCAAGATTAAAGAAATTGTTTCAAAATTTTAATTTTAAAAGCATTTGCTGAAAGGCACCCTAAATATACTGCATCAGATTTAAATTTTCTGGCTTCATCTTTCCGCTATTTCTCAAATCCAAAATGCCTTAATTAGAGGCGGTGGGGAAGGCATCAAGCACATCAGATCACTCTTATAACACAGTGACAAATTACTCCAATCTACAAAAAGGCAATCCATGAAAGTGTATTCTCAAAATGCTAACGCTGCAAAAAAGGGAAGGAAAACATTAGGTCAATTCTTAATTACTTGCTAACTGTCCCTGTAGGAGTACATTTTAAAGTCCACTTTCTTAATAGTGCTGTGAGTCACAAGGAAATAAACAAAACTTCTGTTCAGTTAATTACAACCTACATGACTCAAGGCAGCACAGATGTGTAATTCTTCCCAGTTTTACCCTGTAGTGGGACCTTCAGCAGCAAAGAGGTTGCCTCTACAGCCACTCCCATTTACAAACCTTTGTGTGAAAACCCCATAAATTTTAATTCTTATCTGTTGAAGCTGTAGCATCATTCTACTCTTGTGGATATTTTTCACAACAGCTTAGCAGGTTACATCAAGCGCCCTACTCAAGATTATTTCAGTCCAGTGGAGATTAACTAATTCACCCTTGAATTCAGCAAACCAGGTATTCAGGTCTGTCCCAAGGGGGAAAGCTCTTCTTTCTTTCAAGCAGACCGATATTGAGATATCTGTAGTATAAAGCTAAGCAGAAAAAAATGGTTGGCGGGGGAAAGTTCTAGCACCTCTAGCCTTTGTTCCTTTTCAGCACTTCATATAAAAACATTTTAAAACATTCAGCTTTTTTCTATGAAACTCCAAGCAGTAAGAAAACACCTTCTGTAGAGGTTTTAACAGCAAAACCTGAATATGGCTGAATTTTTAAAAAGACAACATGAAAACTGCTTAACTAATAAAAGGCTAACTCGAGTAATCTAGGTCACCATCCTGTTTCAAGTCAAAAGTTACTATACCTTAACATCCACTGTGAACTTGTGTAAAGCTGAGAGATTTGGGCTGTGGTTTCAGATGGAGTTTAGAGTTTATTTAGTGAATCTCATACCAATGAGTCAAAGGCTCTTCCTGTGATATCTCTGTGCTGAGCTATCAGTGAAATCACTACGATTCTGCAAACAGCCTGCTTCTCTGGGAATAGGATGCCCGAGCATTCCACACTAGAGCTGGGGGAAAAACATCCTGCACGAAATGTCGGAAACAAAGTGACAGAATTTTCCACAATTAAAAAAAAAGAAAAGTTAAAATATCCCTTTCTTAGAAGACCCATTACAGGAAGCTAACTTTTCCAGACAACTTTGCAAAGAAAGCCATAAAGATACTACAGGGCATTATTTACTAGAGTAACTTTCTCTCAGCAATTGTGTTTCTCTGGCATTCACTAGATTAATCTTCTGGGGTGTGCTCTTTAAAGTGGTCACAGAATCATCAATCTCACTCTCAAGCTGCTATAGCCAAATAATTCGTATTGGCACTGCAGCACCTGCCAGTCCTGCATTCCTCCCTATTGCTAATGTAACAGTTTAAAGGTCAGTAGAAGAACCTGAACAAAAGACTCATTGGCCTGAAAGAAAGTGGAAATCTAATAGAAAAAAGCACAGAAATTCTCAGTCTCCTTTTTATATCACATGCAGGAATCTTCCTTTTGCCTTGTTTCCAGAGGCTGGTCAGTTTTATGCTGAGTTGATGAACTTCAACTGTTTCTCTCTAAGGAAGATCAAATTTGTTCTGATTTACCATCTTCCATCAGGCACTACCTCTACTCTGTGTGTAAATCCAGGAAGAATGAGGCCCACCACTTTAAATAGCACATTCCAGGCATAAGTTATCATGACAGCGTATTTCACCCAGAAGTGTAATTACAGAATCTCAGAGATGCTAACTAAGAGGGAAAAAGCTGCATTGCTAAACAGATGTTTGTGCATCTTGCTAAAAAAATTCCTCATGCTTGCAGAATCAAACAGGAGGGAGAGAAAGACACATCAGAGGAAAGCAGGTCATGTGCGTGCAAATATGGGGCATCCTCGGTACCACAGCACTACATCACACTGCTCGAGCAGCACCCTGAGCTAAACAAAAACCTGCTGAACATCACAGAACCTTTTGCCTCCAGTGAATAATAACCTAAAATCTTCCTGGAGCTCTCTCTTCAAAGGCTCCAGTGTCTGCCAGAACACTAACCTCATTCTTACTATCATCTAACCAAACGTGCTTCCTGACCAAGCTAAACCACAAGTGTCAAACTGAAATAAAAAAAAAACAAACCAAAAACCTTCCCCCCAAAACAAACTAAACAACAAAAAAACCCCACCAAACAAAGCACAAACACCACCGACAACAGAGACAGAGGTAGCATGTTAGACAATTACTGATTTACACCACCCTTCCCATTATTGGTCACATTGTGTATCGGTGTACACACAACCTACAAATCTGAAGGACCCATATGAAAATCCTGAGCTAAACTCCTCTCACACGAAGTCAGTGATCTAGATTCAAGTAAAATGTTCATTAAAAAATACAGAAGCACTTACTCACCTGGTGCTGTTACCATGGCACCCCAGAGGCCTGAGCTACTCTGTTACTTAGTGATTTTGTCTGGTGGGGAAAGGAGTTTGAAAAATGTCTCTGGGGAGGGTTCAGAGGCACTCTTATATTTGCATAAAGCAATTTATCTTCTCGCTCTCCTTATTCTCCATCTTAAAACTGAAGGACTATTCACTTTCCCCACATCATCTCCCCCTCCCCCCCCCCCCCCCCCCCCCTCGGTGATATGTATTATTAGCCTCATTTTGACAGCTATAGTTAGTCTTCCCACCTCATATGAAGTAAAAGGAAAGACACTAGTGACTTTACAGGGTGACACAGAGGAACAGCTTACTTCTCATTCTCTGATTTTTCCTGTTAGATGTCTAGAGTCAGGCAGTAAATATACTGTAGATCGGTGCTTTAAATAGAGAACTCTAATTTCATGTGGTGGTGCAGAGGTATGTGAGAGAACATGCACATAAAATACACCGCCCATAATCCCATCACACCCAGGATGCAGTCCTGCATCCAAACGGGGCACATCACCTTGGTCACAGAACCTGTGGACACTCTGCACTGAGAACCCAGACAACATGTACCGAATATAGCCCTCAACTCTGGAAATAATTATATATGGAAAAAATATACCATTTTTCATCACAGTTTTCCTCATACTTATCTTGGATGAGGCTCAACCAGCAAACTTTCAGAAAACGTCAGTTTCAGCAAGATAATTTTTTTCTTCATTACTAAGTTTAAGACATACATATGTACACAAACAAGACACACACCAATAGTAAGAGAATAAAGAACTGATATTAGTCCTTGAAACCTGTCTGTTACTACCTTTTGTAAACCTTACAATGGGAAGGAAAAGCTGCAGCACGTAGATCTATCTATACCAGTAGAATCTGAGTGTGTAAACACCACATCACAAAACTTTTTAATACACAACTAAAAGCTCATGAAAACACTGTGGCGATCTGATGTTTCCTCACAACCTAAGTATGCATGCATGCACAAACAAATGGAGTATCTTTAATGTACCAATGCTTCAGAAAGAATTAAGAAATGCCAGAGAAATCTAATGAGTCAAGAAGTCTTGCTACAGTTTATATAATGGTTTCCCTTTCAGTAATGGGGTAAAAAGATATCTGAAGCTAAATAATTACACCTAAAAAGTAACTGTTTTCATCAGTGATGTCAGCATCTATCTATATCTCTGTGCCTTCATTTTTCTCAATGAATGTCCAAGAGGGTAGTGGTCAATGGCTCCGTCTCCAGATGGAGACCACTGACAGGTCGTGTCCCTCAGAGGTCCATGTTGGGACCAGTACTGTTTAATATCTTCATCAGCGGAACGATGCGCTGGGATCACTGGATGAGGCAGTGGGCACTCTCAGCAAGTTTGCAGGTGACACTGAGCTGTGCTGTGCGGTTGGCACACCTGAGGGATGAGATGCCATTCAGAGGGGCCTGGACAAGCCCAAGGAGCGGGGCCCATGTGAACCTCATGCGGTTTAAGACAGCCAGGTGCAAGGGCAGCCCCCAGTCTCAGCCCAGGCTGGGGGATGCAGGGACTGAGGGCAGCCCTGCCCAGAAGAATATGGGGATGCCGGTGGAGGAAAAGCTGGGCATGAGCCCACAATGGGCACTCGCAGCCCAGCAAGGCAGCTGTACCCTGGGCTGAGTCACCAGCAGCGTGGCCAGCAGGGCGAGGGGGGGGGGGGGGGGGGGGGGATTCTGCCCCTTTGCTCTGCTCTGGTGAGAGCCCCCCTGCAGCGCTGTGCGCAGCTTGGGGGCCCCCAGCACCAGAAGGACACGGACCTGTTGGATCAGGTCCAGAGGAGGGACACAAAAATGATCAGGGTGCGGCTGGGACACCTCTCCTGTGAGGGCAGGCTGAGAGAGCTGGGGTTGTTCAGCCTGGAGGAGAAGAGAAGGTTCCGGGGAGACCTTCTTGCAGCCTTCCAGTACCTCAAGGGAGCATATAAGGAAGATGGGGACAAACTTCTTAGCAGGGCCTGTTGCACGATAGGATGAGGTGTCGTAGTTTTAAACTAGAAGAGGCTAGATTCAGACTAGATGCAAGGAAGAAATTTTTTATTACGAGGGTGGTGAAACACTGGCACTGGTTGTCCAGGGAGGTGGAAGATGCCCCATCCCTGGAAACATTCAAGGTCAGGCTGGACGGGGCTCTGAGCGACCTGGTCTAGTTGAGGATGTCCCAGGTCATTGCGGATGGGGTTGCGCTAGATCACCTTTAAAGGTCCCTTCCAACCCAGACTACTATTCTAGGATTCTATGATTATGAATACTTTGATCTGTTGTCAAATGGTACGACTTTCCAGATGGCTACAACAGCAGGGTTTGTGGTTAAGGTCATACCTAAGTAATGAAAACAAAGTAACACCAGCTGACTCCTTATGAAAAAACCTTCAAACTGCTATCTGAGTAAGCTTCATGTGAATTATGCCTAGAACTAGGACCAGTCAGGTACTTCACCATTCTGTTTTCATATCCAGTGTAACACTGTTGTATACAGCTGCACCTTGTGATAGTTGCTCATGCAGAGGTTCCAATGCATTGCCCCTTTACTGTGTTGTAGTCATGCCCTGAAGTGGCCACAGATGCTGGGTGACACTACAGGATTACACTGCTTGCCTCAGTTTTCAGGGTGACAATCTGGTGTGGTAAATCAGAATAGTCATATAGAAAATGTATTTTCATTCAGAGTACTACTTAAGGAGAGGCCTTTTCCATCTTAAAATATTTCATTTAGCCAAGGCACTTAAGCTGCTCTGAAGATGTTACTGCTAGAGAGCTCCTGTTATTCTAATATTGCCATGGAGATTTTCTAAGTATTTCACAGCTCCTATAAATCTCATGTTGAGTAGTTTCCCATATTTCAGTGGAACCGAATATTTATTGCTTCCTTTTAAAAGTATTTTTGTTTCCATTGTTCCACACTATAGATGCTGCAACAATACAAACATTTTTTTGTCTTTAACATCGTTACGGTTTTAAGATTTGAGGTATCCCTGCTGATGTGCATGAACACACTTCTCGCAGTCATCTCACAGTCACAGCTTTTCTCTATTCCAGAGAGGTATGTCAATAGGAGGATGGATAGCTACAATATCACAACACCCAGCAATACAACCAGTTGTAGTGGTTCCACTGGCTTCTGCAAGAACAATTCCTAGCCCACAGCACTGGCTGTGGACAACCCATCCTACTAAAAAGGCAGTGACAGAACAGGGTGCAATTCAGAAAGCAATTCAACCCATGTCTCACCTAGTGTTTCCAACCCTCTACATCTCTGTCAGTGCTCAGACTTTCCTGATATTTTAGCTGTTTGCCTGAAATTTCCCTCTGTAGTAATCTTCTGTCAAATGAAATGTTCAGAAGAGCTTGTCCTTGGGCAGGCAGATGCTGCTGTTCTACCCTGAGCACCACAGTGACTGAGGTGGATAACCATTCACCTCCCAGAGGAGGTGGCAGTGGTATACATAGTGGTATTCTGCACATCAAAGGGATTAAAGCACTTAGCAAAGGATTAGAAACCTGACTGTAGACCCTCCTGAGCTTACTATCTCCCAAATCCAGCCACAAATGTACCAGCCACAGCCATACAAGAGGAAGGAATCCTCTGATTTCTCTAGGCATTTCTTACTGATTTATTGGGCTTCTCCCAGATGATTGCCCTGTGACTGTTTACCACATTACTGTCCCGTGCCCTTTGCTGAAAGTCATAAAAATGGAACATGGCATTATATTCAAAATCTTGGCATGGACAAAAGGAAGACATTATAGATAAAGAGATTAGAATTGACTGTTAGTTGAATTAATGTTTAAACAGTCACATAATCCAAATTATGTAATTAATGCAACAAAACCCATTAACAATAGCTACACCGAACTCTTCTAGTATCTACTCATTACATTTGATGTGCTTGTTCATCCAATATTCCTTTTGTTCCTAGGGTTGGATGTTACAGTCCTCCTTAAATAGAAAGAGGAAAAACTACAAATAGCCAGAGGGAAACTACAGGTTTTGAGCAGCCGAGATCCTCGCTGGGAGTATGATGCTCACTGTTGTGGGAGTTTCCTCCTTTTGCACCCTGTGGTGTACTTGGAGCTATATTTGTATGTTTTCTTAACACACTCTGCCTCTTTCTCACTGGTTCCCTGCTGAAGTCTGAACATCACCTCCCGCAGCCTCAACTGACATCAAGGGCTGTTACATGCAAGGAAGGCAGTGCTGCCCCAGGTTTGGCAGACCTTTCCCATTCCTGGTGCTCACACAAAGGTAAGGCGATAGGCACTTGGCCACTTGGCTATCCTTAAAGCCGTCTGACACCGTGCCAAGACAAACCCACACATGTCCTCATACCCTGCACTGTCAACTCAGTCCAACGCCTTTGGCCTTTTACCAGTAATGGAAAATTCACGTTTTCAGAGCTACAGCAGCAAATGTTCTGACCTTCTCCTCTTCCTTTTCCTCCTCCCTTTTCTACTGAAAAGATAACTTCATTCCTTAAGGGTAGCTGCCTCCAGACATGTATACCAGTTCTGGATACAAGATCCATTTATGCTGCGTTGCTCCTCCTCACGATTTGTAAATCACAGAAATCTGGAGAAGATGGCAAGGAGCCTAGCAGGGAAGCTTTGTCTATGTCAAGGAAAAAAAATAATCACATTTTTTTGAAATAAAACCACAAGGCTTTATTTCTTTCTTCTTTTCTTCCTTCACCTAGGCAGATGTGGTGGGAAAGGGAGCAGAGAGTTTTAATTACAGCTGTATTTAAAATTTATTTCCCTAGTTGGTATTCTGAGCTTGACAAACAAATTGCTAGAAGAACTTGATCATGTATACTGTATTGGAGGTTAGTTCTGTATCATAGAATCACAGAATCATTTAGCTTGGAAAACGCCTCTAAGATCATCAAGTCCAACCATCAACCCAGCACTGCCAAGTCCATCACTAAACCACGTCCCTAAGCACCACATCTCCATGTTTTTTGAACACCTCCAGGGATGGTGATTCCACCATCCACCACCTCCTTGGACAGCCTGTTCTTTATAACAGTCCTCTCCAACTTAAACGTTTCAATTTGAATATTTATCTAATGCAGTATTGTCTTTCTTTTCTTCTGTTGAGATCACTGATGAAAGACAATGTAGTAGCAATCTCTTTTATAACATACATTTTTGATAATGCATTACCAGATTTCTCTCTTTATGGAGAGCAGATAAGAATGATGCCTTCGAGTAGGCTTTAAATGTCTTACAAAGCCCTTTCCACAATGTGGTAAGTACTGGGTCATGCAAACAGAATTGCTCTTGGATACAAATTAATTACAAAATTCTTAGGCCACTACTCTTTTTTTATCTACATTCCCTTTAAAGACAGCAATTTGTGCCTCGTTTTGATACACAAATTTCCATTTTATCCTAATTCTGTAAGTATAGGAACTTATATCCCTCTGGAAATAACTACAACTACTATCTAGTCTCAATAAAAAATGGTTTACATCAATTTCACACAGATCGGTTGTATTACCTTTAAAATAATACAGGCTTGAGGAAACATGTTTACAGGCAGAATAGAAAAATACTTCTTTGTAATCTAAATGACTGGTTTAGGATTATGTTCATATTTGGAAAACTAACTGGAATTTATAAAATGAGTTTGCTGCAGAAGTCCTTGCTATTTCAACATTAGGAACTGCAGATCTTAGGTAAATGTTAATAATGTATTAGATACTCAAGGATCTCATCAAGTCTAAGTGTTCTTAGAACAATTAACTAGCTAGCTTGCTAGCTTATTACCAGAAAAATGTCCTACAGACGTGTTTCCACTACACATGACAGAAAGGGATGTAATTGACCACACTCATATGTTAAAAATATTAACTGAACTTTCAAGAAAGGCTACAAACTGAAAATCAGCACTGAAAAATCTACAAAACTCCAGACTTCCTAAATGAGACATTTGTCAGCTGTTGCCACTTTTCTCTGCTTAATTTAGCATGAATTGTTATTTCAGGATGTCATGATTGCTGTAGAGTGGTTTATTATTTAAATCACTATGATGTTTGAATAAAATACTCAAAATCTGGAAACCATCTATTCACTGGATGCATTCATTGTGTCAGATGTTTGTGAATCACAAACAAGCAACAGAGACCTACAGTGACTTGTGAACAGATTGTGAATCCCTGAATGAACTGCTAACTATCTTCAAAACCCCAATGAAGATATTACTCATCAAATTTCTGTAATATTCCTTGCAATGACCCTGTTAAAATACCCCATTCAAGGTTTTTATTGCTGCCTACAACTGACTTCAGGACAAAGGTAGGGAAAAGATTTCTGACAACCCCCTGAAATACAACCACAGAAGTTAGAACTTGCAGCCAATATTTTTGTTCCTGTTGATTTATATTCATAAAATTCAATGTTAAAAAGCTTGACATTTAAATGGACAATTAAGAATACTCAAGGGAAATTTGAAGTTACCTTGCCTTTGGACAGTGAAAGATTAAACATAGAAACCTGTTAGACATGGAAACCTGTTAAACATGGAAAATTAATTGTAATGTATTTAATGTGGTTGGGGGTTTCGGTGTTTTGGGGTTTTTTGCCTTCTGTTGCACGGCAGAGACAAATTTAGATTTAGTTTGTCTTTTCTTCAGTGGCATTACAAAAGCGTAACTGACCCCATGAAACAAATTACTTTTGATCACTATTTAAAGAATTCATACAGCACTCCACATGTTGGGATTTTATATATACAGTACTGCTATTTATACTTCAGAACATTTCTAGGTGACTTCTCATGAGGACATACTACACTTAGAGCTACCTCAGAGCCCAGGAACACAGGTAACACTCCAGGGCATGGTCACAGCAGGGCTATTTCTCTGCATACCGTCTTCTCCAGTATTTTTTGGGGCACTGAGGCTGAGCAAGCTCTCCAAACTGAGCACATCCCACCCATCACTTTTGTTTATGAGTCTCCCTGCTAAACAGCAGGGACAAACAGGGCTGGGTGCCCAGGCAGCAACGCTTTTCTACCAACAGCTGAGCCAAGGGACTTGCTCAGTCCTGCTGCTCACAGCCATGAAATGGATTTGGAAGTGAAATGCTGTAGCTGCCTCTGAGCCAGGGATAGCACTTAAGATACCTCTTATAGAGCAGAAATCTTTTCTCTTGCGTAAGGCCAACATTTATTTTTTTTCAACTCTAAGCCATTGTCTACTTTTATCATGCCTAAAACTGACCTTCCCCTCAGTACTAAGCATTTTCAAAAGCATAACAAGGTCTTGCTAATGGTGAGAACTATTTCTGTCCCATATTTACTCTAAATCCTGAACTGGGAACTCGAAGTCTCTGTGTGTGTCATTAGACTTACACACTGACCTGTCCACGAAACAGTGCCTTATGCTTTTCAAAACTGTGTATTTATCCAGATTTTGAGGCATACTTGAGCAATAGTATCACAAGATGTGGGAAATTATTCATATACTCAGATGTTAGCTCTCGTAGAAGTAAATAACATGCCAATGATTTCTTATATAGAAGAAGAAATAAGCAATCTGACGTAATTTCTCTCACACATATATGCAGACATTTTTTAAAGACAATTTACTTGACATGGGTTATTTACACTGAATCTACAATGATGGTACATACATCTAAAATCAGCCTCAACCTCTAAACATTAGATTAACTTCCAGTTTTCTGAAAAAAATACTTTATAACAAACACTTCAGGCAATTCCTCACCACACAGAATGATGTAAGCACAGGAAATTTAGGTCATATTGAGATCTACTGGCCTTTAGCTCTAAGTTGTCTCTCCCAGGCAGAAAAAGTATTTACTGATTTCATATTAAAAAAAAAAAAAAAAAAAAAAAAAGTGAAATATCTACCTAAACAACAGTGCAAATGACAGCTGAGATTTAAATATCTGAAATATTTCTGTCTTTTAGAACCCCTGAGAGCTTTTTTTAGACATTAACTGGAATGCTGTCAAATATTTTGCAGGTTAGAAAATATATGTGTTCCTTCATAAAACATGTTACTTTGTTTATACTCTGACTAGGATCTTCTAGGCTCTATTACCACATTTTGAAATCTGTAGGATGATTAGCCTAACTCTGATTTTCTAATTTCTTTTAAAATAGAATGAGCTATAAAAAGAAAAAAGAAAAAAAGAAGGGGGGGGGAGGGGATAGTTTCAATCGAACAACATATTGCATGTAAATATAAATAAATGTATTTCTTTATTTTTCTGTCCAAGGCTTCCATTTAAAAAAAGGAATTAACCAAACATATCAAGAATAAAACACCACAGAATTAATAACAGAATACTGAATTCATAAAACTAAGATTATCACTAAAATGGAAATATTATTCTGTGGATGACAAACTCTGTTCATTATGCATGTGAACCAAAATTGTTGCATTTCTATTAAAGAAATCCCCCTGTAAGTGCCGCAGGGCTGGCTTGACGGACCATAATGGGACTCAGGGACCTGCAATCTCTCCACCACTGGTATGGCTCTCCCAGTCACCAGCGGGTGAGAAGTCTCCTCTGTGCACCTTTTCAGTGACCACCTCTTCCCAAACACTGGGTACTGCACACCTAGCTTGGTCATCAGTGGAGGAAGTATTGCCTCCAGCACTCCACACGCAAACCCCAAACGATGAAATGCTGAGGTGTGACTGACACTGTGCGCCTTTACTGTAATGTGGACAGTAATTCCTACATCAGACACTACTTAAATTCCCCAGCAAGGCTAACTGCATTCACATTTATAAACAAGAAGTACGTATCCTAATAGCTCAGGTGTTACTAGTTTTATTCAAATGTACATAAAATATATTTTATCTGCAGTGGGCTAGGTTTTGGTTCTTTCTTTGCAGGACTTTAGCTAGCTGAAATAAGGAGAGACTGATTTTGTGTGTCTGTTGCTTTGCTGCTGAACAAACCAGCTTGATACATGCAAAGAATTACAGAACAGCCTTTATCTCATCTAACTGCAGGTGGATACAAAGCAGGCATCTCAACCCCAGACAGCTATTTCAATTTCTACTACAATGAATGGAGACTTAGATCTCACTTCATCAGCCAAAAAGAGATGTCAGCAGAGGACCATCAGTGTCAACCCAGTGCCATCAGATATGCCCTGAGACATCTGCATGGTGGCAGATGATACAATCTGCAAGCCTTTAGATCAACCTAAAAGCTAAGCAAAATGCCCCCCGGCATCTCAGCTAGTACTAGATGTCCCTGTTGAGGCAACTGAATCAAGCCCCTAGTCAATACAGTCAATAAAATTTAGAGCACTATCCATCTCACCATGTGTATGTGCCTACTTGAGGCAGGGATGGCACGTTAACCCCACTGCTGACTGCACTGAGCAGCTCCCCCCGACTGCCACCAGAATGCAAGGGGTCTCCTGCAGACACAGCTGAGCTCACCCAGATTCCATCTCATTTGAAAAATCTACGTGGACCCACGAAAGACAGTCCCCATGACAATGATAAAACAAAATGCTAGCCTGTTTCGGCACGATAAACAATCAGCTCGTTTTATCTTTTTTTTTTTTTTAAAGGAATTATTAAATGCCTCTATGCATTTTCTTAGCATTTTGGCTGAGTTATACATCTGTTTTGTACACAAAGACAGTTCATATTGGTTATTTGCCAATTAAATTCTCCTTTGAAAATCTCTGATTTCACCTGTACTGAATCCATAGATTCTCTTCCTGGTATTTAATCTCACCACCAGGGTTTTTTCTCTTTCACAAGTAGTGCTGGTGTCTAGGTAACACATTTTGGGAATGATTATCTCCCTGCCTCATGGCTTTTACACAGAATTACAGTATCCATTATTTCAGGTTTTCTGTCCTCTTGACAACTAAAATACAGACCCAACTGATTTTCTTGACAGCGGTGTATATAATTCTGAAAGAATATTAAGAAAAATCATTATAATTAGATTAAAAAATAAATTTAATTTATAGAAAAGTATGACATTAAGTCATACTAACAAAACATGACATTAAGACATGCTAACAAAACAAAAAAGCAAATTCCAAATTGCAAATGGATTGAATTTTGTATTACTATGGCAGTACTACTTTTTTGAAATACTATTATTTCTTTTGAAGTAAGAACTCCAAAGCTATGATAATACAATCAACACAGAGCTTTCATTAATAAAATGGTATACAAGAGGGAATTGTTATTTTTAAGGCATAGCCTCTTTCTACCAGCCTTATACAATCAGAAAAAGGGAACTTTATGTTAAATATCTCAGCACTAATAATCAAAGAACAAAGCCTAAGATGGAGGAAGAAAGGAAGGAATGCAGGAAGGAAAATACGTTGTCGTTTGTGGTTTTTTTAAATTAGTTTTGTGGCCACTTCTAGAATTACGAGTCATTTGAAATGTAGCTGTGAGCTTTTTCTCCCCTTCATCTTTTATACTGTGTACTCTCCGATCTGAAGGATACCTGGTCATTTAAAGTGAAAAAACAAAATTCCAATATATCTGGTTTTTATACCAACACTGGAACATTTTATTTTCACTGTGACATATAACAAAACCAAACTTTGAAACCCCAAGCCTGCAAACAAAAAAATTCAAACTCATGACTCTCAAGGTATGTCACCTACTTATACACTCCCTAATTCATATCCTTCTATACAATTGGGTTTTGAGACTAAATACTTTATTCCATAATTAATACACAGCTCTCAAGTATTTTATATATTTTTCATTATATTGCTCTTTGTCTTTCACAGCAGTATGGATCTTCCTCTTTGTATTTCTACAACACACATCTCCTTGCTGTGAGGTAAATCACATGCTGCTGAATTATGACCAAAATAAAAGTGCCTTTTTATGGTTACTTTAAAAAAAACCTGAGGAGCACCATTTCTACAATTTATAACACACAAACTGTCATAAATTAATACCTGAGCATTAGATTGCTTTTTTGGGGCCAACTATTACATCAGATACTTTCTTAAGCTACTTTTCTAAAGCCAAAAGGACAAGCCCATAGATGAATCCCAGTTGGGAATCAAACTTTTGCCTCTTCCCATGGTCATCTGTTCTGAATTCCTGCCTGTGAGTAAATCTGAAAGTGGTTTTCAGCAGGCAGAGCACAGCAGCAACCTCTTTAAGCTTGTTCTAAGTGTTAAGATTTGATATGGAAATGCAGTTGGTTGGAACTATTTACAGCGCGGACCAAGTCCAACATCTGTTTTCTCCATCCCACATGAAAAATTGCATGAAGTGCATTTCTGTTATTTTTGGACATCCACTGATATGTTGGTTTTCTGTAATCTGTAAAATGAAGGGGTCGTATTAAAGAAACTCTGAACAAATAGCATGGCTGTAGCTGACTAAGCTTTGCTGAAAAAAAAAAAAAAAGTGGTTATCTTTATTTCTGAGAAGGGGGCGAAAAAATGTATGTTTCTAGCTGTTACCTAATGCCCACTTCTCCAATTTCTTATGGAAAAGAAACGATCATGTTCCAAGACATAAAGAAAATGGGGACTTGACAAGATGCATTAGAACTGTCCTCTATTCTGCCAGAACAAAGGAGGAGTGCCATGAATGATGAGTGCTTTAGCTTGCAAAGGATAAATCCATTGATCACTCGGAACATGATTTAGTAAGTTTTCAGAGCTTGATAATACTACAATGCAGAAATGTCACATCAAATTACTGTTATTCAGTAAGAGGAAGTTTAACATTTTGCTTAGAAAATTATCTTTCAGTAAAAAACTACTTTGGAGAAGTAGAAGCTAGTAGCTTTTAAAAAAGGTATAATTAGTTCTCAAGAGAACCTTTTGGAGGATCTCTGAACAGAGGATTTGCTATTTTGGTATAAACTTTTATGAGGGAAGCTTGGGGGGAAAAAAACCAAACAAAAACAAAAAAAATGCAGGTGAAGACTATGCAACAGCTATTATGGAAATATCTTCAAAAGAGTAATATGAACAATTAATAAGCTAGAGTTGACAGTACTTATATCTAAACAAACAGGCAAAAATACAACTGAAATTTTTAAGTCAAACTTCATATAAATATTTAATTCATCCTCAAAATACTCCCAACATGTCAATACATCATCCATAATTAATACCAGTGGGTTTTAAAAGGGTTAGGATTTATGCTTTGTTTAGGATAGTTTATTAATAATTTTGTAAATTTGTGGTTTATAGAGTATACATAGGAAGCCCAACATGTATTCCATTGTACCTCAGTCACTAACAGCCTTTCTTTTTTTACTCTGAACTCACAAGCGTGCCTGAGCTTCACTGTAGTTGGTGGTAAAAACAGGTACTTTAAAGACCACATGTAATCTTGCCTATGTCAGATATTTCCTTCAGGGTGCGGCAAAATGCTTTAAGTTCTCCCCCCTCCTGCTGCTGACTGTAAAGGGAATTTCTAGGCAACCAGCTGAGATGGAGACACATACAACAGATGCTCCTACATCTTATAATGTGAATTTTATAACTTACACAAATTAAATTATGAATATTCTTTATTTTCAAAATAAAAACGCAAGCTTAAATTTTATGATGGATTTGTACATGGAAGTGTGTGTCATGAAAGAGACACAGACAAGTTCTGTCAGTGCCATCACCTACATCGCATCCCAGGTGTAGGATCTCTCCGCCAGCCCCACCCCACACAGTACAGGAAGACCTTGAGAGATGGGAGAGGCTTTAAGGGAGGGTCACTGGGTGAAGAAGCTGAGGGACAGTGTTTGTTCAGCCTAGACAGCTTCTGGAGAACCTAACAGCAATGCCCCAGTAGCTACAGGAAGATTATTGGGAAGGTGGTGACAGGCTCCTCACAGCCGTGCCTGATGAGAAAGTGAGGGGCAACGGGTGCAAGCTGAAAAAGGAGAGGTTTAGACGGGATGTTGAGAGGAACTTTTTCCACCAAGAATGCCAGGGAACAGCACAGATTGCCCAGAGATGTAGTACATGCCTGCAGGTTTTCCAGACCAACTGGGGACCAAAGTCTTGGGGAACCTGGTCTGATCTTCTAGCTGACCGTGCTTTAAGCAAGAGGTTAGACTTGATGAAACTCTGAAGCTCCTCTCAACCCAAATTATCTGACAATTTTACGTGACGAGTTTTCATTGTGACAGGCCTGACACACATATTTCTGGATCTATACAGCTGAAGAAAACAACCATCTTACAAAAAAAGCCAGTAAAGCCTTAGCTAGGATGTGTGTTTCTGAACCAGACATTTTTGATGCACAACATTTTGACACGTAAACCCAGAAATAACTGAACCATCATTCATGTGTTTTTACAACATACTAATACAGATCCACATACTGAAATACACAGAAAAAAAATAAGAAACAGCTTTGATTTTTGGTTTGTTTTTTGTTTGGTTTGTTTTTTTTTTAATGATATGCACAGCATGAAAATCTCCTAGCCAGTGAATTTTGTTCTTTCTGTATTTTAGAAAGGCCTGTCATGGCTTCTGGATCGCAAGAGCAACTGGCTTCTTATATGTTAGATGTATGACAAACTGTGACAGAGCCCCTGATCTACTTCCTTAGAGTTCTTAAAAAAAAAAAAAAACAAACAAAAACAAAAAACAAACAAAACAACAAACCCCCTGCAACTGTCACATATTGTAGATCACTCACATCAGTTAAAAGAGCCTGTCAGCACCATTGCTTTAGACACTGGAGTTGCTCAGTGGATTACGACATATTCAGGACTTACAGATTCTCTCATAGCAAATCCTCTTTCTTGATGCAGGGATGAGAGATTAGCCCATTAATTACAACCTTAAAAATAATGCTACCCTAAATCTCTTCTCTGACAAGTTTCTATAATTACATATATTACAATCTTTAATCAGGTAAGTCTTCTGAAAGTTTCTGGATTATGAAAGCTAAATGAATGCCCCATAAAAGAGCAAAATATGTACTATAAAATGAGAATAAATTCGGGGCAGGGTACACTCAGTGTTTTTCAGCAAGAAGACACAAGAATTCATAAGTAACAGAAATACGAGAAATAAAAGCTGTGGAAACACACAACCACACACACACTTAATTAGTTGACTGACTAAGGTTATTTCATTCATACCAAAATTAATTTAATCTGTGATTATATCTCCCATTCACTCAGTGTTCTCATACCCTTCAAGTATTTTTCTGCTTTGGCTTGAAAGAAAAGTCTGCTGCAATGTTTTGTAGTGCCCGCAAACTTTAGCAACTCATTCTTCGCACCATATGCAAGTCATTTGTGCATGGACATAAGCTCACATCTTGGGGGAACCAACTGGCAGCTTCTCTAAACTGTGAAAGAAGGACTATTTATTGCAGCATTTTTATTTTTCCTGTCACCTAACTTCCTTCTTATCCAGCAGCAGCAATACTATATTGAACGATGTATCATGGGTCACATTTAGAGGAAAAACTAAACCTGAATTCCATTATTGTATGTTCTGTTGTGGCATTAAATTACAATGCAAATGTACATTTGGTGACTCATAAGCAGAACCCAATGGCTTTGATACTTAAGTCAGTCAAAAGAGTATTTTCTTTACCTTATTTATATGCTCAGTGCTACATGTGCTAAAATGGAGTCTTAGCTACAAGCTCTTGCCTGCGATATTACTGACTTTTGCATAATAAAATCTTAACCTGAAATTAAGACAGGGCATAGGGAAGCATTTACTTCTTCAGAAAATAGGCCAATTAAATAACAAACAAATATTTATTGTGGTCTTTTAAATATATCTAAACTTACATACTCTCCCCTCACAAATCAAAAACCCTTACAACCTAGAGTACTACAATTTTCCGTCTGTACTTGCTGCTTTTGAATTGTTTAATCCTCAATAAAATAAATTTATGTTTCACAAAATGTAAATTCCCATTTTTAATTCCATTTCAGTAAAGTGTTTTGAAGAGTCAGGTGCAATTTGGAAAAAAAGTTGTCTACACAAAGCTGAAGTACCTTATTCTGCTGTTGTGACTAGATTTAGAGAAGGTAATAAATGCGTTAGGTACAGCAGCATGCACGGAGGCTGCTGTTTTAAAGTATCAGTCCACTTTCAACGAAGGTTAAATCTAACTGGTAGTCACAGAAGTTTAGAGCCGACCTAGTCCAGGTGCCCTGCTGAAGCAGGGTCACGTACAGCAGCCTGCCCTGGACTGCAGCCAGCCAAGTTCTGAGTATCTCCAAGGAGGGGAACTCCAAAAGCTCTCTGGACAACCTGTCCCCGTGACCGACTGCCCTCACACAAAAAAAAAAAAAAAAAAAAAAAAAAAAAAAAAAGAGGGGGGGAAAGCATTTTTTCTTATGTTCAGATGGAATTTCATGTGGTTTACTTCGCACCCATTGCCTCTTGTCTTACCAGCAGGCACCACTCAGAAAAGCCTGGCTCCGTCTTCTTTACACCACCCCCCACCCCACCCCCCCACTGGGTATTTATACACACTGGTAAGATCCCCCTGAGCCTTCTCTTCTCCACACTGAGCAAATCCAGGCTCTCTCAGCCTCTCCTTATACAAAAGATGTTTCAGCCTTAGACCTTAGCTTTTTCCTGGCTTTACGCACTTTCTTTCCTTCTCTGAAAAAAATGTCACTCTCCTGTAGGCTTTCTTCTCTGCTACTTGGTTTCCCAGACATGGACTTAACATTTCCACAGACAAGCACACTCCCTCCTCCCCACAACACTGCGACCATAGCATTACTAAGACTGACTCCACATGAAGCCAACAAGGCAGACTCTGCTTCCCTGTCACCACTGATAGTGACGGGAAAAAATGGAACTGCCTACATGGAGACTGACCAGCTGCCATGGCCAATCTCTTATTTCAACTAATCACATCTGTAAGGCCCCTGCAACAGAAGTGAACTTTACTCTCTTTACTTCTGCTATGAAAAATAATGGTCTTAAATTTCCAGGTGATAGCTAGCATTTTTATCTGCATAAATAAAACTTTTCACCTGCATAAATAAAAGGAGGGTGATTTAGAACCACGTCTTTTATGTCTGAATGCATAAAAATACTGCAAAAGAGAAACTTTCAATTATTGTCATGTCCTCCCAGCACAGTCATACCCCTCAGGACATTTTTAACAAGTTCTTTGCAATGCTCTAAAGAAAAATCCTTAACTAAATCCTCTGTCACAGTTTGAACTGAATAGTCAAGGGGTTTAATCAATCTTCAGATGCTTCGGCATAGGTCAAAGTCTCAACACAAGTTTAAATCTGATGCCATCTGGTAAATTGCAAAAAGGAATTACAAGACCAAGAAGCACATCTGACACATCTGAAAGACATAATATGTTTCACTTCAATCTCCCCTAAAAGTATGGCTATACCAGAAACATGGGAGATGTTGGCACAAAAGGCTAATGACAGCACAAAAAGCTGTTTAGTTACAGAATTAATTAATTACTCCAACAAGCAAGCACTGTACTGTCAAATCACGGTTTTACCAGACCGGCCCCAGCAAAAGAAAACCCTTGAACTGGATATTTTTTCCTTGAATGTCATAAGGAGGAGATTATCAAAGCATGATCCTGAAGTCACCCTGTATTTTTAAATATATAAATAAATAAATTATATGTAGAGCATCTATTCACTACCAAGTTTTATGGAGTTAAGTAAGCATCATTTTTATTATGTTCTTTTTAATTCACACATAGTAATATTGTCTTTCATAGTAAGGTAAGTAAATAAATGCGAGAGATTTTTGTCCTTTATCACATCTCAGAGAAGCATCTCCATTTCTCCAAAAGAAATTAAACCAAGCTTTCTGACTTTTTAGCTTTTATGATGGGTAATTTGTATTTGCAATTATGAGCAAAGACTGCGTTTCCCTTCCAATGAAGAGCAGACAATTGCTCTCCTACGACTCAAGCTCATTAACACTTCCCCAGAACTCCGAGCCAGACTGTGGAACCAATGCATGGATAATAGCACAGCTGAAGAGGAAAGTGTGTGTCTGAAGGGTGTATATGGCTTACTGGTATAACTTGCAAGCATCTCACAGACTTTCTGAATATGGGAAGTGTCTATTTTCACAACTTCTCTGGACTGCACTGGAGCAGGCTGAGTTTATGTAAGAATGAATTGATAAAGACTGGCAGAAGAGCAAAGCTGAGATGAGACCAAGTCTAACCGAATGCATAAAATAACATTGGCAGATGGTTATGCTCCACTCTGCCCTCTCAACAGGCAAGCCAACGATAGAACTTCATTCACTGATTTGCAGCTTCTCAAGGCCAGGAAAACAGGCAATTAATTTAACCCAGTGCAGTTTTACCTTACATGCTTCCTAACATCTCCTTAGCACATAAACTGCACCAATTACTGTATTTTAAACACTGGATGAGAAGAGGTAAACACTGAAGTAGTTAAGAATTTAAGTGGCCATAAAGAAATGTGTAAAAAGACATCTGATTTACAACACCTCATTTATCTTAATTTTTTTAAGCGTCTATTTTCATTCTCTTTTCGACCTCTGGTATTTCTGTTCTTAAGATGCAATACACTGCAGCCAGAGGTTGTGCAGAGGTGGTGCAGGGCCTGGAGGTTTTCCGGACGAGTCTGGATAAAGCCCTGAACAACCTGGTCTGAGCTCAGAGATGACCCTGCTCTGAGCAGGAGGCTGGACAACAGAACCTCCTGAGGTGCCTTCCACACCAATGCATCCACATTAAAATGAAGACAGCACTTTATAAGAGGCATTTTTTTCTGCTTCTACTGATAAAAAGTCATAAAAGCAAGTGCTTCATTACTGCTGTGTGGGTCGGACAGCTATTTATTGTATCAGATTTATCATATAAAACAAATTGTTATTATGAAGAAGGCAGTGCTTTAATTGCACTTTCAAAGAATTCATTATTCAGCTACAACACAAATGAAAGTAGCATTTATTACCAGAGGAAAAGCAACAGCAGTGTTCAAAACTGAAATTATTATATTTACTGAAAGGAAGATATTAATAAAAAGGAAGCATTAATCGCTGAAAAGACTTTTTACAAATGGAGCTTCATGGTGCAGACCCAAGGCTACCGCTACACAGGTCTACATGCAAATGACAGCAGGATCTTCACAGTAAGATTCATGGCAGCCCACATGCAAAGATAAAGCTGCTTAAAGAAAGTGCCAGAGCAAGCCAGGTTTTCCTGAAATCGTACAGTCAAATACCTAATTCTAGGCTTCAGGGAAACAGGACTGCTTTGCCAGAAGCAGCAGAAAAACAAAAGTAACAAATATCAGGTCTAAATAAATGTAGCAGGATTTTAGATAGCATGACAAGGGGCTAACAGATTTATGCTTGCACTGCCTGGGCTACGAGCATGAGATAGTTTTAGTTCAGGTGCTAGAGCCATGCCATTATCACATATCCCAACAGGGATATAGGTCAAACTTCCTCAAGCATGGAGCAGCACTGAAGATGAATACTTGGCTTCAAGTCTAGAGATGTCTTATCTCTGGACAGCTCAGGGAATGGGACAGCACAGCTGGTATCTATTTGTGTATGTTCCTATAGTTATGTCCTTTGTGGTGTAGCAACTAGGACGTATACCGCTCCTACAACACAGAAGGAAATTTCAGGGGTTCAGGCTGTCATGCAGTAATCGCTGGTGAATTATTGGTAAACAGTAAATCTCTGGTAAGTTTTTAACAGGCACCTAGCAATGCCTAGGAGCAAAGGACTTCTGCCTCTACATATGAGAAAAAGCACTAAGATAAAAAATTCAGTTTAACTCCTTTATGTGATTAAGCAAACGACTTTGGGAGACTATTTTCTCTATGTTCCAGTGAAGGTCCCTTGCAACCTGTATCACCCTGAGCAACCTGTATCCATCTGTACTATGCAGCCCTCCGCACACAAGGCAAGGCAACCTCCTTAATAGTCTTGAGACCTGTGTACATCCACAGATTTTCAGTGTGACCCACTCAATGTTATGCCTTGACCTAAGCCACATTTTGCCATGCTGTATAAGGTCTCTGCTGTGTCACAGAACAGCACAACCCAGACACTTTCCCTTTGGTACAGAGAAACTAATTTTTCATAGACCCTGGCAAAGCTACTTAAAAGCTTAATACTGAACATTTCAAAAGCAATTCCTGTGATCTGGGTGCCAAACAGAAACCATAACAGATGCAAAGAACCTGACTCGAGTACTAGGTGGGTACTTGAAATGTGCTCTGGTGAATTAAGACAACATAGTGAATTTCTGTGCTCCTACCATCAAGTCAGAAATAGGCAGCATGCTGATGTACTATGGAATATACTGACAGGAGAGCCAACATACTGTAAGTAACAGCTGTTATGTCCCTCTGGAACAGAGTTACCTGGTATAACGTATAGCAAAACCTGTGATCTGCTTCAGAACTTCAGTGTCAAAAGTTGTAATGAGACAACTTGGAGCCTCCAATTCCTCTTAACAGGCAGAGCTCAATTTAAATCCAATACTCAGTTCATATCCCCCTCTTCCAACAAAAACAGCTCCTCCCCTCTGTACTCCTGTCCAACATCTGGATTGCTATGCTTCCTTCTCATTAGCCTCATTCCTGTACAACACCTGTTACATTCTTGACAACAGTGACACCTTCCCACCCCATCGAACCACCAGCTCATCCCTCTATTCTTCAACTCATTCTGGGTAGTCAACAAAAGCATTTAATTCCTTATCACTGCTATAAACCCAATTTCTTCGTGCATTTAGGTAGGAATCACAGGTATGGGTTTGCCTTACCAGTAATAAAATTACATTCAATTGTCTTCATCCTCTCACCCAGAAACACATGCCTCTTGCACTGTTCTAATTCCTTTTTAGTCAGCTCCATGTATATTGCTTTTAAAGATTTCACAACGCTGAGTAATTTTTAAGGAAAATAACCAGAGAGTGCAAAGAACACAGTTTAGAAGAACCTAATTATAGCATAACATCTGACAAAATAGAATGTGTTCATTTGTGAGGTGACCTGTACAGATTTCCTCTGTAGAGATACCCACTATGCTTCTTCCATACTACTGCCTAGCAGGTGGGCAGAGACAAAATCGAAGATATTCTCATGACAAATCAGTGAAGCTGAGTCAGTACCAAGTTTTTACTGTTTTGCAAAAAGCAGACAGCTGGTTTACACCCTTGAGAAAGCACAAAGAGAAAGCATCAGCACAGGTGATACAGCCTAAGACAGCAAATGTAGCATGGGTAGCACAGATCAGAAGGTGCTGGAGTCAACTCATTCATAATGTGCATGAATTCAGAACCACTATAAGCAGGTAACTTCATAAAATCATAGAACAGTTTGGGTTGGAAGGGACCTTTAAGGGTCATCTAGCACAACCCCATCCGCAATGACCTGGGACATCCTCAACTAGACCAGGTCGCTCAGAGCCCTGTCCAGCCTGACCTTGAATGTTTCCAGGGATGGGGCATCTTCCACCTCCCTGGACAACCAGTGCCAGTGTTTCACCACCCTCATAATAAAAAATTTCTTCCTTGCATCTAGTCTGAATCTAGCCTCTTCTAGTTTAAAACTACGACACCTCATCCTATCGTGCAACAGGCCCTGCTAAGAAGTTTGTCCCCATCTTCCTTATATGCTCCCTTGAGGTACTGGAAGGCTGCAAGAAGGTCTCCCCGGAACCTTCTCTTCTCCTCCAGGCTGAACAACCCCAGCTCTCTCAGCCTGCCCTCACAGGAGAGGTGTCCCAGCCGCACCCTGATCATTTTTGTGTCCCTCCTCTGGACCTGATCCAACAGGTCCGTGTCCTTCTGGTGCTGGGGGCCCCCAAGCTGCGCACAGCCCTGCAGGGGGGCTCTCACCAGAGCAGAGCAAAGGGGCAGAATCCCTCCCCCTCGCCCTGCTGGCCACGCTGCTGGTGACTCAGCCCAGGGTACAGCTGCCTTGCTGGGCTGCGAGTGCCCATTGTGGGCTCATGCCCAGCTTTTCCTCCACCGGCATCCCCATATTCTTCTGGGCAGGGCTGCCCTCAGTCCCTGCATCCCCCAGCCTGGGCTGAGACTGGGGGCTGCCCTTGCACCTGGCTGTCTTAAACCGCATGAGGTTCACATGGGCCCCGCTCCTTGAGCTTGTCCAGGCCCCTCTGAATGGCATCTCATCCCTCAGGTGTGCCAACCGCACAGCACAGCTCAGTGTCACCTGCAAACTTGCTGAGAGTGCCCACTGCCTCATCCAGTGATCCCAGCGCATCATCCCGCTGATGAAGACATTAAACAGTACTGGTCCCAACATGGACCTCTAAGGGACACGACCCATCACTGCTCTCCACCTGGAGACGGAGCCATTGACTATTATCCTCTGAATGTGAACATTTCAGCCAATTCCTCATCCACCAAACTGTCCACGGAGACATGTTTCTGAACAAAATGGGTTCCAAATTCTGTATTTTCCTTATTTGCTGCTTATCATTATTCATACGCTGCTTTTGTTTGTTGGTTTGTTTACCTGTGTTGTTTTTTAAAAAGATCTGTCTTTGTTCCCTTGTTTGACATGCTTCTCTGTAAGTAAGGAGCATCCACTTTTCACCTACAGCAGGGCTCCGGGGCTCTTCAGTTCAAACAATCTGTCACAGGTTATTTTATTAAAGCCACGAGATGCCTGGCAAGCAAATAAAGGTCACACTTCACCATGAAATATTTATAAGAAATATACATGCAGTGTAATTCTTGCACTTGAATATGCATCCTAGAAATGGGACGTGGCCTCCCCTCACAGGATGCAGTGTACTGATGGTAGGTCACCCCTACCAGGTTGCTTGCTCATAACCAGTGCAAAACCACCTCAGAATTGATATCTAAAGGGACTCTTCAGAAACACAACCACGGATGGTGACTCATGCCTAAATTAAACCTGATCCACAGCACAGTCCCTATGCTGCACTCAGCCACCCTGTGAAACGGTCAGTTTCTGGAGTGGGTTTGACCTGGGTCACCTCAAACCATTCCTGGGTAAAGTGAAGGATTGCTCTCAATACACACTACAAATGTCACCGCTGCATTTTAGAGGGTAAAGGTTTTAATGGCAAGGCCAGAAGCTCCTCTCTGGATGGCCTCAGGCGCACAACACTGGTATAGGCACAGTTAATTACAGCCTAGTATCACAGATCAGTTGTCTTACACCGATTTGTTTTCCCACGTAAAATATTTCAGAATTATCTTAGCAGGTGCTCAGGAATCTCAGTTCATAGACCATGGAAGGCTGCTGAAGGACAGGGTCTGAAGCTGCAGGAATATGACACAAATGCGATTTACATTCCTTTATCACTTTGAGAGCTCTAAAGTGCTAACACATATTAAATAGACCGAACAATCAGGTCTGATATTTCTCTAATTAACCTAGCTGGTATTCTTGCTTTAATCTTTATGTCATACTGCAAGAAAAAATTAGTAACTGTATTCATTTGCTGATTTTTGCAATATGCAGTAAAAAATGAACAGAGTCAAATAATCAAAATGAAAAAGAAAAAAAAAATATATAGCTAGTGTTGGGGTGGGGGGAACCTGAACCTTGTTATGTAATTAAAAACACCTTATACTTGAGAAGTAAGGAAGGTGCAAGTGAAAGTCACACTTGCCACCTGAAGTCCTGCATATCCAGTTTTTAAGTGCTTGTTTTTTCAGCTTGCAACATGCTTTCAATACATTATTTTTTTTATTTGAAGTATAGAAGTCCTGCTGACAAGTTCTACAAGCAGAAGAAGGATTTCCAAACAGTAATTTCTGGCTGATAGATCTTCAAATGGGAAAAAAAAAAAAAAACTAATCAGGAAAAACATTTCATTTTAGGAAAGTTCTGACTATAGAAAATGAAGGGATCATCCAAAGGGACTATAAACAAATACAAAACAAAGCAAGCCACATGGTAAAAATCAGCTGAATAGATGAAGAAACTGACCATAAAGATTGGCAACACTGTCAGAAAGCAGGTACAAACACAAAGGTCAGAGAAACTTCAAAGGAGTTTGAGAAAGAGAACTTTAAACTGGAAAAAGAGGGAGGCTGGCAGAGCCTAAGTATATATGAATAAAGGACCTCTGCCTACAGAAGCGGACACTAGGAGAGTATCAGGGGAAAGCCTAATAGAAGTTTTCCCTGTTTTTACTCTTCCTTTGGCATCTGCCACTGATGGCAACAGAACTCTTTGCTCTGAGTACCTTGGTCTGACCCAATACCCTCACCCCTATGTTCATATAACCCCCCTGTATGCAGGCTGAAAATCAGAAAGGAATACTTTATATAGAATTTATGATTATGGCCTACTCTGAAACCATAAACAAACCAGCCTGACGATGCCTTATCCATGTCTTCAGGGAATGAATTATTAACACCTTGACAGCTCTGTACACTACTACACAGAATCTGCACACACACACAGAAGCACGCATATGATAGGTGGGTAGAAAACAGGTTTCCTAACTTTAAAATTAAGATTATCTCTGGAAACATGAAAATTATTTTTTTTTTTTTTAGATTTCTACCATTTTCTGTGAGTTACTTAACTTTTCCCTGCATTTTATTTATATTTATATATATATATGCATGTATGTATCTATATATGTGTATGTACATGCATATATGAACTTAGTTTAAAATCATTCCCAAAAGTTAGAAGAAAGTCTAAAAGCATGTGAACAGGATTTCTAGCGGCATCACCTGGTGCCTGCTGGGTTGATGGAATAAGAGACTGTCACTGGCAACGCAGTGGGTACTGCACTTCTCCAGCTAAGGAGGTCTTGGGGTCCTTCAGCTTGTCTCACCAAAGGCCGGGCACTATTCTGACGGACAGTTTCTGTCCTGTTCATAACGGATGCTAGAAAATTTCTTTATTCTCATCAAGAAACAGGAAACTACTTAAAGTACTACATTCTTCGCAATTCAGGCAGGTTTTTCTGTTACTATGTCGTTTTTAATTCTTTTTTCCATATATTTTTACTAGACGATCATTCAGTGACCAAGACACAATGTGCCCAAAATGCTTATCAAAAGGCTCCGCTCTGGTTTTAACTGCATTCTTGCCTGGAACAGCTGTTCTGAGCACAGAATACCTTCCTACCTCTAAACATGCAAGCACTTCTTGCTTATTAACATGTCAGTTATCACGATTACTGCTTTAGTCAACAGGGAAATTCACCTCCAATGAAGAAATACTGACAGCCTAAGCAGACGACCAACTTCCTGCACAAAAGGACGCCTCTCCATCAAACACACAAAGCGCCCTTCATGGACAATTTAGGCAAGGTGCTTAACTGTTCGATGGCTAGAATCAGAGAGATTCATCTGAGCTTCAGACAGTAAGAGACCAGCATTCCTCCTGGTATGAAGTCAGTTCCTGAACGGCTGCTGACCCCAATGGTACAGGCTCCTCTCTTAACTTGTATAATAGGCTTATGTTGCAGACTTTTACTATTTAATTGACAATACTTAATTTTGGCCTGTTCAATCAATTGCCAAGCTTCATAACAATAACTTACAATTTTAAGTAAATTCTACCAGCTGGAGAAATGACTACATATGGTTCTTTGAGTATACATAAAGCTAAATAAGGGAAACATATCAATGCCGTCTCTGGTCTGAAACACACATATTTTAGTTCTAATAGGACAGTACAGGTAGGACAAGCAGGTCAAAGCTGAATTAGAGGAACCTGTGGCTAGAGGAGTAAACATCCCTGTCTCTAACATTATCTATCTCGTTTACAAAGTCCTATATTAACCTCTCATTCCTAGCTGTTACATTGGATGGCATTTTCTCACTGTTGTTATGGAACAAGCAAGGGTTTGTTTCCTTCCAGAATAGCCATTGTACACAATTTTAAACACCAGGTTTGCTTGAGCTAAACAACCAAAAGGAAGGACACCCGCAGGTGGAAGTGACTGCCAGAATGTCATGCAGAGAAATGACATTCAAAAGGCAACTTGTCAACAGTTCTAGATGGCAGGCAAGCACGGTACTTTAGGGCATCAACCACATTGCCCATCTCCTACGAAGGCATCATTGCCAGAACATTACCTAAATTTAAAACAAGAAAAATTCACCTCAGATGGGTGACAAACTGGAAAGTCTCTGAATCCAATCCACAGTTTTCATTATTATGAAGGCCCAAATCAATATAAAAATACATAATTCTCAAGGGAGATGACTAAAGCATGTGTGAATATTCTCACCATTCAAGAATTACTTGCCTAGTTTTCAGGATAAAAAAACAAAAAAAACCCAAAAAAAACCAAAAACCCAAACCCCACCTAATTTATGACAGTACAAAAGCTCTGCCTAGTTCCCAAACAACACAGTTTTGTATGCCTGTAAAACAGTAAATTTTTAAATAGTAATTTGCTGTTACACCAAGAATCTACTAACAGTTACAGTATCACACTGATAAGACTACGAGCAGAAATAACGTACTGAGTAAGGTACCTCAGCAGACGTGTGTTGTGTGTCATACTAATACCGAAAATATACAGAGAGGCTTAATTAAGGAGATCGCACAATGTAAGTGCAAAATATAAAACACACCCATTCAGTTGAAGAGAAAACTAAGATACAGTACAAGTTTGGGGTTTTTAAAGGACATTGCTTACATTAAAAGAACAGCTCTCAAGAGCTTTCTCAAGAGGGAAAGGCTTCCAATTGACTTATCCATAATAATGTGCACATTTAAAAAGAAACCATCAAATGTTGCATGGCTGGGCAATGTCACTGTTTCCACATTATATATGTAACATTTATAGCTATGTACTTTTTAATGTTCTATTTTTGTCTGGTATCACTGTGTGTTCTAGGAGAGCTAAGAGGGAGGACTAGGATAAAGGAACAACTGCTTCACTCCTGCGTGGCAGTTCCTATGCTCTTACGAAACTATCATCCGTGATTATCAGGCTGTTTTTAAATATAATCTGCGGAGGGTAGAATGTGATTTGCAATATTAAATGACATCAGTGCAATCACATAGCTCAATTCCCATGCGCCCCTTTGAAAATCTGCTCACTTCTGTGCTTAAAACTCCTCTTCTCCTACAGAACAGAGCATTGATTCCTCTTCTTTAGCAAGATGAATCGCTTCCCACGTGATTTCACATGTCAGTCTGTTCTAATCACTTCCAGCTGCCTCTGCTCATCCAAGCACAGTGCTAGCATTTGACAGAGCTAGGAGATACTTCCCTTAGGACCTCCAGTGGATAGGAAACAGATTACTTCGATGACTCTGAGATGTGGATAAGTAGGAGACGTTTCCAGTATACTAACCTGCTGTTGACAGAAATAATACTAAAAACATAAATGCCTGTTATATTGTCTGGCCTTCTATATGCTGGATGCTTTCCAAACTTTTTTTCTTTGACTGATTTGCTGCTTCACTAAGTACCTTGTCAGAAGAACGCCAGTATCATTTCCTACTGCCGTAACAATGTTGAACAAGGTCAGGAATCAAATAAAACCTTAAAATAAATAAATAAATAAATAAAGATCCCTTGGACTACATGAGAACATGGAAACCCGACTTTGTGTCTGTGTGTGCGTTTTTCCTCATATGTGACAGCCAATTTGATTTTTCTGAAGTATTTTACCAGACCTACATCTATACAGTACACACAAATATGTGTGTACATTATTTACATATCTACACTTATGTGTAATTGGTTTGAAAACTTCTTTGACCTCTATGGTGTGGCAATAGCTTTCAATTTTAAAATCATTTGTGAATGTTACTTATCTTAATATTCACCCTCTCCAGTAGTTCACATTGAGATTGTCAAAATACAACCAGTCCTAAGAATAAAACTAAGCAGACGTATCTGATACAATAGGACTTCTTATTCTTATTACCTTTAAAATTACTGAATCTTTTGCTATTTCTACAAACCAACATGTAAGCAATCAGTTTTGCCACCAAAAAAAAAAAAAAATCATTAAAATCCTTAGTTGCAAATGCTAGTTTTCTAAATAGTGCATATTAGGTATATTTAAAACTATATGCCATGTCCTTGTGTCTTTCACTACACCACCTTCTTTTAAAACTAAGCAATATCAGTAGTGTAAATATTCAAGTTTATTTTAATACCACTTGCAATTTTTTATGTTCATACACTTTACTGGAAGAATAATTGGAGAGAAAGTAAATTAATATAAAAAATCAATGGCTATATGCATATCCTCTCTCTTTTACATACAGACCTAAATACATATTATGTAATTGAATACAGACATTGAATACATACAGAAGGGGGGGTGGGTGTGGAATTCAGCAGAGTAAGTATAGTGAAGCAATAATTTTTATACATAACTTCTCTGAGAAGTTAGAAAAATGTACTTTCAAAAGTTGTTTCAAAGGTGTTCAATATTAATTAAAAAAAATCAATCTTTAAAAATGTTAAATTTTACTCTTACACCCCATTTCTAAGAATTAACCACAAAGCAGCTGTTTTCAGAATTACTTCCTAGAAGTTTGATTAAAAATGTTGCTGATTCTGCTCTTTCTGTGATATAACACCTGAGCATTTATTTTCCTTCAGTATCCCAAAGGGACAAACAATAGTATACCATGAAAAATGGGTTTGCTGCCTCCATGCAGATTGTATGTTTGCGTATTCTTTACTTCTTTTTCACTAGTATATGAAACACACTATGAATGTATACATACTACATATACGTTACTACATATTATGCAATATAAACATTGCATGTAACGTATACATTGCATGTATTTGTATGCACATATACATGTGTGTATATATGAATATACACATGCACACACAGAAGGAGTACTAAGACATTGCATTTAATTTCTTTGCCTTTGTGGTTTTTCCTCAGACATGAAAAGGGAAAAGGTCCTCACTGCAATGGTTTTCTAACTTTTTTAAATGCACAAACATTTGGGGCACAGGCAGATGAGCAATGAGAACACAGCAGGGAAAACTTCCTCTTGGAAGATCACAGGTTTTAAACACCAAAGGGAAAAAAGAAAAAAAAAAAAAAAAATCCTCATTAGATCTAACAGGTTCAGCTCCAAGAAAATTATGGCATGACACCAGCTGAGGACCTCAGACATCAGACATTCACATTGATAGAAAGGAAACTGTTTTACCTCTGATATTACCTAAATCATCAATTAAATATAGATTAAATTGAATTACTACCAAGAATTAGGTCAAAAGCACTAATTCAGCTTAAGGCAGTTTTTCTACATATAGCTGCTTACAAAGTAGCTTATACTCTAATTTTAAATGTCTTGTGCCTGAATTTCTTATTTCCCAAAAGCAAAACAACTGTAAAATTTACCTGCCCAGCTATGATGTCAGAGTTACATACATTTAGGTATTCGGCTTAGAATCTTCCAGCCTGGAGAGTAGTGACTTTTTATCAAGCTACCTAAATATGTCAATGTCTGTCACATACGTTGCAAACATTACTCTTGAAGGGCATGCCGTAATCCCTCATTTTGGGGAGCAATACTCAGGCACAAGAGTCCTGGTTATAACAGTCCTGGCGTATAAAACTGCACAATTACTTTCTATTTAAACCAAGTAAGGAACCAGAAAGTAGTAATCTTCCATCTAAACCCATGAAGGGCTTGAGCTAGTATGCCTCTCAGAGCACTTGAAAAACAATGCAAATTGCAGTGGCATCTTGTGCTTTCTTACATAAAAACACAAGAGGGGAAAAAAAGCAATTAAAATATGTAGTCTCCCTTTTTCTGTAATAACTTGCTGGCTAAAACACTACACATTTGATATGGGTGACCCAGATTCGATTCTGTTCTCTGCACAAGCAGATTCAAACCCACACTTCCAGATATTCTCTAGCCACAAAGTTGAGGGACTATATGGCATTGTCACCTAGAGTTTGTCCACTGTAGAGACAAATTATTTCAGAAGTCAAAGTGTCCAATTGTGACATGGTTCCACTTGCATACAGGATGCTCAACTGAGAAGAGGTGCACGGGCTTGTCTCATTTTCCTATTATACATGCCAAAGTCATATTGAAATCTTGAATGATTTAAGGATGCCCAAGACCACACATCCAGGCTATGGAGAGTGCTTCCTTCCCCTAAATGCCCAGATACCAAGCTATACTAAAAATTAACCATGTCTTAAAAGTTCTGAAAGCCAAGAGTATCACTACATCAAAAGCTTTGTTTTAGCCAATGCCTCTTCTCGATCATCAAAAGAAAGTGACTGCTTCGGATAATCCTTCACTTACAATAACTCTAAATCAAGAAAAAAGACAACTTAAAATTGAACTCTGAAGCATCATTTTTTTTGTTAAAACACAGCTTCTTCTTCAGCATGTCACATTGGATATACTGTTGGATCCATCTGAAGAGACTTCACTGCTCTTTATGTAACTACCTACAAGCTCACTAGATATTTTAGCAACCATACTGACAACCGAGCAAACCAGTTTTGACAATAACATACTAACAACAACTTAAAACTCACAGTCTGTGTTGTAATTTTATGTGTATTTATGTGCTACTGTAAAGACTACAATGTGCTATTGTAAATGCTATGATGATTTACAAAACAAAACAACCAAAGTCACACTGAACTTACTGCATTAATAGACTTCCAAAAATGGCAACATTCTGTGAGTAAGAACTTAATGTCCAAAATTCTCAAGTGACATGGAATAGTCCCTTGCTTTTCCATCTATATGAGTAACTCCAATCAGTACATCAGCGTTTCAGTAGTCAGGATGAATACAGCTTTGGAATACACAGCTTATACCTGCACTGAAATTGCTTTTAAGACAAACCCATCCGGTGAAAAGGGGATTTTTTAAACACAAGGAAAAAGAATGGTTTGTTCTGGGGAAAAACATTTCATTGAGGAGGTAAAAAAAACCCACCAAAAGCCAAAAAAATAAAACCCCAAACAAAACCAAACCTGAAGTATACTTTCAGAATTTTCACCACAATGCCACTTACAAACCTTCCTCCTCAAAGAACAGGTCAGACTATTCAGGGAATCTAAAGCCACCATGGAAGAATTCTGAAGCAAGACAGGAGAAGGCCTGCTATAAAGTGTTGCTATAACAATTCTGATAGGAGAAGTACTCGCCTTGATACATAGATCAAGAGAAGACTTCATTAAACCACTCTCAGTAACAATCATGGGGCAGTCTTTACAATATTATTTTGCATAACTCCATTAGGGTTAAACCCGAAATCATTCTACACCACTAGGCAATCTGACCCTTTACCACTGTATCTGAACTTTAAGAACACTGTTTTACTATGGAATGCCTGCTGCTGCGTTTATGTGCTGTTAAAGGGGGGTGGGGGGTGGTGTGTGTTTGAATATGCTAATTTGTACTAAACAGGTGCTTATCAGCCATTTAATCACATTTGTATTGAAGTTGCATTACATTATGTGGCAAAAGATGGAACTTGTCTAATTATGATCTTGTTTAACATGACAGTTACATTTTGACTAAAATTATTTAGAAATTCATTTTATTCTTAATTCACAAAATCTCACAGATTGCTTTTTTCCAATCTTTCCTCTGCTCCTATATACATACCTGTTGCTTATCTTCCCCACTAAGCACAAACACGTATTGAAGTACACTTCCACTAACACAATGTCTCAATACTAACTCAGACCCATTTTATTGGAAATACTGTAAGTAATTTCGCTTGATAAAGGTAATTTTTTAAAATAGATTTTGTCATGTTCTATATACAAAGAGACTATTGGTTGAAGAGGTAACAGCTCTGCTGCCAGGGGAAAAGGGTTGCCTCCCTCAACTCTGCATCTACACTCTGAAGAAAAAATTATATGAAATAAATAAAAGCCAAAAATATGTTTTACCACATTAGAATATCAGTCTATATTCAGGATCCTGTATATTGTTATCATTAGTAAGTATATCTTAAGTAATTTCAACTTCAAAGATTTCCATTTCAGAAAAAGTTTTTCTTGCCTTTAAAACAAATTGACTCTGAATTACAGAGGACAAAATGAATAACTATGCCTGCTGACCATTAAAAATAAAATTAACTAACCCCTTCAGAAATCTGTCTGGATGCCATGTAATGTAGTTGTTCTGCTGGTTGGAGTATTCCTATAGTTCTTTCTGGGTGGAGTGACACTCTCTCTAAACTGTGTCTGTACATAATTACGATGAAGATACTGATTTGATCTTCCTTCTTAAATTTGCTGAGGTATCTTCTCTTAGATTAGGGTCCTAATCTGTTCTCAATGTTATCATACTCACTGTCAGGCACAGAAATAACCTCATTTGTACTTCATACATTGAATAGCAGGAAAAGATACTGATCAGGTTTTGTCTAGATATTTTTCCCTTCCTAGAAAATCACACTGAAAGAACCAAACTCACAGCTATGGCAAAGTTATTGTCCTCACACCAAGCAGCACACCTCACTCAGTTTTGTAGCGCCACAGCCAGTATCCCTGGGGCTGGGAATGGTAGGAAAAAGAAAGCCAGAGACCACATAACTGCAACTCCAACAGCTTTTGATATCATGCTGAAATTCAGCTAATTCTTTACTTGACACAAGCAACACATGCAGCAATCTCTACTACAACCATCCTTTCCAGACCTTCTTAAGGTCTATATATAACAATTATATGCTAATGATATAAATTTGGGGTTTTGATATTTGTCTGATGTCATTTCAGGTTTCTTTTCATCATTCAGTCGAGGCTGATATAGTCAAACTAATAGATTACTTAAATCTATTAACAAGTGAAATGCAGAAAGTCATGCGGCAACACCCTGGGCAATCATTCACACAGCCAGTTACCAGGACCAAAACTGTTACCTTCACTGCAACCGGTAGGTGCCTACAGAAATACCCTGTCAGTTTTGCTTGCTTTGTTTCCAAATTGTATTCCTTCAAATTTCTACATTACTCTACCATTCAATTTTCTGGGTTGGGGTGGGGTTTTTTTTTGATTTGGTTTGTTTGGATTTTTTTTGAGATTTGTGAAAAGCAGTAGCAAAAAAGCAATGGAGCCTCAACAAAAAGCACAGGTTGATACACATTTTAGTGGTGGGACAACATTTTACCAAATATTTGGCAATCTAAAAAACTGATCAAATAGTAGAAAACCTTACTGTCTCCCTAGCTCTTATAATTAATTGTTGCATGCTTACCCAAGTGATTTTTAGTGAAATTATCAACACCCTATTTCATCATCTTTCCTTTTTTGATTTCACGTTCAGAGGGAGAATTAGCAAAGCACCAAGATGCCTAGTTCTAGCCAGCTAAAACCCACCAGATTTCAGTTCTGCATGTTCTTGAATGCTTTATTTATGCAGAAGTTTGTACAGTCTACAGGAAAGGTGTATCTCCCTCTGCTTTGCTCTGTCTAGTAGGGTCTCTGTCCCCCAGTCAGAGGCATCAGCTACCAGCACGCTAATATCAGTCCGCTCCATTCATATAACCAGGTTCCTCCTAGTAATTTTGAGATTTTTTTTTTCCTTGAATGACAAAACTCACTGGTTAAAACATTCTGGTTTTTTCAGATTCTCAAATACTGACAGGAATTAATTCATCAAGCAATACATGATTTTGGGGAAGCCTATGAACTACAACATTAGCCTGTTAAGCACAGTTTGCAAATTGAATAGAAGGCACAGAACTATTTCCCCAGCTCAAATTGTATTACCATTACTGCCATTTCAGTTATGGAACATGGTGTAATTTTTGCCATTTACTTGTACAACAATGATTAGTAGGAAATGACAACTTACTCTAATTCCAACAGCAACATCGCTGGAATCGCTCACAACTGCCTTATTCCAAACAACTTTGCAATAACTACAAAATATGACACAGCTCCCCTCATCCTCTCTAGGACTGAAGTGACCCATATAATATGTTTATTTAGATCAATTATGAGACTTAACACTGGATCCGCAGAACAGTGCCAAAAGATGACAATATCTAATACACTCACAATCTCATTTGCTACAAGTTTACAGAGAAATGTCAGCTCTAATGTTCTGAGATGTTTTACTTCTCTTTGAGGGAACAGTACTTCCTGCCTAATCCTGAGCTTACACTAAGTATCTCAGCAAATACCAATTCAGTCAAATGTATATCTTAGGTCTCAGAGCAAACAGTGCAAAAAGAGTAAGCATAAGGAAAAAGGACAAAAGTATGTTTCTGGATAAAGGAGCAATATATGGCATAAAATATCTCAGGCAGAAAATAATATTTTAATAAAACTTGACTTTAATATGTTGCTGGGGTTTCAAATCATTAAATATTCAGTACTTCTGTACCTTGAGAACTGTTGTATTCCCAAGCATATAAAATTTCAGTCTGCCAGCTACAATCCTACCTTAGTGTAGATCTTCTCACCTTCCTGATCTATTATGCAAGCACTACTAACAATTTACTTGATAAATGCTTCAAATGAAAAACTGTAACCTCTATTTTTATTTATTTAACAGAAGAATTTATATCTCCAATTGTATGGTTCAGATTGACAGAAATCAAGAAAAGCAAAATAAAGCAGCACGACACCTTGGCTATCTCCTTGCCAATAAAAATATCTTTATGCAGTACATATCACTGTACTCCGTTATTAAAACAAACAGCAGATACTGGTGCTCAATAATCAATTGCTGCATGGCTGATCATGATCATGATCACCTGGTTTGTAAATGTCCATGTCTTTTTATTAAATGTGAAGTCAAATCACACACTTAAATTTTGAGCTTATGTATTACTTAACTCCTGAAGATTACTATAATCCACTGAGGAATGTTTGTTTGTTTGCTTGTGTTTCTTTTTTAATCCACCATATCATTACCTAGTTGTAAAAAAAAGGAACATTTAGCAGCTTGTAAGGAATATAAAACTGCACGTTTTTGTTCTCAATGACACTGCTTTGTTAACATTTGCAAATATGAAATATGTATTCAAATGAAATTTGAAACTGTAAAATACCACAGTTGAACACCCCTTCCCTTCTTACCATGTCTACGAAAGGCTACAAGGCACTGCCAAAGGACTTAAAGAAAAATGAATGGCGAATGCAAGGTAAATCAAAGTTCAGAGCACATGCAAAGACACATCTGTTCCCTTGATGTCAAATGAAGACTGCATCACCAAAAACTGGGAGCCTAAATATCAAAACTAGTCAAAAGGGAGATGACAGTGCTTGCAAGGTGCAAGTCAAGATAACCAAACCACAGATTCCTAAATCTGTTCCAGAACAGCCTTGAAGGTGGTGTAGAATAAAATATATAACTGCTATCAAGTTCCAAATTAATTTGAAAACAGCCAGGAAATAAACCTTAGAATGAATTAGGACATCTGAATGATCAATCCCTCCCCACCAGAGCATAGCTAAAATGAGCACAACCAAAATGTTGATACTGAAGCTACTATAAAGCTGGAGATAATACAGTTTATCATATTAAACACAAGGAAGCCCATCACCTGAAAATCCTCCTCAGCTCGCAGGGTTCAAACACGGGGAGCTAACACACAAAAATAATCCAGGAACAGGTGATTTGAAGGGGAAAAAAAAAGTTTCAGTGGTTGTAAAGCCTCCTACACACAGCCTCTGAATGGAATGGGATTGCTTAAAAAGGAGCTGGGTAAGGCTGCACTGACAGCCAACACAAAATGATCAAGGCAACAGTCAGACCTGGCTCCGCAGGCAAAATAAACGGTTGCCCTTGGAAACAGGCTGCCAGAAGCAGCAAAATGGCTGTGGGCCTCCTGCCGGGTTTGTGCCACAACCTGTGAAAGTCACAGCTACTGCTGGTGCCCCTCTCTTCCTCCTCCTCCTCTTCCTGCTCAGACTGCTGCAAGGCCAGAGGCAGCTCACCAGCTCTGCCGCGCTGGGCTGCTCTCACTTTTGCCTCCTCTTGTCATCACTTCCTTAGAATAACAAAAATCATTTGTACCAAAAAAAAAACCCAACAAAAAAACCCCAACCAATGATCCAAACCAAACCCAGAAAAATTATGCAGCTATCCATTCTAATTTACACTTTCTTAAAAAAACAAAACCAAAAACAAAAACAAAAAAACACCACCAAAAAAATACAGGCTCACCTCATGAAATGCAGATAAAAGCCTAGCCCTGGTACAAACATACCTGGATTATCTTTATAAAATTTACTGATGTAATTCACTAGCAGCACATATTACCAAGCTGTAAAGAAGACTTTTACATGGACAAAAAAAAAAAAAATACTCAGTGTTTAATTTGTGTTCATTAGAAAACAAATGTGTGCAGTAAGATACAAACTATGATAGCTCAGCCACAAACTCTTCACTAAGAGATCAAGAAAAATGATCTTTCCCTGGTGCACCCGGAATTCTGCAATAATCATCATAATTTCTTAGACCCCATTCTGAAATACCCGATAGCAGCCAAGGTGAGAGGGTTAGTCACCAGAAGGGTTGAGTTTTGCGTCTTGGGTTTTTTTTACTCCCTGCTATACACATAGGAATCACCATTTTCCTTTCTGCTGCTTCTTATTGCAGATTCCCTCCCACTGTCCTGCTCCTATTCACCACCATTTGCATTGTCATTCCCATCTCAGTGCACCTCGAACTCTTTCACACTCCTGGTCTACCAGGAGAGACTTGGTTGCATGTCGAGCAAGCCAGAGAGCCCAAAGGCCAGGGGAGCTGATCCACCATGGAGCTGCTCCCCTCACCCAACAGCTTTCCAAGAAGCCAGCCCACACCACTGCACTGGCCAGCACAGGCAGGACATAAAACATGATCCATTCATACATCATCAGAAAGACCTCTGAATCATTACCCATGATACTAGTGATGGATACAGCTAACCAGATTAATTTTGGTGCTCTTCAGACTTAATACTACCAACTTTTTCAACCTCCACCACAACAAAGAACCAGAAGACTATTAAAAAAATATAGCAAGAATTGGAGGAAAACGCACAAGCAAAAAAACAGTAACACAGAACATTCAGAAATTTTATAGAGCAGACAGAATCAGGTGGTTCATTCACTTGTTTCCATACAGCTGTCTCTGTGGGGGTATTGGGGATGCCCTACAATACCCTCCCTGGCCTCCAGCTGCTGTTTCAGAGAGCACATGCCTGATCCACCAGCCCGTGTGACTGTTTTGCATGCCAGGGACATTTGGACAAGGCAACTAAATTGAACCCAGAATGCTCATCAGTAAAACCAGATAATATTATAAGTAAATTTTAAGAAATAAAAAAGTACTAACTTTTTCATTTATCATCTTTCTCTAGGGCTTCCTAGCCTTCACTTTCAAAAGATATCACAGTTTAGAACAGCAGGTTTTTCTGTCTTAAGAAAGCATGCATTAAACCCAACCCACACCCAGAATACCCTGAATGAAATCAAAGGGAATGAAATATAAAAGAACAATACAGGAAAAGCCCTTGAACTGGAACAGAGTGAGAGATCCATCACCAGGTGCATAAACAGAGTAGAGAAGAAGGAGAGATACAACATGAGTAAGCTGCAGAAAAGGGAGAGGAAAGTATGAATTCAGCATATGAAACCCAAACCAGCCACTTTTGCACACACTTATAATGTCAAATTGATTGTTTCCAACTCTTTCCTTGATAGTTGTGTTTATTCAATTAACTGATCTATATGGACTGGTACAATGCTGAAAAATGTCTGTTAAGGGTCACTATTCTTCTTCCAGTGAAAACTGAGGACACTTAGCACTTGGTAGGAGAAAGACCCCATGTAGAAGGTTAGACTAAGCACAAAAACACAGCCTTGCAAGTTCATACTCGGTGATTCGAGGCAGAAGAACCTTGCCAAACCAGCCAAGGTTATGACAAGTCTCACTCTATTCAGTCACTGCAAGCAGAGGCCTTCACCCCTCACGTTGCTAAAAACTGTCATGCCTTTGAAAAAGGCAAAACCAAAAATCTGACTAAGACTTTAACCCAAACAGCAGCTCATATTTGAGGGAAATTCTACTAAACCCCAGCCAGAAGCCAACACAACCCATGGCTTCCTCAGAGAGTTCAGGCAAACAAACATGATTTTTGAGTGAACGGTCAACTCTTTAGTTCTCTCCTGCTGATTAAAACAGCCCTGAGCTTTTGGTATCCTCATTTCATTTCAATGACAGTAAAAAAATTGAGGTATGAAAAAGCAACTAGTAACAAGAAGCGTGAGCTCTACTGTTTAGAAGCGTACATTTTGCTTAAGCTAACAAAAGACGTTTCTACTGCCATGAGGAGGATGGAGATACAAACCCAGCTCCTCCTGCCCCAAAACCACTGAGGTGCAAAGCATCTGTCTGCTGCTTTAGGAGTCTGGAAATGCTTCAGACTTGCCAGACTTTGCTACTCATTCCCATCAGCTCTCCAAAGGCCAGATTTCTGTTTTCAATTTACTTTGTACTCTTGCCCATTCTGATTCTGCAGTATTGTAGCAGTGAAAGGGAATTAGTGGGGAGAAACATACACAGAGGTAGTGAGAAACATGGCAAGAGGACAGACAGAGGAAAAGCACGTATTATTTTTCAGTCCCAGTTCTATGTGCCATGATTACCTGCATATCATCTCTACCACAGATGATGACTGTCTCTAGGGGATCGGTAGGTTTCTCAAACTCTAGTTACAACCAAGAACTGTTAAAGACATTAAATAAAATGAAGGAGGTTCTCAGCATACTGAAGGGCCTGGCAGCACTAACAGGATGTTAAGAATGAGGCCGAGATGCTTCAAACTACACTGCTTCTGCTAGGAACTGATGCTGCTTTGCTGGATATGACCACAGATGATAGCTTCTCACAAACGCACATATAGTAAATACACACATTGAAGTTCAGAACAACATCTCGCTCTGTCATCAAAATGGGCTAGCAACAGGATTTTGTAACTTTACTTATGGAAGATTTGCATACTACTGCCCATTTAGCCTCAAGTGCCTTCCCATTTTTTAATCAAAACATTGCACCCTGTAGTCTGTATGCAACAGAACACTAAGCACATCAGTGCTCTTTCTGCATGGTTTTGGGGTCATTATAAATGCATTAAAATTAACAATATTTTAGGAAGAACATTGTCCTCCTCCTTTATGCACATGTATACCTAGACATGCATTACCCACTCTGCATCTATGCATCTTTTTCTATGTCAGTCGCAGAAATCGATCCCAGGTGGCATTAGTTATTTAAACCTGTTGACAGCTTCATGAGAAATTCTTAACTGTGCTCACAATGAAAGGAGGCTCACTATGAGTCACAGTGGCTGGGTTTTGGACTGTTGCTATTACACATACCTCCTTTTTAATCAGGGATTGCTACATCAGATAAGGAACCTCTCCTGCAATATTTTGCCTCAAGGAAAATAAGGCAGATTATTTTCTACTATGAAAGGAAAAATCTGATGAAAGACTTTAAAAGTTGACCTTAGAGAAACACCTGAATTTGGAGTAAAATAACACTTAAGGTTACTCGGTGCATATTTTCATAAATCAATTAAAATCCCGTTGCACAAGATTAAAATAAAGTTTCATTATGCTATACATAAGAATTTCCCCACACGCAGAATTCCAGTGAATCAGTTATCTTGGAAGAGGAACAAAATTACCACAAGGTAAAACACTATAAAATTAACACAACCACACTGCACAACTGTAAGAAACAAAATCAGAATTAACAAATTTCTAGTTTTCAAGTATTAATACAAAAATCAGTGTTAAGTGCACTTCCAACTCACAGAAGATTGCTATCTATTTAATGCAAAGAACTTTTATACCTATCTCGTTTAAGCCTATAGTAGAGTAAGCATTACTTACCACACAATGATATTAAAAGTTATGTGTAACTTCAGTTCAGGAAAACAGCCTAGAATTATGGAAAATACATCTGGATGCATTTTATGGATACCAGCAACTATAGTTCAAGCTAAACCAATAAACTGAAGCTGTAGATGTCCAAGCCTATGATCTTCATGCATCTGCAGAAGCAATGCACAATGCTTCAGATACTTAGGCTTTCTGCTCTGAATGATTTGTAAGGGCACGTACTTAATCCAGCAATGGTGAGAGCCTGCTGTTAGTACTGAGTAAGAAGAGAGACACACAGCAGTTACTGTGGACACAGAAGGCAACAGGCAGGAGCACAGGCACTTTCCCAGAGCCCAGGCAGGCTCATAAAAGTTTCATTTCTACACATAAGACCCATATATTTGGATAACACAAAGGGAAATTCACCCCAGAGCCACTTCTCTGAGACTCCCAATATCACAGAAAACCTCAAGACTGGGGTGAAACGTAGGGGAAAGAAATAGAGCTGGGTTACAGCGAAGGAGCTGATATCGCATCATCACTTCTGCTGAGCTGCAAGAAGTCACAATGGTACAGCAACTGTGAAATATAAGGAAAAGACATCGACTTTGTTCAGACAGCTCTCAGCAATGCTGGCTTAGCTCGTCTGCCTACTGCCACATTAGAAACCACTGGGAATAGAAGCCAAATAGCTGTTTGGATTTCAGTATCACAAAGCATACGATGAAAAACTGCAAGTGGAAAAGGCACCATTGTGGAACTTCAGGGCATCTTTGTTTTGCTTTACTCTTTCCTCAATTCAGACCAAAATGGGTTTTACACTTTTGAGTTTGCCTTGTTAAATTATAACTATCACTGAAACAGATGGATATGTCAGTAAGAACAGGTGGAGAATTTATCCATCTGCTACACATTAATAACTATGAATAGAATAGTGCAAAAGCAATTACGTTTAAGTCCATACTACTTTTCAGCTCTAAGTGTACAAAATGCTGTATAAAGTCTGGCAGCAGCAGCAATAACCAGCTCTCCATACACATAGCCAGAGAATTCAGGAAGAGAAAGAACTGAGATGTTACTAGACTTAAAAATAAGACCAGTCAAAGGGTGAAAAGAAGTGACAAGGTTTGAGAGAAGAGAAAGATAAGAGTTAAAGAAGCTGGTGGAAATTATAGGAAACTATTTTTAAGGTGTTATTAACACTTGCTACATTTGAAGTGAGAATGAAGCAAAAATTAAACGTTCCAAAATAAAAGCTTACATTGAGTAATTCATGGAAAGGTTACTTTTCTGAGAGAAGTGGCATCTTCATGTTTTCCTAGATGTTTGATTTACATACAAGTAAGATAGCAGTCAATGTATTTCAGACGATTAAGACAAGAGGAGGGAAGGCAAGGAACTAAACCACCAGAGGACCCTCAGCCATCTGTGAAATCCCTGTGAACTACACTGTTTCCCTGGGTACAATGACAGCTACACTAATAAGCCACTTGTCAGAACTTCAGCTGCATGAAGAATACACAAAATGCATTTAGATGTTTTCAGTTCTCTCTAAATGTAAGCCTTGCTTCACATTCACAATTATCTAATCAGTAATGAAACTGCACTAGCATAATGCTAAGTTAAAATGAAGATTAGTCACTCTGACTATGCTGAAGCATCTGTCAGGGACGTAATTTCAGTGTTTTTCTTGGACTGACGCCACACATGCCACGTTGGCCAACAAGATGGCTGAATTTAAAGACTGCAATTTCATTGCAATGAAAGAGACCATTTGTACAACTGCACTGGTAAAACTAAGTCCAAGCAGTCATTGTCCCATCCCACCACACATCAGGAGTGTCAAAAGAAAAACGATGCTTTGTAAAGGCTGTTCAGTGACCTGAATTCAAACTCCAGTCCTGATGCCCAGGCACAAGACCAAAGGCACATGCAGTTGGTTCGGTTTGGGAGTCTCCTCAGAAAACAAAAGAAATGACAGGGAGAAAAAAATGTATCCACTCCCACACCTAACTTTCCTAGAGTTAAGACACATTGGCAGAGCAGCAAGCAGGCAAGAAACCACTACTACACCTGACCAGTTCCTGAGATACTCAGTTTAGCCCTGTTCATGTACACAGGTGAAAGCATGCGTATACCTAGTTTAGCCCTTTTCGTGTACACAGATGAAATTATGTGTCTGTGTGAAAGAATATTCCTGCGATGTGCCAATGGCTATAAGTGAAAGAAGTATCAAATTAATACACCCATAAAAAACTTGAGAAAGTGCTAGCATGAAACCTGGATCTGACAGTATGTAACAGTAGCTACAAGAAATGTGATACAACAGGCTGAATATATTCCATGCTGGAGTACAGCGCAGTGACAGACATAGCTCGGACAGAGCCGGGGAAGAGTCATTAAGAGAACTTTCTTCTGAGGCTGTCTTGGTTTTGTTGCTGATCCAGAAGTCAAAGCTCCTTAGCTAGATATATAAACTGGCAATCAAAACCAATCGTGTAACACAGAAGTAAGTTTTAAAGTAGATAAGTGATTATCAAAACCTCGGTTTATACATTAACATAAATGAGACTAGACAAATGAGAACAGATGTTATCTCGAGGCCATTATTTACCACTGGTGATGTATAAAAGTGCAATAAATGTAGCTATTAGCATAGGAATGCTTTCATCCAGCTGTAATCTCAACATTCACTGAATTAAAAGAGAAGATAATAAACCAAAAGATACCTCTTCCTTCTCCACATTAGAGAAACATAACATATACTGCAAAGACAGAAGTCTAGAGAAAGAGACCTTTATAATGTCTACACAATCCCATTTAATAATAATAAAAAAGTAGTAGTGCTAACCACAAAGCTTACACCTAGCTCTACATGTGAATTTAAAAGAGGCAGAAGGGTTCAGATCTAGTGACCCAGCTAAAGACCATTTTAAGATTAATTTTATTTGATCTTAACACACACAGAGTTGCAAAATCCCTTCTTCTGCAGCCTAGTTTTACATTATTTTATGGGGAAAAGGCAAAGACAAGACTCAGTGCAACCTTCTTGAGAGCTAAATATTAAGATATGGGGGTTTTCCAAGTCATTCTTTATTTCTTGAGTCAACAAAAATCAGTTCTGTTTTCTGAGAAGTTTTAGTTGATACGGTATTAAGTGCTGTACACAATACTGAAAATGGTCAGTGGTTGGCTGCAGAAACCTTGAGTTTTGTTTTTCACTATTTTCTCCATTTCCAAGATCACTATGAAGCTAGACTAAATTGTAACCATAATAGATTTGCAATGAAAAATCTTTTCCTCTGACAATATGACTATTAGTAGGTAAGAGAATGGAAATAAATGAAGACTTTGCCTACTATTAATGAAAAAAACCCAAACCCATAGTGTCATCAATCAAAATTTGGTGGCATATAAATCTTTGGAACAGTAAAAAAGAGAGTGCTTTGCTCATGAATCTAACAATCTTTGCTCTGCAGGTGACAGCACTTTTCTTCTCTTTGCTCAGCCACGTGTCAGAGGAAATTTAAACTACCTGAGAGCTCAGCTTCAATTACACCATTCATAAGGCAGTAGAAATCACTTTTTCCAATTAGTCTAAGTGTTTAGTGTTTAACACAAACCATACAGTCTTACCTAAACAGAGACAATCTCTATTTATTACATAGACTGCATCTATTTTTTTCTTCATTTCAATGGCATTTCTGGTAGTAGCTCCTCATGTCACACAATTGAAAAGCAGCATATTATCACCAGTGCTCAGTACTTTGTTGCAATAACTAGCTGTGCTTAGTCCTGCACCTTTTCTGATTGTCTAAAATTAGCTATGTTGTTTGCAATTAGAATTGTTTATCCTGAGAGCTGTATGCTATCAAACTATGTTCATTAGGTACTCAAAGAATCTTAAGCTTTTCATGATCAAAACAGACTGAAAATGTATTTTTTTCCTCTCTCTAGAGGTCATCTGTTTGTTTACATATAAAGTAATTGTTACAGCTTCTTGGGTGCCCTTCTAACATATTAGCATATTTTTTAATTCCAGTCACAAAACCATACATTTTATACATAAAATAAGCATAAATTGTGAAATACCTCTTGGCCTTTAAGTCCAGCACCATAGCAATACAGTACACCAGCATTCTTGTTAATCCAGGACTTGTATGCCCACTACTTCATATCCCATAGTGTCTACTAGAATTTATGTTTACACCATAGTAAATGTTTAACTAATCTACTCTTTTCACTTTAAACATACGGTCACACTTTTCCTTTACCAGCAGTCCATTATACAGCATCTCTTTCTAATGCAGAAGTATTATAATATCCAACAACAGAAATAAACAAACAAAACCAGATTTGCATATTCATTTCAGATAAACACACATCATGAAATGCTAACATGAACCTTTCTGAAAATCTCTTGGTTCTGCAAAATGTAGGTAGCAATCACACTAGGACAGACCTCCTAATGATTTCTGATGATTTACATTCCTAGTTGGGTCAGAGCAGGATGTATGGAGACAATAAAAAATCTCCCTATTCAACACAATGCAAATTGGGCAGCAAATACTCTGTATGCTGATATACAAGCAGATGGAGACTTTCTAGAATTTTATAATGCCCATTTTAAAAGCTATTGTCACCATTTATATTTCAGTAGCATTTGAAAACCATGGCTAAGATTGTGCTGAGCAAAATGGAAGCCAAACAAAGCTGGCAGACCAAACAGTCAAGTCAATGACTGGAAAGGGAAATGAAAACCCTGCCCTTGGATGATCAGCTTTAGAATTAAGAGCTCTGAATATCCAGTTCAAGTCCACCTACAACAAGTGTTCTGAGTTACTATGGCCACAGACAGCCATTTGCATGAAAAAGATGGCTTGCCTTCAGAAATTACTGTAAAGTTTAATTCCACTCTCTGATATACTGATGCACATGAGGGAAATTCTACTGTGTCAGTGAAGATAATTCAGATTTATACTGATTTAAATGAGAGCAGATGATGGGCTGTAATCTGCTGTCTGGCTTATAATAGCTCAGAGATTCACATGGAAATGTTATATATCTTTACTATAACAACCCTAATAACCGTCCTCTTGCATAAAGAAAATCAGCTGATGACATTAATCCCAACAGAACATAGTGAATGACCGCAACTAAACAACCTGCCAGCTGACACCACATAGCAAACAGGAGCAATGACTGAGAGGACACAGACTGGGGGCTACCTTGTCATGCCCACTGGCTAACTTTTCAGTCTCTGGTACTCATGTATTCAGGTGATCTTAAAAGTTGAAAATAATACATGAAGGATGGTCAAGGCAATTTGCAATTTGAAGCCTGTGACTAGGCTTAATGGGAAATAGGCCTTTAGCTCCTGCTTTTCCTCCAAAACAGCTCAGCTGTAGCAAAAAAGTGGCTTTAGAGTGCTCGGCTATGGCGAGATGCAGGGGAAGGCACTCAGTTTTTGAGCCTAACCAAACATTTCCTTCCTACTGTGAGTCAATAGCTTCAGCCAGGTAGAGCTGGGCTGGTCACAGACTTCTGCTAAAAGACCATGGACATCACTGCTTCTGGCTATTACCCACAATTCAACCCCCAAGACTGATTCTAATCTGGGATTCCAATCTCAAAATAAGAATATATATTAAATCCACATGGAAATAACAAACTTCTATTCAAATGATACCTACAGACCAGTAATACATAGACACTTTCTTTGGACACAAAAGTTAAATCTTCACTAATTGTCAAGGTATTTGGATTTTTTTAAAAAAAAATCTCTTTTTTCCCCCTAAAATTGAGCTATAGGGTTGAATATTACAGACTATTTCTTTGGTTTGTCAATAAAATTTTGTGCTTACCACATTAAAACTGGCTCTTTCACACTCTTTTAATTATTTTCCCCACTATGCTATCATAGTAATCATCTATTAAAGAACAAATATAAATAAGCAGTCATATAAAACTAACATATAGAAACACCTCTTTCAAGCAACCTCAGAACATCTGTCAGACTTTCAATCAGATATTAGAAAAATAAGCATTGCTATGAGTAATGATAAACACAGTAACTCATACTAATACTATTTTTATTGTTGAAGGACAGACTCATTGCTATGGTAAACCAACCTGATCTCATACCAGTCACAGAACTATAGAATCATTTAGGTTAGGAAAGACCTTTGAGATCATCAGGTCAAACTGTTAACCCAGGGCCACCGAGTTCTTCACTAAATCATGTCCCTAAGTACCACATCTACATGTTTTTTAAATACCTCCAGGGACGGTGATTCCACCACCTCCCTGGGCAGCCCGTCCCAATGCTTGACCACCCTCGCAGTGAAGAAATTTTTCCTAATGTCCCATCTAAACCTCTCCTGGCGCAACCTGAGGCTGTTTCCTCTTGTCCTGTTGCTTGTTATCTGGGAGAAGGGACCAACACCCACCGATCTGGCAGCTGTAGAGAGCAATAAGGTCTCCCCTGATCCTCCTTTTCTCCAGGCTAAACAATCCCAGTTCCCTCAGCCGTTCCTCATAAGACTTGTGCTCTAGACCCTTCCCCAGCTTTGTTCCCTTTCTCTAGACACACTGATTTGATGATACAATTTGATGTGTTGATATGCTGACAATTCCTACATAAAATAAAGTTGAAGAGGAATATCTTTTTATTAAATATGACAGATACAATGGTATCAAGTAGCTCAGTGCAGAAAAACAAGACATTATCATAATGTTTAGATGGACAACTGCACTAACATTCAAGTAAATCTGATCACAGAGGCAATAGCTTTCTCATCTCTGGGGAACCAAAATGGTTTCTTATGGCTATGAGAAATATAAACTGCCATAACAGGCACAGCCTATGCCTGGACTAGGAGACTATCAAAACAGGTTGACATCAATATATACTACTTCAAAAGCCAAACAGCATGGTAAAGTAAATATTTCTATATATCTTTGCACTTGCTAGTGTATTCCTGCATATTTGCATATACTGTCTGCAATAAGATCTATGGCATTAAAGCAGCAAGCTATGTACAGGGGACAGGATGCCTCGATCTCTGAACCCTGCTTCTGCTCCAGAATTAGCACTCTAATTAGACTGCCTACAAAGAGGGGATTTAGAAACACTGCACAGCCATGTGTCTAGGAAAAGTGAACCTTAACCTGGATTGACCAGCAAGGGACACCAAGGACAAAAAGAACAGTTTCTACACTAAATAAGCAGGAAAAAGGTCTGGACAAGAAAAATATGGGCCCACTGCTAAATATGGTGGCTGTAGCAAAACCTGGCTACAAAGAAGACCTGCAGCACATTGGGCTGCTTTAAAAGGACCATAGCCAGTAGATCTAAGTGAATGCTTCTGCCCAGTATTGATCAGGCTACGTCTGGCACATTGCATCCACTACCATGCCCCCAGTACAAGAAAACCAGTGACAAACTGCAGCAACTCCAATAACAGGCAAGCAAGATGTTTAGAGGCTAAAGCAGCTCCCTTGTGAGGAGAAGATGAGGGAATGAGCTTTGTTCAGCCTAGAGAAGACTACTTCAGGGAACTAACAGAAGCCTAACAGTACTTACGAGGAGGTCATCAAGAAGACAGAGCTAGGCACTTCAGAACAGTGGGAGAACAAGTACTACAGGCATAAATTTAAACAGAATATGAGGAAAAACTTTGTTCACCATGAGGACTTGCAAGCATTGGAACAGGTTGCCCACAGATGTTATGCAGTCTCTATTCTTGGAAGGCTTTCAAGACCAGATGGGATAAAGTCCTAAGCACCCTGATCTGGTTCACTGACCCTACTTTGAACCGGAGGTTGGACTAGATAACCTACTGATGTTCCTTCTGACCTCAAACATTCTGTGTCTCTGCCTTTGAGCCAGTTATCTAGGATCCCATTATAGTCAGTGGAGATCTAGTTAATACCATCAACGGAGTTTAGCCAATAATTAATATGGCCAAATGTAGATGAATCACATTACTTCATTAAATGTATTGATTAGCTCACTGTTGAGTAAAGTTAACCTTCATGAACTTGACCAGCTGCAGCTGTTGACATCATATACAGTCATACAAGCTCCCCCCATTAGATTTCAAATATCAGTTTCCGAACACATCTCTTCCCACTAAAAAATAAATAAATAAATTTGAAGTGTCAGAATCCTGAAAGCACACATTTTGTTTCATCAGAAAAAGTCCAGCCAGCTCTAGGAACAATTTTTGGTGGGGATTTGCTTAGAGGAGTAAGGGAGCTGAAGCTGTGCCATTAGTAATGCCTGTTACAATGTATGCATGCAGCGTCACATGAGAGGAAGATCAGCCCACAGAGCAGTCTCCCAACCCCTTCACCCCCATCTTTGATGTCCCCAGCTGTCAGCAACACTAGCTGGACATGACAGGGCCCTGAGTACACCAACAGGCTCCAGCTGCCCTGGGCAGCCTCAGACCATCTTTCTCTGTAACCCTCCTCCTCCCCTGCCCACACAGGTTTATGTACTTGGGTTAAAGGTCTGCTCTGATATGGCATAGCTGTGTAATCCTGGATAAGATTTCCATAAAAAGAGCTAAACCATGGGTAAACTGCTACAAGAAGCTCCAAATGGGGCTTCTACCCACATAGCCTCCACACCCAGGCTTGGGGGCTGCACTGAAGCCTCTGCCCTGCTGCAGATACACCACGTGTTGGCTGTGCCTTGCTGGTGTTGACCCTGCCTTGCTGACCTGGCTCAGCCTCAAACCTGTCTCACATTGTAGAGGACTGAAGGCAGTGGGTTGATCAGCACTGATAACACGCAGCTTTGGCCTTGCCTCAGAGGCAGTGGGTTGATTGACATGGACGATGTGCAGCTGTAGCTTGTTCCTGTGAAGTGGTTAAATAGCCCTGAGGAGTGTGGGAGAGGGGGTTGGATGGAGGGGGAGCAGTGTGGTCTGTCCTCTGGGGGCAGGAGGAATAGCATGAGCAGTAGAATCAGACTGATGGTAAAGCCTTGTTGTAGCTTGCTAGTTTGGTAGTGCTGTGACAATTGGTGCCCTCTGTAAGGAAAATTGATTTGGACTCCAACTGCAACATTATGACTACAGCCTTCACTGGCAATCACCAACCAGACCATTGGCTGAATTTTGCCACTACCACCACACCTGCTCTGCCTGTCCTGTTTGGGTACTGTGGGACTGCACGCCTCATCAATGAGGCCACTGTCTAGCCGTCAGCCCCAGCTCCCCTGTTACGAAGCCCAGACATGTTGATTGCTGACTGCAAATGACAGCCAAGGAGTCAGTAGCATCCCCAGTAATACAAATGGAAGCATAAATGATAAATATATATTAGCACTGACTCAAGACTCTTGGACATCTTGTTGATCAGATTCAGCAATCTACAGAGCCACAGGTCAAAATTTATGCCTTCAGAATTCTCTTTAATAATACTATTGCTTCAAGATGCTATTCCTCCAAATTCCTCCCCCGAATTCTATTCTTTTCCCTCTTCCTTGCAACTATATGCATAGACTAAAACCATTTTTAATATATTTGCTTATATGAAACATGCTCTGATGTCTTCAAATATAAATTCCTCTTTCTCCAAATAAAATAAAAATTCAATTGCACATTTAGGAAAGCTTGAGACAACATCCAAAAAGTACTGCACAATCACCCAAAAGTGTCTACGATACACTTTGTTTCTTTACTTTAGCGATTACAGGTATGTGACTAATTTTCTAATCATAAACAAGTTATATATTTTCAAAATTTCTCCATCTATGCGCTAAATCACTGCACACAGAAGCAGAGCAGTACCATGAAAAAACAGCATGCATCACTTCAAGTGATTGCACCATGTTAGTCACCTTCCTGAAAAGACTTCATTCATCATAATGGTCTTTACTCAGAAAGAATGGAATTTGTCACCTACATTCCTAATAAGCTTTCTCCTTTTTAAATAGCTCAATCAAGCAGACTTGAGCTCCTTATAGAATGTCACTCCTTCAAAGGAGTGAAACGCTGTAGCACCCTACCCATAAGAGAAGGCTGAAGTAGATCAGAGTACTCATGAAAAAGTTTATTACTTGCTTGACTAAGGCTTGAATGGTTAGTTTCCAAAATTTCCTGAGAACTTACAATTTTGGAAATGTAACATTCAGGGTTCTAATGCCATACCTTTGAACACATCTGGAAATAACTGCTAACAGGAGCCAAAGTTTGTCACTTAGCTAATCAATTTAGCTCTGAAATCCTAAGTGCTACTATGAAAGTATATCCCTGGAGACAGAATGCAAGCACTTAAATCAGTATTTAGTTCTGCTTCTGTTAGTTCTGAAGGCTGACTCGTTCAGTCCCATCCTGTCAGACAATACTAGCTACTAAAACCGTGAAACACATTTCTGTCAATTTAAACAGTCACTACATGATGCTGGGTGACCAGTGCTAGCCTTTCTGAAATCAGAGTCACTACCGGCAACTCCTGGGAAGTAAATCAAGGAAAATGACATTTATATTACCTATCTGATTAATTTTGAGACTCCTTTCTTCTAAAAGACATCACTGAGACTTCCAAAATTTACTTCAGCTGCCTCTCAAATAGACATGACGAATACATTTTTAAGAGCCTGAGGAGCTCCAACTGCATGACAAAAGTAAGGTACATTCTTTCTGGCAGTGATAACTACATACATCTTGCTCTTGTGCCACAGTTCAGTTGTCTAACAGAGTTTATCTTACAGTGGTTTGTAATCATCCTTTTTTTTCCTGCTTTAATGTCTCTGAAAGGGGCTTAGATCAGTTAAAGTCAGCAATAGAAATTTCGGATGAATCAGAACCAGGTGAAGAAAATACAGAATTCTTGAGATTGCAGAAATCTAATCCATGATCACTCATCGTTAGGTAACACCATCCTACTTATTTTTACTAATAATGTGTCTATGGAAATTCTATCACTTGCAGTCATACAAGGGACATCCACAATCAAACATACTACTTATATCACACTCTCAAATGTCTTGCCAAACCACGATTCTCCCTAACTCCTTCCCTTATCTCACCTTCCAAGTTACCTTGACGTGCTTGATAGGACTATGCTGACAGACAGCATGTCACAGGAGCAGGTGCTGTGGGACTCCTGCATAGGCGAAGTGCATCACCTTCTCATGGGCCAATGAAGGGAGAAGAAATTACTTGCTCTGTTCCTTCCTTTTCCTTTCTCACGCATCTTATAAAACCTTGAACACATCTGTCTAGTTTAGAAGCTGTTGGTGCCATGACTTTTCGACCTGTGATGAAGACTGAAGGCCACTGCAGAAGTTAAGACAGTGTTTTCTGGGTGAGCACCCTCCATATAGCACTTACAGGCTGATGCTTCCCTTTCAGTAGCTTCTTGTGGGAAGGACGAGTTTTGAAAACTGGATAGCGTGAGAAAAGACAGTCTTCAAGAATTGACTGTAGGAACTTTGTAACCTATAAACTCCATGGACCGCAGGGAAAAAGCCTGATTAATTAAATTGACCAGTTTGTAAGTGATCATTCAAATCCACTCCTGTGACTGACAACCTCCATGCCCTTCTATCTGTATCTTTGTTGGTCATGCATAATTCAAATATACACTGCTTTCACTTTCTGCACTTGAAATTATATTGGAGAGCTCATTTGGGGTCTGAATCAAAACCTTACACAAATGGACCTCCTACATCCTTTCCCTCAACACACTGCAAGGTTTTATATGATTTTATTCTGCTCATATATAGATAAAGCATTCACCATTAAGCATCCAAGCATTTAATAGATCAGACTCCTGGCCTTTTTGATCAAACAAGGAAACCATTTCACCAAAATTCAAAAGAACTAGCAATAAGGTAAAGTAACAATTTAGAGCCTTCATTGGAAACGAAATGGCTTATGAAATGTACATATAAATCTTTCAATGAATCATTTGCAATGAATCTCTGCACTCCCCTACGTTTACCCCATCAAACCCAAGAGTCTGCAATGCATGCTAACCACCAAAATACCCAACTTTTAAGAGAATATGCAAAAATACACACCATCTGCAGATACATAAGAAAGTGGTATACAGTATGAATCTATGCATTTGAATCTCTGTATATGTCTATTATTTTTTATGATAAGAATAGATACCATAGAGACTGAAGTGCCAAACTAAATCATGACACAGATGATTTAAAAGCCCTTCTTTTTAATACTTTCATAGAAGTAATTCCATTGTATTCTACCACGCTGAAGCACTGGCCTCAGGTTTGGTATGTTCAGGAGACAAAAAGAATGTAACTGCAAGGAAATACACTGATGTTAACAACTGATCTTACTACCTTTTATTACACTAACTTGCAAATAATCATCTTTCTGTCAGCACCTTCTTCTTTCCACTTGTCTAGTTTCATTTCTCTTAATGTTTGAAAAAAATATATCTTACTTTTTGGTAATTAAATAAAATGAGGTGTTCACATGTTTAACTTTACTATCAAGTGGAAAATCGGCAATAAGATTAACTGCTTTAGAATGGCTGAAAAGAAAAGGTGGCGAGAAGAGAACGATACTACAGCAGCAGTAGTTTTGAACAAAAAAATTCAAGATGTGTCTCTTTTCAGACAGATTCAGTGCAACAGACTTGAAGTGCAGAGAAAGAGGGGATACCAAGAAAACAGCAGATGAGATCTATCAACAGAAATAAGCATTTTTGTCTCAACAGAAACTACATGAAAGGTATGTTCAAATATGTGAAAGGACTTAGAAGGCATACCAGGGAAATGACTGTTTTCTAACAGCTAGCACCTGACCCTACTTTATCAGTAAGTATGTATTTTGTACTTAGAAATTCAAAGTATAAACTTCTTAGAACAGTGTCAGTCTACTGGCATTCCTTTTCTTTTTTGTTGAGGGAGTTGTGTAAATTAACGCATGAAGAGAGTAACCTGTGCAGAGGAAACTGATGTGCCATTGCAAGGACACCTTCAGCTCTCCTGGTTTCTATTACAGGCACACAAATGTCAGTACTGAAAGGAATTAAATGCTTTCCAATGCAGTCTGCAAATGATTTCTCACAATGAAATTTTTATACAATGTGTATGTAAGCAACAGGAAACTAATTAAAAGAGATATTAACGCCCTGCAATACATACAGAATTAATCCCAGTTAAAAGGACAGAACTAATCAATTGGAATAAAGCAAAATGAGGGAAAAAGATATCCAAGTGCTGCCATCATTATCATAGCTTCAGAGTTCAGAAAGAAAATTAGCGTAAATTTTCCTAGACATCCTCTAAATATTATATCCTGCATGCTGATGAACATTTCACCCCGATTCCTCTTATAATACAGCAATAATTATTTACTATTAATTATTAATAACATACAGAACAAGTGGAATTTATAATATCTTCTCTAGTAGAATTTCACTCTAGTGATGACACATCGATTCTGATGTCATAGACCTGGATTTAAAAAGCAAATTACTACTTATTTTTTAATAGCAAGTTTAGATCAAAAAATATAACCTATGTGCTTACAGAAAATTATTAATTATATATTGACAAGTCATCCAAACAAAACATTACTTAAGAGCATGAAACTCTTCAGAAAACTTATTAGAACATAGGGATTAACTGTTTTCACATACATGAATGTTCAGAAAACAGAACAATACCAAATACATTTTCATTTCAGCATACTTCAAAGGTCTGTAAATTGCAAGGTGTTTTGTAACGCCTCATATTTTACAATACGCATAGGCTATTTCAAGATGCAACAGTACAAGTTCTGCAACTGGAAAATCAGTTCCTAACTAATGAAGTTACCTAATTAACCCTGCATTTCTTTCTCCCCTACTGCCCTGGAGCAAAAAAAGACTCTTAAAAAATGAAACTCCCTAATGTAAAAGATGGCAAGAGGCAGGAGTCCCACGGTTAATAAAAAAAATAGCAAATATAAACAACTCTTGCAACGCGTATGGAGAGGAGGGTGATTTAGGAGGAGGAGAAAGTAGAAAGTGGTATTTAGCTGAACTGATTTGATTATAAATTTTCCAGACATGCAGACCAGGAGCAAAATTCAACTTCCTGCGACGTCGTGTGAAATTTTAGCTTGGATTCTGTTCTAACCCTTTCTTCCCTCCAAAACGGTATCTAAACCTTTTACTTTTAAACCTGAAGTCAATACACACTTGCCATGAATATCTGCTAAAATACATATTTTGTAGAGATATCATAGTAATCAGAAATCTGCACTTTATACCTTTGGCTACAATCATTTTCTGTATTAAGTTCACTGATGTACAGTGAGTAACGGCCAATTTAAAGTTAGTACTCCTTGGAGGAGACTGATCAGGGTTTCCTCTGGGCCCCATCACCTCCAAAACATTTATAAGTTAGTGACTGTGTTTACAGCGATGTGCTTCACTGCATCCTGCCAGTGTGGTGCTGTAGGACACAATACATGTGTGTTCTGTGCCCTTGAGTATGGTATGAGAATTAGGGGAGGCATGGGGCAAAAGGCATGCTTGAATGCTTGCAGCATCCTGGGTTGTATTAGTGAAGAGCATAGCTAGCAGGTCTAAGGGGGTGAGTTTCCCCTATACTCATTCTTGCTGGGAGAGTGCTGTGTCCAGTTCTGGGCTCCCCAGTACAAGACAGACATGGAAATACTGGAGTGAGACCAGCAAAGGAGCATCACTCATACAAGGAGAAGCTGAGAAGGCTGGAACTGGAAAAAAGAAGCCTGGAGAAAAGAAGGCTCAGGGAAGTCTTCTCAGTGTGTGAAAATAGCTGATGGGAGCGTGAAGAGAAGATGAAGCCAAAGTCTTCTGAGAGGTATCCAATTAATAGACATAAAATTCACATGGGCTTAAATTCAAATACCTGACAATCCATTCAAATACAAAAAAAAAAAAAAAAAAAAGAAAGAAAGAAAAACTACAATGAGGGCAAAGGTCACCTAAACGGGTTGTGGAGTCTTAATCTTCGGAAACATTCAAACCCTGACTGGCCCTGCTGAACCTGCTCCAGCTGACCCTGATTTAGGCAGGGAGTTGGTCCAAACGATCTAATCTGTAGATGCTTCACTCTGCCCACTACAGATACTAAAGACAGTTACAACATCTATCTTCATTTCATCTTGGAAAGACACCCAGGAGCAAACTCAAATGTGCCCCAGAAAATCACCAGGGAAAGTGCATCATGCCTCGGAGCAACACCTGGAAGAGCTCGACTGACCCAAAAGATCATGTTAAAGCTGAGCCGCTCCTGATTCCACTTAACCAACAGCATATAGAAGAAATAAGAGTGAGGGAAGTGCATGAATTTCACTGAAGCCTCCAATTATGACTGTAACTAACATTATGGATATAACACATTATGGATTGAAACAAAAGCTCCTTTAGCTACACTGTGCATTACGTCGCATGAAAAAAGTATTGAGCAGATTTGTCATTTGAAGGATGACAGAGCACTAGCACAGCCTTTACAGGTTGGGAGAAAAAGCAGCACAGGTAAAATACTTAAAAGGATGCCAAATCAATTGAGAGGTTATGTGTTGATCAGGAGACTGCTCTACTAGTAGGTGATATAGAAGAAAAATGGCAGCGTGCTTTCTCTTGAGAGGTCTGGGATAACAGTGTAATTGAGTCCCAGCTATACTGGGCACACGACTTTAAAAATTCACAACACAGCACAATACAAGTGTTCTTGGCTCAGACATGATTCAGGACAAACCAGAAACGCCCTGTAGGTCAGCACAAAGGTGTATGTACAGAAGAAGCCTGCGAAAAAGAGTTCTGTTTTACTTGTTCTGTAAGGAGTACAAAGCCTGTGCCTTCCTACTCTTACGAATGTCACACCATGACACCGACCTTAAGCCATCTTAAGTAGATTCAAAATTTAATTTCTTTTTTAAAAAAAATCTAAATCAAAACTTGGCTTTCTTCAGGATTCTTGTCTTCCTATAGTTAAAATTAAACATTACAAAAATGCAAATACTTTCAGAGATAGTGCTGGAACTACCCAATGTCCAGCTCCAACTATACAATAAAAGTGGAAAAGAATTCTATTACAAGACATAAAACACACTAGACAGCAAGTAGAGCATGTTGAATCTTTACTGTTTTATCCATTTTCAGTGTAAGATAGACTTTTGATCAAATAAAATATTTTGTGTATATTTCAATGCAAAAGCATTTAAGAAATATTGGGTACTTCAAATATTCCTCCCCCCCCCTCCCCCCCGCCCATTTTTTTTTTTTCCATAATATAATTGAAAATAAGATGAAAGAATCTGAAGTTGGGTACATGCTCAGGCTGTTTTTTATGTAGTATGTCACAGTTCAATGTTTCAGTAAAAATTCCAGTTGAATTTCTGTGGGAAAATAATATTTATATAGAAATTTAAGGGTTAGTATGTTGGTTTGGGGGAGGAGCAGGGAGAGCAGGGAACAGGAACAGGTGTATCTGGCAGCTTTTCCAGACAGTAAAGGACTGTGCATCATGCTTTAAATGTACAAAAAGATAGTTACTAACTAGTATCTTGAAGATAGTAGTTGGGTTTGTCAGCATTCAGAAAGAAATGCGTATTTTTATGTTTTCTTCTTGTATAAAAGAGAAGATATGAAACTTAAGATCGACTACAAAAGTGACACTTCAACAAAATTCAGAGATTTGTAGTCACAAGTACTGATGAGGGTCAGATATCATCTTCAGTGTACTCCTGTATTTGCAAATGTGTGCAATTATGAAAATGCCATTGTAAAACATAACAATCAAAATAATCACAATATAGTCCTTATGAATTGGTCACAAAAATGTTTAGAAATCTCAAAAAAAATTTTGAAATATTACAAATACATCTGGAGGTTTTAGCCCAATAATTCATGTAACTTCTAGGACCCAAAAACTCCTCAAAAAAGTACCTACATTCATTAGAAGGATATATTTTAGGACAAGGTTTCTTATGCTTACTTTCTAATCTCTGTACATAAGAACTGGACCTTTGCCAATGTGAAGGCTGTCTGCTGGGGGGAAACAACCCACATCCACAAACCCAAAAGATTACTAACCTAGAAATACTAAAAACAGAAGGCTACCATATGGTCTTATCAAGTCTTGTCCTTGGAAGCCTCGGTCACCTCACTGTCTGAGTAATTTCATTAACCTCCAAAACACAGATGGAAAACTAATATACCTCATTATTCTTCTCCATGAGTGTTCTAGTCTAATACAACCTAGTGGCTGTTAAGTTGGGTTTTTTTAATGACTGCAAAAATATTATTTTTTCTTCACCCTGACTTGACAGCATTTTGTACAAAATTCAGTCTGAATAGTTTAAAGGCAGCTTGCCCCCCTCTTCAGCATCAGTCCATGACCTCCTGCTTCAAATGCTGCCAGACAGCATCTCAAACAGCTTACTGGCACGAGTCTAATCTTCTTTCCACAACTATATAATGGCTTAAATTCCCCTCAGCCTCCATCCTTACTCTTAATAATACTGGAGAAATCAATTTAATACATAAGTAATATTTAATCTAAAGGCAGGTTCATTCTCATTCTGGTCCACTAAGCCATATGCATTTCATAAGTATTAAAAATAATTACGGGCCACTGTTATTTTAAGTGACACATTCTTTCCGTTACTCAGGGAGAAGCACTATTATGCAACATACAAAACAGAAATCAGAAAACTGCCCCATCTTGTTCATTTCTTCTCTTTCTTTAAATCTTGAGCTTTCATTATTTACTTTTACTGCTGGTCACACATCATGCAAGCTGTTAAAATAAATTGCAAAATGCCATTGAAGACACTTGTACAATCCCATTAAGTTCAAAATCACCACACAGCCGGGGCAAACAAAGGATTTTTTAGATTTGCTTTATGCAAAATGTTGACCTTTCTTTATAATGTACTCTTATGGTGTAATGAGCCTTTTGGTCAGGAGAAGCATGACGTGAAGTTTTAAATATATGCAGTAATGGGAACTTACTGCTGTTGAACATGAAGAGTTTCATTCTGTAAGAAATAAGACCACAAAATGCACGCAACGGTTTAAATTTACAGTACACTGTCTTTTCAGAATTTTGTTAAATAGTCAAATGACTACCTGTCCTAGTAAGCCAACTATTACATTAAAGAATATCCATCAAAAATAGTGTTTTCAGACATATAAAATCCTCAGCGTTATTTAAAAAAATGCTACTAGTACATTTGTTCCTAGAAAGAGCATCAGCTCTTCATGTTGCTGGAACAGGGAAAAAAAAACCACAAAACACCAAACAAACAAACAAAAAAACACCAAAAACCCCCAAAGAATTTCAATTGAAGCTCCCCCCATAGCAAATCTATCAGAAGACCAAATCCATGTAAGGTTCAGATAAAAAGGTAAATGCTTTATGTTTTTACAGTCACGGAAGTTTTGACAGTGTCTGCACATATTGTTAATGTGATCAGATAGTACGTAATGTCTTACGAAGGTATCTCAGCTGGGCACTGGGAAAAAAAAAAAAACTGAGGCACTTAACATCCATTAGGTTTTGTCTGTTTAATTCACAAAATCTGGATGTGGGTCAAAATGTTTTAGACTTATTGGGTCTTATCTTGAAATTAACTAAAACTCACAATATTTAAAGTCTCTAAACGATGCATTTTTGTTTCTCAGTGTCCTGGTTTTAGCTGGGATGGAGTTAATTTTCTTCCTAGTAGCTAGTGTAGTGCTGTGTTTTGGATGTGGTGTGAGAGCAATGTTGATAGCACATGGATGGGTTTGGTTGTTGCTGGGTGGTGTTTCTACTAAGGTAAGGCCTTTTCGGTTTTTCAGGCCCTGCCAGCGAGAGGGCTGGAGGGGCACAAGGAACTGGGAGGGGACACAGCCAGGACAGCTGATCCAAACTAACCAAAGGGATACTCCATACCATGGGACGTCATGCTGAGTATATGTAAGCTGGGGGAAGAAGGAAAGGGGGGCATTCAGTGATGGCATTTGTCTTCCCAAAAAAACATTATGCATGACAGAGCCCTGCCTTCTTGGGGATGGCTGAACACCTGCCTGTCAATGGGAAGTGGTGAACGAATTCCTTGTTTTGCTTTGCTTGTATGTGCAACTTCTGATTTACTATCAAACTGTCTTTACCCCAACCCCACAAGTTTTCTCACTTGGGAGTCTTCTGACTCTCTCCTCTATCCAACCGTGGGGGGAACTGAACGAGCAGCTGTGTGAGGCTTAGTGTCCAGCCAGGGCTAAATTACAACACTCAATAAAACATGAACAAAAATGTATTTTAGTGCAATGAAAAAGAAAAAAAATATATTTATCTCAATAAAATAAAGTATTTTTAAACTATTATCAAGTTCACTAGAAAAATTCAAACTCATATGCAGTTAACACCAGCTTAGCTTTCAGAAGACTTCTTCCTCATTTAATAATGGGACACCAACCAAATTTCTAATGAAGTAACAGAGAAGAAAATCACCTGGCTGAAGGCCAGGTCAGTAATTTTCCTGATGATCTGTTTTAGATTTGTGACTCCAGCTAGACCCTCTCTAATACGCTAGTCTATAAACTGTTTTCTTAATGGCACGGGACAAGAAAGCAAAACACACACAAGAACCAACACTGAAAGCTCTGCATTTATCATTCACCTAAACATTTTGTATTTCAAAGGTGCAAAGACATCTAGAGATGGAATAGATGCACATAGGTAAAGAAGTCATTAACTGGATGAGGAAAATAGCCAGCTAGACAGGAACTACACATGTTAGCAGTGGTGCTGCAGTAGATATCCCTTTGGATTTCACACCGTCAATGGCCATTACCAACCATCAATAAAAGCCACCTGGCCTTGCATAGGTTTATGTCTATATCTTATTGTTTGTTTCAACTGTATTTATCCATCCCTGGAGTTTTTTGTTCTGAGAGGTAATTTGGAAACTTTTAGAAGCCTGAATAAAGAAAACAAACAGCAGGTAATTAATCATGTTAATAGTGCTTCCAAAGGTCATATTATTATTTTCAGCAATTATACCAATCTTTTCCACTCCTCTAATTTTATTCCGGGGGTGGGGGGGGGGGGGGGGGGGGGTGGGGGGGGTGGGGGGGGGTGGGGGGGGGGGGGGGATGTGCGCGTGCATGTGCGAAGATTCCCTAATTTTATGGTCATAACTACTGGAAAGAAAAAAAATTAACAAGAATGCCATCTAGTAGCTAATGCCTTGAATAGTAACCCTGCAGATCTAAGAAGCCTTGCTTTCAAATAATGTCCCAAGATCATCACGTTCAGAAGTATCTATCAAAACCTGACTGCCAAAAAATGAAACTGCACTAGTGTATAACTTTCTTTGGACCACGTAGCCCTACTGAAATGCAAGTTCAGAGAAACTTGTTAGAAAGTAAGGGTGTTTTCATTTTCCTCTATAGTGACAGGGAATTCAAACAAAACCATGCCAGGACATCTATTAATTAGCTTATCTGGATGCAGTGGCTTACTCTTGGCTTTACTTCCTCTGTTGCAACTCTAAGCATGCAAACTTGTGGGGTCTTGAAGGAAACCAGAAGACAAAAAGCTTGGCTGTACCATCCCAGCAACAGCCCTGAGCTGAGGATGGCAGTCCTGAAGTCATGTGTCTACTTGCAGATCTGTATTTTGCACATAATACTATTGGAGAATGAATAAACTCAGCAAACCACCACCACATTGTATTTGACCATCAGGAGGCTTTATTATTGTCATTATTAAATAAAGCAGCCAATAGCTGATACGCTTAATGCCAAGCAGTACTGCCTCTGGGTGAACTGTTCTCAAACATGTGCCAAAATCAGGTCCCAACAGGGATTTCATCTAATGTCTGGACTCAAAGGGAAACAGGAGCCCAAAAAACACTGCTCAAAAGGAATGACTCAAGCCATGTGCAGACAGAAGTTCAGGCCTCTGGAGAATCATCAGGTCAAAGCAGGGGTGTTTTTTGGAACACAGCTTTAGCTGAGGTGTCAGAGAAGGACAGAAGCTCCTAATACATACAAGTATCATGGACAACTCAAGCCTCTGTCTTTAACCATTTAAATACTTCTGCAAATAGGAATACCAGAAGCCTCTGCTGGTGAAGCTTAAGCCCTTCAGCCTTGTTTCAAAGGTGAATTCAGACATTAATTTATCTGCGTTAAATTTTGACTAACTCATCCATCAAAGGGCCATTCCATATTAACCCTTCCATTCCGTATATATTCAATACATGTGTTTTACAGGAAAAATGGAAGAGGCGAGTCATTATGCTATTAAAATTATTTCTATTTTAATGTTGTTTCTATCATGCATACTGAACTAGTTAAACAGGCCTAGGACACCTTCTTTGGAGTTAAATTAATTTCATTCTGACAGACAAGAAATACAGTGAGGTTTTTATCATCTAACATGCACTCTGTTTTTCAATGCCAGATTTTATCTTTCAAAATAATAATTAGTAGTAGTTTTAACATTTTCTCAATTATAAAGCCTTATCATTTAATGGATAAAATTTCCATAAACTTTAGTGAATGCATTGTGTTAGGCTATTACGTTCTTTATTATTTGGCTACTGTTATTAAACAATAAAAGCATTCACTTCCTTACAATCAAAATTTTAAAAGGAGCTTTAAATATAAAAGAAGAGGGAAGAGGCAGAGATGATAAATTATGCAACTGAACAGGGTGGTTGTTTTTCTCTTTGTATCTTAAGTGCAAATTCTCCTTCACTGTGTTTCCCAGACACCATCTGTTTCCAAAAAAAACACATCACCAAACATTACAGAGGAGATAGGAACTTCTAATACGAGTTAAGCCTTCCAATTTAGAGAACAGCCTGAGCTTTCTCACATAGGAAAAACATAATAGTACAGAGCTGTTAATAAACTATCAAGAGAGGCAATGGGTGTCTCCTCAGATGATGCAGTACACTGTTTTAGGGATTTTCATCAGAATCATCGATGGCTCATTACTTTACAGCGTGCCTGCATGCCTCCTTTAGGAAGTCTAAACTACATTTGCATTTAATAGCAGGTTCATTTCAGGATAGGGCAGGGGTTTTTTTGTAATTTTTATTTTTTAAGCCTCCTATTAAAGCCTGACTATGGGTGACAACTGCTGAGGGCTCACTCCCTTTGCAATTAGGTATCAATGAAAGTTTGGAAAAATAGAAACTGCCAGAATTATTTGTATCAGAGACCCACCTATGCCAGTACCCTTTCTGCAGGATTTCAGGAGGAGGTACAAGAAACCAAGACATATTCGGGTATATGACAACAAGCCACAAGAAGAAAGCTCCCTTCATCTCCAGAGAGTCTTGTATCAGTTGCAAAATGCTATTTACTGTTACTTCTAGAAGTTCTTATTGGAAGAGCAAGGTATCTCATTTTTAACCTGGTTACACTATTGAGTTTAGCATTAACACTGTACTTAACTTAGCAAATGAGTTTATCTTTTTGCTTTTCCCTCTCTCCATAGTATGTGGGGGAAGAAAAAAAAATCATTTAGTTTGGTCTAATAAGTAACAGTGCCAAAATAAGGTATCAGAAAGGCATCTAAATTAATTTGGTTATACACATCTCTTTTTTAAAAAGATCTATGATATAAGAATATGGCTTGGACAGGAGCCATTAAGGTCACCGTATACAGATTCCTCCTTATAGATTCCTGCTATCATACCCACCATGTCAAAAAATACAAACAATATTCTCCATAGTAAACATATTATGAAACATCCTTCTCTATGTGAAGTTGTTTATATTCTCTATTCTGATCACATCTCTTGACAGATTACATCTTTTTTAAACAAGAAATCCGTAGTAATTCTGAGATATGTCTTTTCTGCCTTTCCCCAGTCCTCCCTGTCTTCCTTCATACAAAACAATTCTCTCCTTTCTGTGGCCCCAATAATTTATTTCACACATGAAACATTCTTTATTTCCATGTACCTTTCCAGATAATTTTATAGCTATCAGTAGACTAAAAAGTGCTTCTGTTGTTCTCTTAGCAGTTATATTAAATTAAATCAATTAGCACACTCAAATGTACACACATTACATTTTGAGCTCTTTCTGTTCATAACACATGACTCTTAAGATTTTTCTTTCTTGTTGCCCATACAGATTCTACAAATTTGGATATCTTTGTTGTCCTTAGCTTAGTTTATCAATCTTTTTTATATTATTTTACTACTACATTAATTCAGCACAGGTTCTATATGCCTGACCTTCTGCCTCAACATACTTAATTACATTATAGGCAACCATCTCTGCTCCTGTGCAATATTCTGAGCAGCTTCACTGAGTTTTAAATGCACAAAATGGTCGTTGCCACACACTTCATTTCTGGCTTCAGCAATTGAGATCTTGTGCTTTGTTACTAAAAATAGAGCTGCTTCCAACTACCTGAGCTGGAAAGCTAATTACAGAGCCGGTAAACAGTGCTCCTCCCTATTGAGTAAATGGCAGAATGAGGAGTCTGCTAATGCACTGGGATGCACATGGTCCTGTGGGTCTTCAAAATCTATCAAGTGTCATTTATTTAGCCATTTGTTGCTGTTTGCTTCATGGATAAATTACCATTTAAGTAAATAACTGTTTGTTGGATCAACAAATCAGGGAGAGAAAGAACAAATCAGCCCATTTTAGGAAAATGTATTCTAGCCTAATTCTCAGCTTGTGCAAATCAGAATAATGTCACTGAAGTAAACAGCGTATGGTTGATTTAGACTAGGCAATTCTAGTTCTCTTATTTCCTGCAGTAGAGGGCTTATTAGAGGATCGACTGTTTGCTGCAGTTTTAAGACGTTTTTTGGAAGTTATTTCTGTCACTTACAGGCAAGAACAAACAACTGCCACTCTAAGAAAGCACCTTCTTCCCTTAACTGTGCTGTCAGCCAGATCTGCAGCACAGCACCACACTGCCTGGGAGACGCTCCCTGCTGAAAGATCTTAAGGGGGGAAGCATCCGTGGAGTTTAGAGTCTCCTCTGTATCTGTCAATGAAACACAGGTTGCCTGGCCCCATGGGACTCATTCTTACCATGCAGGCCAACACAAGCTTTGTTGGCAACAAGGTTTCAGCCATCACTCAGTCAATAAAACTCAACTGAGGCAACAACATACAGATAAGACATAAGCAACTGTTAGAATCACTGTAATATACCTGCAGCTCCAAAGCAAAACTATAAAATACCCATCACATTCGTTCATCCACAACACCTTCTGGGGCCAAGAGGGAATATAGCCTTCTGGAATTATTTTTTTTTTGTTTGAATGCAGAACATGGGAATAAAAGATTTAAGTAGAAAACTACCAGAAAGACCAATTTAAAAAAGTATTTCTATTTCTCCTTCCTAACTCCTCAAAAAAATAGCGAGACAAGTAAATAAAACCTCCAAGACTGTACTCAACACGTTAGAGAAGTTTAGTGGAGGAAAAGAGTTTGCTAGTGAGCGTAAACTATTTGCTCATTATCATGTGTCTATCATGTAACAGGTATACAGTATATACAGTGCATGCAGGGACAGAACTGCTATCTGAGGTTAAATACACTATTTGCACAGCTCATTTGGGAGAGGAGAGGATGAGCTCCCTCTTCTGTCTCCCATCTTCATGAAAAGGAAAGTCAGGCTGTCCTCAGCCAAGTAAACCACCTCCTGTCGTGAAGGAAAAGTGGCTTGCCAGTTTTTAGCAAAAATGATTGAAAAAAGGTAAGATGGAAAACTGGACAGAAGTGGAAATCTGTAGTATAAGGAAGAAGAAAATGCAAGAAGGAGCCAAAAAAAGAGGTAAAGAAAGGTATGAGGAAGTCACAGCTACAGAAAATCCATAGTATTTCCAGATCTGCATATTCCAAAGAATAGAAACAGAACCTTCTGACAGTTACAGTGATGGGGAAAAAAGAAACAGAGTATCAGCCGTTTCATCTCAAGCTGAAGAAATACAGTATGTCTGCACACCACCAGGCGGTCCAACACTATCACACTTAAATCAACTCAAGAAGCCATACACCCGGACTTGCGTAGTTGTCATTTTAGCACAGTGTTACACCAGAACTGACCCATCTTGTTTCCGTGGTATCCTATGTAGCATACTGGAGCGCCTCTGGAAAAAGGCAAAGGCATTTTTTCACATTTGAAATCTGTCTATGTGCCTAAGTGTATGGGGCAGGGGGTTGGACAGTGATGGAGGAAGAGGTGTGTTTGAGGGAATTCAGGGCATAAGCAGCACTGAATTGAGTCCTGGCTTTCAGTCACTGATCAGTCTTCCTGTGTTTTCAGACCTTTCTCTCTGACCTAAATGACCACAGCCAGCAGACAATATATTCATCAGTTAGATAAAATGTGCTTATTATAGTAGGACAAATGCCTTTCAATGATAGTATATTCCAGAAGATAATCCACAAAAAAGAGGATATGCCAACATCAGCAATATTTTCCCTGCACCTTGGTATTTCTCCCAACATTGTTCTCACAAGGCAGAGAAATTATAACCTCTAACCCTGGGAGCTATTTCTAATTTCTTCATTCAGATTTCAAAGACTCAACATTGACGTCCACTTTCCTCATGTCCTGCGCAGGCCAACTTACACATTTAAATTACTCACAAATGGGTTTAGGTGGTCTGGTTCTCTTGAGCTGAACTTGCCAAATTGATAGGGCAAGTGAGATGTGCCTCCACCTCACCTTTCTGTTAAACTAGTATAAAGTTTCCAATCCCCTTGCCAAAAAATTACATGAAAGAAAGGAAGGAGGGTAAAACTGTGCAAAACTGTTGAAATTAAGTTGCTCAATTCTCTTAAACATAAATTTGCCCCTCTCTTGGGCAATCATAGAAAAGGCACTTTCACACTCCTTAACAAAGTGTCTTTGTGAATCTTATGTTATTCACACCAAAAAATCACATATTACACCACTTAGGTATGACTCAAACTTCAGCCTTCCTAGTGAGTACATCAGCATGTGCAAGTACTCCAGAGCCAGAATGAGATTAATGGGATAAATTTAGGGATATAAATAGGAACAAATAGGGAAATAGGAAGGAAGGGGAATAACCAAACATTAACACATTCCTTCATCCAATACTTGACTAAATCAGGGACAGTGATTAAATAAGCACACGTTAACATATGATACTGAAGCATATGAAAAAGGACTTTACCTCATGATAGACTGAAAGTACCGTAGTTTGCTGGATCATAGTAGCACCAATTTCAAGAGTGCATAACCATAATTAACTATCTGCTCTATGCCTCAAAAACTTAGCAACCAGCTACACCAGCCTCCTTTAATCTGCACAAAATTCATCAGTACTTTCTGACTACTGACCAAGTTTCATATGACACATTTAATTTTAAAAGCCCTCAGATGACAATTCAAGAGCTAAAAATCAGCTACAGACTGGTCTCCCCAGCACAGGGAGCCTGCAGGTAGGAAGTAGAGAGTAATTACAGATTCCACTGCCTTACCTCAGCTATGTGTGGCATTGGGTTAAATCCACAGAGATTGCACACAACATTCTTGCACTCTGTACAGGTATTGAAGTTGGGGGGATCCTTAGAACCAATATTTAGTCCAGTTTTACAAAGGGGACAAGACACTTTAGGCTGGCTGGCTTTTTCTGGTTCCGACAGCACAGCAGGTTTCTTTGCTTCAGCAGGCTGAGGCTTGCTATCTTTAGCCAAACCAGGTTTCTTTTCTAAATCAGATCCTTTAGTTGTGAAAACACCATCCTCTTTTGACGGTTCTGATTTTTCGGTCATAAGAGTCTTGGCTTCTTTCTTTCCAGGAGCAGCTTTTGGAACAGGCTGAGCCTGAGCAGCCTCTTTAGGGGCTGCCTGGGTGGCCAGAGGCTGTGATGGAGGCAGTGGCTGCTTCGCTGCAGGACCAGACGGCGGGGGGGCTGATGTTTGAGAGCCTGGCTGACCTGCTGTGGAAATTAAATTTGAGGCCTGGCTGAAGATAGAAGCTCCAAATCCAAAGAGTTTCCCAGTGACTGTTTCTTGCGGTGTTGTAGGCTGAGGCTTAGGGGCATCAGTGATGCCTCCCAGATTAAGGCTGAAGCGCCTCGATTGCTCAGGGGTTTTCTGAGGTGGCTGGGGCTGAGGGGCCGGCTGTGCTGACACTGCCCTGGGACCTGCCCCTGCTGGTGGGCCCTTGGGAACTGGCTTGGGATCAGGCTTTGGAGCCGGTTTTGTTTGTAACTTCTTAGGATCATCTTTTGTTTGTGTTGGCTCGGCAGGCTTTTGAGTTTTAGCATCTGGTCTAGCACCAGGCTGAGACCCAAGCTTGGGATCTGACTTCTGCTGAGACACTTGTGGAAGTGGTTTGGAATCTGGTTTATCCCCAGCTGGATGTGTGTCCTGTGACGGCTTGGCAAGCTCTGGCTTTGGGGAATCTGTCGCTTTCTGTTGAGTCGGTGGAGGTCTGGGACCTGCCAAATCCTGTTCCGGCCCTGGCACCGCAGAGGTAGGCACTGTGTCTGCTGTAGGCTTCTGTACACTGGGTTGTTGTTGCTTCTCTTCAGTCTGCACTGGCTTGGCCTGATCAGACTTTGGAGCAAAATCTGTTTGCTGGGAGATCTCAGCAGGCTCAGCACTAGGTTGTTTCAATTTTACAGGGGGAGACCCAGGCAAGGATGGTTGCTTTTTCTGTGGCTGGTTTTTTTTCAATTCTGCTAGCTGCGAAGGATCAGGTTTTGGAGAAGCATCTTTCTTTTGAACTGGCTGTGGCTGGGAAGATGGTTTAGCTGTTGAAGGTGGGATGGGTGTCTTCTGCTTGGGTGGAGGCAGCTGTGGCCCAGAACCGGGACCTGGTGCTAAGTCCCCACCTAATGCTCTTTGCATCTGGCAGTTTAAACACAGCCATTCATTAATCTGCAGGGGGGAAAGAAAATAATTTTACAGGATTATAATTAAGATAAGACAAGGTTAATAAAATTAGCATAATAGGCTATTCTAGTGTACGGCTTGTTGCAGTATTACAGACTTCTGTGTAAAATGGGAGGAATATTACCACTAATATTGTTTTGCGGCTAACACGCCCAATTGTTATTTTCATTCTTATCTACACTCCTGTGATTTGAGCTATTGCTGAGCCCATGCTTCTAACGACTTCACATTCAGTTTACACACAGCTGAATACTGGAGGATAAAAACCCAGCAGAATGAAAAAATGCACAGAAATTTCACAGGACCCAGCAGTGATTCATTTACAGCAATGATTTGCCAGAATAGAGAAAAAGGACAAATACTGCTAAAATAGTTTGACACATCAGCGCTGCTGACAGAAAACAATAATCAGAATTAAAACACAGTAAATGCATAATTACCTTTAAGCATACATCTATCAAGCTCTTCGTATAGCTTATGTTTTTAGTAATGGTTCATATTACAGAGCACAAATATTGGCAGTATACATGTATCCAATGAATTCGGCACAGAGGTGTGTTAAGGGGCATCGTATATTACACAGACTTACACTTGACTACAAATTTTAGAGGGCAAGTCTTCACTTGGAATCAGTGAGGAGCTTTGCCTAAGCCCTGATGATGGTATTTAAAGAGCCATACTTAGGTTTTCCAAAATGCCTTTGTTATGAAAAGAAGTAACTACTGTATGCCTGTATACTACATAGGAGAAGGAATAAGGCAAATAATGTATTTACTCATGTTTCTCATCAATTTTAGTACATCACAACTTCAAAATATTTTCTCTCCTTCCCAAGAAGTATTACATGAGAGGGAAACAATATTTTCTAGGAAGAGAGAAAAACTCAACAACCCTAAGTGGTCATCCCTACCTTTCCTTTTGTAAAGCCTCACAGTCTGAGGAAGGATCAAATAGGCTAAAGCAACACAAGGTCAAGAAGAATCACGTGCCATTTCCCACATTTTCCATTGCTAGCAGAAACATTAAAGGCAGCAAAACCACCATTCAGAGTCACATGTGCCTACAGCAGACACTTAAACTCTGCAGAGCTTGGTAGCTCTATTTCCGTTGGTCTGTGTGTGAAAGGCAGAGCGCCAGCACTGCACGCACCACTGCGAGAGGGAAACGGCGACCAGGAGGGGACAGGTTCTAAGACTCAGATCTTTTTCCCCTAAGGGTGAAGATTTCTGGATCCTGTTTCTCACTCAGGTCTGAAATCTCTATACCATACGTCACGGGATGAATCTGGAGGTACCACCTGCAAAGAAAGATTTTGTCTGCGTAATATCAGAGCTCCCTGGAAGGGAAGAACTCTGATGTCATGGACTGAGGCGATGAATTCACTGTTCTGGTATGCTTTGGCAGACTCATATTTTAACAGTAGCAAAAATTCAAAAAGAGCAGTTGGATGCAGCTCTCAAACACAGTTATTCCAATTATTCTGATAAGCATGGTATATACGCACTCTGGAATATGAACTATTACAAACAGCTTCACAAAGAGATGCCCAAATTCAGCCCCAGCTGTAAGGTCACAGTAATAGTTACCATTCATAATAATGTTGCTTTCATCTTCCACTTTTAGCACTTTTTTTTTTTTAATTATTTAAACAATTCTCCAATCTACTTGCAACCCCTACAGCAAATGGCTGTTAGAAAGCAAAACCAACCGAAACAAAACTGGAACACACGTTTAAGATCTGCTTTGAATTATTAAAGGAATTAAATTCACAGCTGCACAGAGGACCTGAGCAGAGATTACATTTAGCTTAACTCCCATTTTGTTTGATTGGTGATCAGTTTCCCTTCCAAGTCCCTATCCAAGGGACAATTTCTTGCAATAAGTAAATCTTAATTCTGACACCTGCTTTTAGATATTAGTGATCTTTGATGCCACGGATCCCAAGCTGTCTATTTTTAGACTGGTAGATAGGGTGGCTGACTGGTTCTTACTGCTAGAAGAAATCTGAAAGTGATTTCCTGTGTCCTGAAACCCATGCTGTCAAGTGCCATGATTAGGACTGTAAATCTGACAGAATTCATGCAGCATTTTTTGTTCAGATTTCAGCTATTGAAACCAAAAAGTGCTACCTTGCTAACTCACTGATGTAGAAACTATAGGCCCTCATAACAAGAAAATATATTTTATGTATTCATCAATCATAACATCTTAAAGCTTCATAAAGGCTCTACAAGTTGGGAGCCCCATATTAATTTATTCGCAGTGTTTTAGTAACAACATCCATGGAGAATTATATTGAAGAAAATTATTGTACCATGTTCCACAGCTTGCCTTTCCTTTATGCATTCATAATCTTAACAGTTGATTTCAATAACAAATATGAGAGACACTTCAGTTCTCCTTATAATAAACAAAGCCTACACAACCAAAGGCAATTCAGAGCCTATGCCTTTCTGCAAAAAATGTTCAGATTTGTTCTAACTACACAAAACCAACAAAAGCAATAGGAAAACTGTCAGGGAGCAAGTGCATCAACTGGCGTGCTCAATTTCTATTCCTGCAGATGATGTAGGGGAGGAAGAGAATCCAGCTTGACTCCAAGATTCCAGATGTACGTGAGAAAGAAATTTGACTTGCAGATTGAACATATTTCATACAAAAATTACTGGCACACAATATGAATGCAGCTCTCAGAAGCCATTTTTAACAGCCCTTTTGCAGAACAGAGCCATATACTAAGGCAACGGGTCTCATTCTCATTTAGACCAGTAATTTGGTGCTATAAAAAGGAACTCTAAGATATGCATAAAATATTAACATCCTTTTACATCACCAAAGAAATGTAAAGATTTATAGAGCCTTTACATTGCCATAGATATGTAAATGGACCTTGCTGACATTGCTCAGTGATGCCCCAAAGCTTTATTGATAAAATCAGTTTCTAGTCTGAAAACATATCAGCTTATTTGGTTCCCAACAATTTCAGAGAGACGTGAGGACTCCAGATTTGGCTCTTAGCAGACATTTCTGCCAAGATGATGAGAGAAACATGAAAAATGAAGCACTTGACCCCATGATGTTATGCAGCTTCACGTAGGGTGGTGTAATATTGTAAGAGACAAGGAACTAGATCAGAAAATCCTCTAATGCACAAAAAAGAACAACTACTATCACAAAAGAAACTGCATTAGTATGTCGACATACAACTGAAAAAGTTTTCTAAACAAGCCTGGGCAATACTAGAGACAAAGTTTTCCTTCTATGCCATCCTTCCACGAATAAGTTCTCAGCTATTCAAAGTAATTACACTGAAACAAACATTTCACTATCATACACAGTATGCAACTGATCCTCATTTGACGCAAATAGATCATCACTACAAAATATTTACCTTCCTTTCAGATATCAGATGTAAAAGGCAACTAGGGAGTTTATCAGGGAACACTGACTCAAGACGCACAGAAAAATGATGGTAGGTTCTAGTCAGCAGCATGGTCCCTTGGTACCCACTCCACAAACCACATCACCAGTTACAAGCACTGTAACTTGGTGCTAAACCAATGTTTGAGCAAACTTTTTAAATAGCCATTCTAAATTACTATTTTAAAAGGATACTTAGCTATTTTAAAACTACTGAAAACATTACTGGACTAATTGTGTTATGCAGTTATCACAACCTTAAAACATTCCAACACTCTGCTTAAATTACTAATACACATACCTATAGTTTGCATATGAACTATGACAGTTTGGCGAACTATTCTTTCATAGCTTATATAACTGGAATCATAAAGCAAAATAGCAAACATAATCTTTTGACTTTTTTTTCCCTTGAACACCAGTTAGGTGTAACAAAAAGTTAATTTTTACAGCCAAGCCTGCTTTAAAGCTTGCACAGCACAGGGAAAGAGACTTTTAAACACAGCTCAGTGCACTTCATGCTGCATCACTGCAACAAATGCTAATTGCTTTCATTAACTGCATCTAGATTTAATATACTAGAAATACGTGAATGATTACCAAAAAAACATAACTGCAAATCAAGAGAGCAGCAAAGAAAAGGTTAACACAGTTCATCTGTGCTGCACAGAGTGCATCCCAATGAATATCACCGGGATTTGAAAACAGATTATGCCGTCTGATCAGAGCAGGGCAGGGCCATGCTTCCTGCCCAGTGATTACCCAGCAAACAGCATCTCCACATCACATGGCCTAACATAGTAGTAAATTACAGTTGCTGGGCAACAGCAATACTGGTGCAGATGGCTCACTGCAGTTGACATCTTTAGCTATGCAGATTAATTTATTATTTACTTGGGTTAAAAACTGGACAGGACAGTTTTCTGAGTTAATGAGAAAACACTCCAACATATTGTAGACTATTGCCCAATTAAAATATTGAGAAACAATTCTCCATTCATAGGTCTTTGCATCTTTCCATGTTCTGCCCCTTTTGTAAAAGAAAAAAGAAAAAAAATTGCATAGGGCATCAATACTATTAATACATCTAATCCTAAATGTAAAGCAGAAATGTAGGCACATAGTCTTCCTCGGAGAAATAAAAACTGTGGGAGTGTGTTTAAGAACATTCCACAGAAAGAAACAATGTTCTATACTTCCATAACCCTTGTGTTTGAGGATCTTTACAATTTTCCCAAATGCCTGTGTGGCAGTTCTAGCCAGGGGCAGAACTAAAGGAACTATATTAACTTCATTTCATCACAAAAATTGTGAATACTCTCCATTTCCATACAAATTGCGGTGTTAGTAACACTAGGACACCCCACGTACTCTTTGGACCAAACCAAGTATTTCACACTCAAATATTTCAGCCTTTGATCATTTTTAAAAGACGACTAAACAAGGCTTGTTTAAATACGCTTTCTGATCAATTTGAACCCAGACCAAACCCCACCCTCTTTTACAGAACACTTCTAGCTTTAGTTCGGCACAGTTAAGAGTTGATACTTAAATTACTACTTTGAAAAAGTTAAAAAAAGCTTTGGGTTTTGTTTGGGGTTTTTTTGCTTAACTCATTTCTTTGCAACTTACGGTCAGAATCAGGTCCTTAATTTTTTTCTACTTTGTTTTGCATTACTTACATAACACGATATCCCAATTCTGAGCTTACATAGCACGTACAGTTTCAAAGTTATTTTTCCTAGTATAAAAAAGCTTAGTCTTTGTGGCATGTCACTATCCACAGTGACAGCAGTTTTATTTTTGTTTATATGTCATTTCCAGTCCATGTTGCATTCTGGTTCTTACACATTACTAATAACACAGCAGGGTCTAGACTGTAAACCACAGGGAATATTGCAATTAAATCAATACCTTCCTTTACTGTCCTGTAATCAAAAAAGATTTAATAGAGTTATTTCTATTAATATTATTGTAAGTATAAGCAAAACTTGACTATAATTTTTGTGGTGAATCCAGGTATCTTCCTTATATTAACGGTATTTTAAATCATTATATATTCCTTTCCCTTTACAAACTAATAATAATGATAATAACTGAAGACAACTAATGCATTTCTGACTGCTTTAGTTACTGAAAATATGTCATGCCCAAGTATTTGCTACTGTTCAGCATACCTAGAGATGCAGGAAATTAATAAAAACAAATACAAATACCAGAAATCATTATGAATATTTGAAACAACTCTTGGTCCTCCTAGATCAACAAAGATTGTGATATGATTGTACACAAAAATGGAAGCAGAAAGAAAGAGCAAAAAATCAAGGCTGTAGTACGTAGAGCAACCGATAAGGAAAATTTCTAGCCCACAAAAAGAAGAACAAATTCCAACAACAAAAAAACAAGAAAATATTTTTAGATTGGGTTAAAAACAATTTTTCCTGTTGAATTGAAAAATAAAGGTATAAATCCACTAAAATTTTCTACTTGATCTGAAATTATATGCTCCATTTTGGGAGGGAGGCTTGACCATTTTTCTCTTTTTTTTTTTTTTTCTCCTCTTCTTTCCATTAGGATTAAGTCAACTTTGATACAGCCATCTTGTTTCAAAAACCAGAACCAGTACAACAGTTTTCAGAACTCACTTTGCCTCCATCCAGAATAGCTTTTGGCAAGTGAACAAATCCTACAGCAATATACACTGCTTCACATTATCTGAATGTGCAATTTTCAGCAAGTATCTAAGTAAAATTATACCTGACTCCAAGACTAATTTTAAATGGTCTCTCAAAAGCATACTGAAACAGTGGATAAAAAATGGACTAACGCAGATAAAATGCATGAAAAATAATCTCTTCTAAATACTACCTAGAAGACAGGCATTCTCATATGTGCACATACTCATCAAGGGTGGGCTAATGAAGTACAGCTCACGAACAGCCAAGTTTCCAATATTAACAGCTTTAACACTGCACTTGATCATCAACTTTACAGATGCCCATCATAAAGAATGTCACAATGTATTATTACACCTTAAACCTTTGCTCAGCCTGTGTTGTCTGTACCTTCCAATAACTAGTACACAGGGGATGAAAATTTACTCCAGCTATTGAGCATCTGGACTATCATTTAGATTTAACTATACTAGTCCATGCTTTTTGCCTAGCTTTATCAAAACTACACATAAGTGTTTAACAGAAGAGATAGTCCCTCAGATGTCTTCGTTCGTTTTCAGAAAGCCTACTCATCTTTCAAATGTTCTAGAAGGCTGAATGGGCTGGGGGGAGGGGGGGAGTGCTGGTTTCTGTTGCTAATGCCTCATGGGAGCAGTTTTGGCAAAATAATATTTTTTTTTAAATGAGTAAAATAAATCACTTGAGTAATAAAATAAATACACACCTGCTACAAGGTTCTGAGGTATGTGTTTGTGAAAGGAAAAGGGAATAGAGTACCAGTCATCAAACCTGTTTATATAATTTTTCCCTCACTTTATGCAACTGTTGCTAGGCAGTCATGTGCCATGGTGATGTGTGGAGTGTGAATACCTAGACAGATTAGAGAGACATATGTTACCGAGCACATTACGTATGGTGTGTTTTCTCCCTAGCCTGCTGTACAAAACCAAGATACCAACCATCCCTTTTCCCCAGCAGGACCACAATGTCACATGGTTCAGAGAAATAGTTCAAGGGGTCGGACCTTGTGGCAACACAGGTATCACTGCCTGCTCCTAGTTACACAGTTCTCTCCAGTGAGTTAAATCACGGAGATATTTTATTTTAAATAGAGGTTTAAATGAAAATAATGAATAAAAAATTTTAAAGTCAGCTCTTTTTATAATGGTTTTACAACACATGCAATCTACTTCCTGAGGCAGTTTGTAAAGCCTGCTATATTCTTTCCAGAATCAGCTAGAAATACAGAATATAGAAATTTAGAAAGATCTGTATTGGAAAAGTAATTCACTCTTTTAGTTACACAGACTGAACTATCCTGTAAGAAACTTGTAAGAAGAATATCTTAAGAACATAGTTCAAGCAGCTGTACAGGGGAAAATGTTAAAGAACATAAGTAATATAAATACTTTTCTAAATAAATGCCTTTTGCTCTCCCCACATCCAATTTGAAATTATTGCTTTCCAAACGGTAATGTGTTTTAACATGAGCAATAAAAACAGTGGCTATAAATGGCATGGGAAAGGCACAACACAGGATTACAGAACAATGAACCTTAGCAAAAAGAACATCAGAAAAGGTCAAAGTATAGCAATAAGAGGTGAAGATCTAGTCAGTAAGTACATGGGTAAGCGAAAGTCTTTTGGTCTTTAATAAGACTTTAGGAGAGCTTCAAATAAGAGAAGCCAAAAGAAAAAACTTGCACCATAATCAAGAAAACTGGCAGCTAAGACACAAAACATTGTTTTCATGCTAGACAGGAAGAAGTGTATGAACTATTGTAAAGGAGGAATCAGAAACTTTTGTTAATAATCTAAAGATTGAAAGGAAAGGGAAATTTCAGGGTAACTCAAGTGGGAACCTTTGCAGCTGAAATAAGTTAAATTTTTGTATGTGCCAGAGCAGGTTCTATTACTTTGCTCCAACTGTTCTGTAATAAAAGTCAGATGTGATTTTCATCGTACTTCACTGCAGACTGGAGCAGGACACCCACAATGAAGTTTCAGCAAGACAGCTGGTGGTGCAAAGCTGAGCAAATGAGAAAAGTCTGAGTGGGCGTCAGGAGCTTGGAACTAATAGCAGAATAAATTAGATGTCCAATACCTTCATTTACTGAAATGATTTCATCATGAAATAAATGCATATCCTGTGTTTATTTCAATGTGCAATATGAAATTCAAATCTGCTTTTACATATGTATGTAATCAGTCTTAAATGCAGCTGTATTTATTGTCTTAAAGTTCTGAATTTCACACTTCTAGAGTACCCACTCCAAAAACTAGTCTTTATTCACAGAATTTCGAAATACTTTGAGATCTTCTTACATAAACTCTCTCAAAATCCATTTCATTTGAACATACCAAAGTTATTGACCGTTCCCATGGGAAATCTGAAGTTTTAAAAGGAAGACTAGGAGCTGCAAGAGACTCCAGGAGCACACTACAGAAATCTACAAATCAGCATTCACAAATAAATGTAAGAAATTCTGGTCTAAAAACATTCTGTCAGAACTTGAACGTAAAGGTTTCTTACAAAAGTTCCTCTTTAACACTGATCTATCATATTTCTTGTCCGTTACACAGAAACATCTTTTTTTACCCTGTCCAGAATGACATGCTTTATGATCTTTCCTCATATAGGCCCTGATAATATAAACTTTGAGCACCTGGTTAGCTGCAGGTGTTCTGAAATTTCTGCACATGGCTGTTCAAGTCACTTTTTTCCAGTCCAAGCATTAGTGCCAACTATCTCAATTCTGAATTTCCCTAAACTCAATCAAGTGAGTAGACTTCTAAATGATACAATGGTTACTCCAATTAGTCTTCCAGGTTTAAATTTACAATTTTAACAACCAAAAATCAATAAATAATATATTCCTGGATGCAAAAAACCTGCTGTTTGTTACCAGGTACCAACTAATAAACATGTGCATTGGAAAGAAACTTAACTGCTAGGAATGTTCTTAAATCATTGTGGTACTGACAAACAGGTTGCCCGGAGAGGCTGTGAAGTCTCCACCCTTGGAGACATTCAAAACTGCCTATGAGCAGCAACCTGCTTTAGGTGACCTCGCTTTGAGCAGAGGGTTGGACTACATGATCTCCAGAGCAGCCTTCTAGCCTCAGCGATTCTTTGACTCAATTTAAAATGTAGGGATGTTATTTGTCAGGTTCAAAATATAGTAGTACTCTGTACTTCCTCCTATCAGCATCTCTGATCAGCTAAACTAATACCAAAACAAGACAAAACCAAGCATCCCAAACACTCCTTCTGGCTATTTATCACTAGTCAGTCTTTGGTGTCAGGTCTGCTATGCTTGACTTCCTATAAATTTATAAAAGTGTTGGTACTGAAAACAATTCCAAACTAATGTACAAATGTAAAACTAGTATATTGGGATGTATGAGAAGCTGTTCAAGCAATAAGAATGGATCAGACATTCATATGAAGCCTTGCTCCCACACAGAGCAAGTAAAGGGTATGTACAAGCACATAAATCAAGCTACTGCAAACATCAGGTTAAGTAAGTTGATTTGAAGTTCTAATATTACATTCTATACCATTTCTATGCTATACAAATACAGCAAGAATGGTGATCAAGGTTAGAAATAGTCCACAGAAATCTCTTCCTTAGTGCCCCCACAAGAATGAAATAACCTGAGTATCACCAAGCCAGAATTCATGACTCAGGCCTTCAGCTATTGAACACTGATACAGCTACAAAGCAAATCCACCCCACATCCTTTTCCAGAAAACACACCAGGGCTAAAAAGAGTAATTTCCATCTTTTTTTGCTTAGTTAGCTCTTACAGCAGCAAATTTTATTTATTTATAAACATATTAGCACGTGACTATTGTGGTCAGTTTATAAACATAGCCAGCAAGTGCTTAAAATCAAGTAAAAAAGCAAGTCAGTCACATTAGGGATCCTCCTCTTCTTATATGAAGAAATGGGAACACCATTCTGAGCACTGTAGAGAGCCATTACCCTTTTTTTTCCACAATTTCACCCCTTTTACTCATAAGTAATAATATAAATAAATTTATATATGTATAATATAAATATAATTATATTTCTAACAAACCACAACTCCTGAAAAGCGTTATCTTTTTTCACTGAATTTGTTAAGGCCTTCAGTGATCGTGACGATACCCTATAACACACCAGACGTTTCAGCAGAATGAAGGTAATCTTAATTTTGCACTCCGGTAGGGAAGGTTAGTTTCAAAATGGCTCACCTCTGTCAGATGAGGATTAGGGTTGAACCCGCAGAGGCTGCAGACGACGGTGTGACACTGGGTGCACGTGTTGTAATTGGCCTTTTCTGGAGTGTGTAGCAGCAGTTCCGTGGTTGTGCAGAGAGGGCAGAAGGTTTTCTTGGGGGTGGGCTCGGCGGGCTGGGCTGCACCAGCTTGCTTTTGCTGCGACGGTTTTTCGGGCCCCGGTGGCTGGCCTGGTGGTTTTGTAAGTCCCGGGGGCTGTGCCGGGGGCTTTGTGGCCCCTGCAGTCTGAGAGGATGGTTTTGTAGGCCCTGCCTGCGGTGGCACTTGTTTTCCATGCCCTGTTGGCTGTGGAGGTGGTTTCCCAGGTCCAGGCTGTGATGGTTGTTTTGCAGGTCCTGTCTGCTGAGCAGATGGCTTTTCAGGTCCGGGTTGCTGAGGCGGCTGTCTTGGAGGCCCCGTTTGCTGGGAAGATGGCTTTACAGGACCTCCTTGCCGTACCGACTGTTGAGATGGTTGTTTTACAGGTCCTGGCTGCTGCAATGATGGTTTTGTGGGAGGTGGCACTTGGGATGATGTTCTAGTGTTGTCTGGTTGCTGTGGCAATGGTTTTGTTGGGCCTGATGAAGGTTTTGCAGAAGTTTGTTGTTGAACAGGCTTCACTGGTTCTGATGGTTGGGGCTGAGATTTTTGTGGTCCTCGCTGCTGGGGTGGTGGTTTCGCTTGTTCTGGCTTAGAGTCCGCTGGGTGACCGGGGCCTGGTTTCTGAACTTGTTTTGGTTCCCCAGGCTGCTGCTGAGGCACTGGTTTGGAAGACTCAGTTTGCTGGGGGGTAGGTCTGGCAGGTCCTTGTGGTTGAGCAGCTGGCTTTGGAGACTGCTGTTGAGCTGGATGTTTTGCCAGGCCCCTCTGGTCCTCAGGTTTCCCTTGCTCTTTCTGGGTAACTTTTTGTTTCCTACTGGCTTCTTCGTTGGCTGCATCTGAATCTGATATCAAATCAAAAGGGTTGAATTTGTTCACAACCGAAGTAACTGCACTCAACGGATTGGCTTCTGAGAGAAAACTGGGCATCATACTTGGCTTCTGGTCTTCTTTAAAATCTGTCCTGGACTTTGATTCCCTTAGACTAATAGAAGAAGGGCTCCGTCCAGGTGCCCGTTGTTCTGTCTTCAGCACATCCACTGTTCTGCTTTTACTTAAACTTGGTGGTCCCGGATCTGGAGGCTTACCTGGATGCCTGGGATGGTGGCTTGTATCAAGCTCAGGATGTCTGCAGACAGAAAATGTGATAAAATTAAAATAATGAAAAGCACTAGAGAAGTGTGATCAAATCAGACATATCAGTGACCCTGGAAGTGCTCTGGTAACCCTGTGAAGTTTCTCAGGTGCTTAAGAGCTTGCAAGACCAAGGCTTACAACATAAGGTGCATACAAAAAGTATTTAAGTAAAAATTATTGTTCTTTAAAAGCTTATACAAGTATTCAGTCACAGACTGATCTATTATTTAGAAAATAATTTAATATGAAAACAATGTTTTACCAGACAATTTCTCCTCAGAAAGCTACAACTTGCTATTTTACCTAAATCCAAATGACTAACTCTCCACTCTAGCCCTTGGGATACAAACACAGGGAGACAGAGAAGACTAAAAGAAACAGAGGTGTCAGAAAATTAGCCAATCAAAGCACAGTCGTACAAGACTAACACTGCACAATACACAATGTTTATGTACTTGTATTTTGGCTACTTGTACAAAATTTGGATATATTTACAATTCAATATGCAGCAGGGATTTAAACTCCTAAAAATCCAGGTACGTTAAGGAGTATATGCTTCTTTTTCAGGTATCTATTTTGCCACCCATCCACTCACAAATCAGAATTTTCAGATAAAACAGTTGCCAGTTCACAGAATTACTCCTGAAGCTTGGTGGTTTTTTTCCTTTTTAAATAGAACTACTATAGAACTTCCTCTCAAGCATCACCCCAACAATTCACATTGCCCACCAATAAAAAGAAAATGTCTCATTACATAGGGATTTTTCCCAGTTCTCTAACAATAACATTTTGCTGTGTTTTCATATAGGAGAAAATAGAAATAAGAATGTAGGAACCAAAATCAAGATCACGTCTTCTTACATGGCATGGGATTCTGCTTGTTGTTATACTTAGCAGCAGCTCAAGGAAATAATGTTGTATTCAATGCTATTGCTAAAGGATGTAGTAAAATATTCTATTCAGTGCTATCACTGTGCTTTTGCTGGAAGATATGGTGTTCTCTTCAGCCTCACAACAGTGTTGCAAATATAAAATTTTCTGGTTTCTCTTTGAGAGATCCAGTTAACGGTGATCTTGGTTTTCCAGACATGACATTTCTTGAGCATTCATGACCAAAATAAACAACTACTCATTACATGTAACTGTATTCCTTAACTAACTAAATAAAAATTCGCAAAATTCTGTTTAAGATTTTTATCAGAAATCTGCAGAATTACATATAGCAGGCACATGGAAAAATGTATTCCACCCTGTTAATGTTACCATGGGGTTACTATTCTGGTTTACTATTTCTGATCAGTATTTAGAGTTTTCATTACACGCTTAGCAATAGCAATATAAAAGGACAGAGCTAAGTGGTAGCCATTTCTGTGCTCATAATTCTCACGACATGGGATTTTCTCACAATCTCATATCTGATTATTTTTTAATTAAAAATTTCCATATGAAATGCTCATTAAGGACAAACTATTTCCAGCCTTCCAAAACTCCATTTACCCTTCCCCATTCTTATAAAATTATGCTTGTAAAAATTACAGGTGTGTTTCCACTGGCATTAGTGAACATTAACTCATTATTCATATAGCAGGTAATTCAGAAAAGCCCAATGATAATCCAATTCCTTCAAATAGTTGGCATTTTTGCTTGTTAAAGGAATGATTTTATACTGTCTTTAGCAAGTAGGTAGGTCTACCTGCAGTTCTGTTTCTTGTATTTAGATAAGCACTCTAGGCTTGTCTGAAGTGATACTGCTTACTAAGTGAAATAATTTCAAGTAGCCTGTTGGAGCACTCTGGTGCATGTCCAGCATTCAATGTTGAAAGTGTTCAAAATGTTGGAAAGCTTCATTCAGCAATGCCAAGAGTGACAAGGGGAAAAAAGAAAAGGATCAATGGTACTATTAAAATTCAGGTCAGAAAGAAGGGTACCATGTCCAAACTTTATAGTGTGAAGGTGGAAGAAGAAGAAAAAAACCAACCCAAACCTAAAAGTTTTTTTAGAGATTGAACTTGGACATGAACGAGAATAAGTAACTGTGGATCCCTATTGGAACACAGCTGTCCTCCAGCTTCCATTTTTATCAAAATAATGCACACCTTAAATTTCCACCTAATCAGATGTCAAGACTTGAAATGAGATTAAAACCCATGAATCTAGGAAATAAACCTAGGTAATTCTGCAAGGCTGCTGGTGTATTCTGAAGAACTGACTTGTCATGCCTTTATACATAACAATGTTTCTAACGGAGCCAGAGCGTGGTTAACTAGTGGAAGAAAACACCTTGAAAAGATAAGCTCCTTTAGAAGTGTTACCTTTGTCAAAAGCCAGGACCTGCTCCATTTAGTTTTAGGTAGCTGGAGGCTGAAGCTTTCTTTTCTATAACTATTTTGCAGCCAGCTACGAATTGATATTGAACAATTTAAAATAATCTTAAATAATCTGTAGAATCAGAAATCCTAAAAAAAAAAAAAAATATATCTTGCCTTTATTTGAGAAGAATTTTCTTATTTTTGAACCTTTTGAACCTTTTGAATCATGAAAACCCCACCACTGTTTTAAAATTTTCAATCCAGACTCAACAAGCAAAATCATTTAATCCTCCCTCACCTAATTCTTTTCTTTGTGCTGCTATCTTTCTCCTCACTTTGGCCCTGATTCACAGAGCTCATCTTTATTCATTTACATGAATATTACAGCCAAATCAAAGCTTACTTTGGAGTCAAAAGAAGATTTAACAAAAAGACTATTAGTCTAGTTCTTGAATGCCATATCTATTAAAAAAGTGTTTAAAAAAGCATGGGGTTTTTTTTCTATTCATCAGTAAAAACAGTTTTAAAAAGAAGTGCAATAACTACACAACTCCAACATAGTTAGATCTTTTCAGATCTATGGACAAGATATGTATAAACTTACGCATACCCCTAGTGGCTAATTATTTTAATTTAAGAGTGATGGGATTAAGAAAAGTATGTATTTCTTCTGGAAAATAAATCATAAACATACTTTAGAAGTGTGACACTTGATAAGACTTCTTACATTTCCTCTCAAAATGCAGAAAATTTCTTTCTGTTAATGTCTGTTGTGAACAACTTAATGAACTCACACACCCCCACCAAAAAAAAAAAAAGAACAAAAACAAAAAACAAAAAACCACAAACCAACCAACCAAAACACCCAGCCACATTAGACAGTTCGTATATTCATTTTGGTCACATAATACTTTCAGATGATGTGGAACAATTCCTCAGCAAGTGGACAGTGACACAGTTACAAAGTCATTCAGTGAAGCTAGAATGACTGGAACTTGCTTACAGATCAACTGTGTGCATTTCAGCTACACTTCCTAACCAGGAGTTTTCTGAAAACAGGTAATTAAAGTAGAATAGAATGATTTCCATAGGTGCTAAGCATCCCAAACTGTGAACATTTTATTCTCTAGATTCCAGTCAAAGAAAAAAAATAAAAATCAAAAGTTACATTTGATTTAGGCAGTTCACTTCAGGTGCTCTAGGTCTAAGTGCTTATATTAAAATACATAATTATTAATTGCATCTATTTATCTATTGCATTTTTGAAGACTTAAAAGCTCAAAGACTATAGAAGTCCTAGAAGCTACAGCATGTGTTTTATGGTGGAAGAGGTGCAACTATGTTTCCTGGTACTTACTATTAAAAAGTCTGTAGTTGCAAAAATTGGTACTTCAGGAGATCATCAATCATGAGAAATTTGTACACTTTAAGACTTGGACTACTTTGGGAGGGGTATGAATGCATTTCGAATAAGACATAATTATTAGTCTCATGGGTAAGACTGGATAACAGCTCATGTTACAATGGAAAAATCCAGTTAATGACATAAAAAAAACTAACAGGCAATGCAATAGGAAACACTGTCATAATGCAAGGCTATATAAGCTGGAAGCCAGAATTCCTCTTTTGGTCACTACTTCAGTCACTTAACATTTGGAGCGGCATAACCACGCTAAGAAAAAAAAGAAAAAGAAAAAAAAAAGCGCTGTTGAGAACAACAGTTGTAGAACATCAGTTAAGAGGTATTTTCTACATCTGAGTTCTTTAGCCACACCTAAACTAAAAAAGAAAAGATTGAAGCTGAGGAATCTGAGTCTCAGCAGGCTAGTTCTTTACTTAAATTGAAGTCTGAAAGAGGCTGATCCTTAGTCCTTAGAAAATTCTTACTCCCAGGGTTTGGATCATGTTCTTAATAATTATTTCCATCATTCTTGGTAGATTTCAATAGCAAAGAGAGAAAGTAAAGCCACAAAATAAGTGCAGAGGTAAGTAGTAACCTCGTTATGGGGTGACAGGCACAAAGATGCTACGATAGAAACTGTTCCAACCCCACAAGAGAAGCTAGTTGATAGAGTATTGCACTGAATCTTAAAATGTCAATTTTGACTAAAAGTTAAAAGGCTGTAATTCAAAAATACAGAGTGCCTGTAATTCAAAATACAGAGTGCCTTTAGTTCAAGTGGAGAGTGAAAGTATGGTATGCTAACAAGATCAAACTTGTTTCTGGTATCACGTTTGTAGGAAAGCAGCCATTTATAAATGCAGAAATATTCACACTGCAATGAGTTTAGCCTCGTCTAAAATCCTAGAAGGATATTTATCTTACTTTTTACTGGAACATTAGCATGAAACAATAAACTTTCAAAGTCTTTGTGTCTTTGCTCATAGACTGTTATACAAAAGGGAATTTTGAGTTTAGTTTCACAGAACTAACCAATATCTTTTCTTTTTCCATTAACATCTGTAGAAGCTGTGTAGAGCCCTGAACTGAATGGAAAATTATATTTTACATACAGTGTTAATTCCTGCTTAATAATTATGCAAGGCAATATTGGCAGATTGGATTTCCAGTTTAAAAAAAAAAAATGGAGACCATCATCTTGGGTATAATCTCAATGACTTCAGTAGTTTGCCCAAGGATGAATCTGGTCCCACCCTCCTCGCTTCTCTTCTTCCAGAATTCACTTATATAAACCTGATATTATATAAACTCAATATGCATTTATCTAGGGCGAGATCAATACACAAGAGCCATGCTGAGCAGTCGGTCGAGGAGGCTCCTTTCAGCATCCTCCTTCAAGACAAACACACCCGGCCCCGGAGAGGAGAGAGAGCAACGGAGCCGCCGGCCCCGGGCGGCGAGCAGGGCACGGCGGCGGTTCAGCACCACGGACAGGGGCAGGGCCGGCACCGGCCGCGGAGGAACGGGCTTGTTGCACGTCGGGCAGGGCATTTACCAAGGGGCAGGGCAAAGGGAGGGGAGGAAATCACCCTAGCCCTCGCAGATGCGTAAGGAGGTAAAGCCATCACCCTCCGGAAAACCGAAACCCGTGGCAATCAATTTATTTTGCCTCTTTCCCCTTTCAATACAAAAGGAAAGAAGAAAAAAATTGAGAAGAAAATTGATGGGGGGGGAGAATGGGGGGAGATAGACTGAAAGAGCCCTCCTCAATGCATGAATATTTAATTAAGCCAAATGGTAGTTGTAAAGGCTAAGAATTGGCAGAGTAACGGCTAGCAAATACATTATGCCCAAAAAGCTCTGAAAGATTCAACAAGAATCTCTCTCCAGAAAGAGAAGCTTAGAGAACCCATCAGCCCCGGGGAGAGCTTCCCTGGCTACTGTCTGAGCTGTGGGGCACTCCAGCCCCGTAAAACACACGCACACATACAGAAAACCCAAACGTTGCCTGCAAATCTTCCCCCTTCCTCGGCACAGAAACTGCCCGTGCTCCGGCTCGGTGCGAAAGCGAGGGAAGGGGAGAGGGCGCAGCCCACCGGCACCGAGGACCGTCGTTATTATTAGAAACCACCGGAGCGGGGACCGCCGGTGAGTGCCGGCTCCGTCCCGGTGCCCCCACTCGTGCAGCCGCCCCCTTCCCTCCCTCAGCCAGCAAAATGCAACGCCCGCTCCCGATGCTCGTACTGCGCCTCGCCCCCCGCCCCACCGCAAGGAGACGGAGAAGGGGGAAGGGAGGAGCGGGAGAAGGGAGATTTTCCGTGCATGCCTTTGCATGGGAGGCGGCTCCGCGCCGGCGAGGTTCCCTCTGGGCAGCCCCTGCGCCCTTGACATGACAGCGGCGATTTGCCTCCTCTCCTCCTCGCTCAGCTGGCTCAGGTCTGCCTCCACCCCAGCCGGGACCAGGCGCTGCAAGGGGGCCGCGGAGCCGCCGCCATCCCCGGCCGCCGCCGCCCCCTTCGGGGAAGGCGCCCAGCCCCTCGCCTCCCTCCAGGCTCGCCTCGTTGCCCATGGCCGCCGCCGCTCCCCGGTCGCCGCCGCCGCCGCTCTCGGGGGCACACCGGGCGGGGGCGCGGCTGGCCGGCGCGCAGCGCCGCTCCCCAGCGGGCGCTCAGGGCTCCGCGGCCGCCGCCGGGGCCGGGCTTGCTGCCTGCCGCCGCGGCTGCTGGCCGAGTGCGGCGCCGCCGGCCGCCCCCCGCGCCGCTCCCCGCCGCGCCGCAACGCGCATGCTCCGGGCGCCCCCCACCCGCGCGCCACCGCCCCGCCCCGCGCCCCGGCCTTTAAAGGCGCCGCGCGGCAGCGGGGTGGCCACCGCCCAGGGGGGTGCTGCTGCCGGTGCCGCCGCTGCCCGCTCTCGGGCCCTCGGCACGGCACGCTGTGCTCGCAGGCAGCCGGAATGAGACGGAGCCCGGCTCGCCCGGAACGGGAGTAAGGGGGGGCTGGAAAGTGTGTCGCGAGGGCACCCACCGAGTGACAGCCCCCCCCCAGCAGAGCCAGCGGGGGCAGGGTGCTCGGGGCCGTTGGCGGCTGAGTCTTCACTGTCTCTGCGGGTGGAGATTTCCCAGCCTCTCTGGGCACCTGTGCCGGGATCTGACCACCCTCACGATGACTGGCTCCAGTATGCCAGTGTGGTTCCAGGACTGGTGAGCCCCACGACTGGCCACAGGAACCCTAAGGCAGGTTCGCCGCTGCTGAATATATGGAGAAGAATTGCTGCCTTTCGCGAGCTGGCTATGCTTGAGGTAGCCCAGGCCAGCCTGCTGCTGGTATTCCTCATCACACAGCATCCTGCTGAAGCGCAGTCACCACCTCAGCCACCAGAGCTGCCTTGGGGCCAGCCTGCCCTGGTGTGTGGAGTTACTCCTTCCCAGGTACAGGGCTGTCTGCACTTGCCTTTGCTCAACTCCACCAGGTTCCTGCCAGCCCACCCTCCTGCACACCAGGGGCCCGGCAAACAGCAGCCCTGCCTTCCAGAGAATCTACTGTTCAAGCTGGCATCCTCTGCAGACTTGCCGAGGGTGTATTCCATGCCTTTGCTCGCATCTTTATCAGAGACATTGAATATTATTAGTCAGAAAGGTACAGCTAGTAACATGCCACCAGTTGGACTTGAAACAACCAACCACAACCCACCTGAGCCTGATAGTTCCGTCTATTTTTCACGCACAGTACAGGTCTCACTAATTTGGCTATAAGGATGTTAAGTTGATTGTGCTGAAAGCCCAATGGAGTGTGATTTGCCTGGCACTAACACGTGCTGTTTCCAGTAACCTTCCTGCCCTTCATCTGCTTGGATGTGGCTTCAAGGGAGGATTTGTTCTGCAACATTCCCAGGCTAACATGGCTAGTACCTTTCCTATCTGCCTTGTTCTCTTGTGGATCCCCTTTCTTGAAGACAGGTGCAGTGCTTGCCTTTCTCTGGTCATCAGGGAACTTTCCCAACGACCTTTTGAAAATGACAAGAGTGACTTTGCAACAGCATCAGCCAGCTCCCTCAGCATCCTTTCATCCACCCCACCTAGTGCCATGAGCTGCTGGATGTCCAACTGGTTTTAAGCGCTCTCTAAATCTGTCTTACTCTAATACAGGTCATGCTTTACTCCCACATACTCTGATGCTCAGCGCAGGGACCTGAGACCAGAGGACAAACATTACACATAAAAGCTGTGGCAAAGGGCCACTAAGTATTCTCAGCATTTCTATGGTCTTTGCCACTAGTATTCCTGCCTCATTGATCAGCAGCCATTTTTTTCCCAAATCATTCATAGAGATCTTACTAAATTGTGGCTCTATTTTGAATATTCCAATGCATCTGTTAAACAACTAGGTCTTCACAAATACCAGTTGTTTTAGCTACAGGGATGTGACAGCATTTGGTGCTCTTGCTTGTCTCCTTCTGTAGCACCATTGCTATTTTTCTCCAGACACAGCTGTATGCAGATCAGCCCCCAAAATGACCTACACAAGGGTGCCATCCAAATATTTATAATACTGTGTTATTGTAACAATCAGAGATATTTTTTCCAGTGCTGGTTCACAATAAATGATGAAACTAGTAGCACTTGGGGGCCTCCTGCCTTTCTCTCAAGTGACTTTAAGTTACACATCAAAAGAAAAGCTCAGCAGAGAACATCATAAAGCACGGAGGAAAGATCCTTTAAATGGAGTAGCACTACTGAGTGTAAGTGGATGTGTATTCACATGATGTTTCATGTAAAGACATCAGAGAAGCCTGTGGAAGAGGTGACACACAACACAGTCACACTTGAACAAAGGTGGATTTACTTGGCATGTGAAGAAAAGATACAATTTTCAGCTAAGGGGTTTAGGGGGAGGCAAATACACATCCCTATTCATTTAGCACTAGTGAATATAATGTACTTAGGTATGAATAGATGTGCAAAGTGCTGCTGCATGAAAGGAGGCAAATGCACAGCAAAGATGGGGAAAGAGGGATGTAATCAGTGAAAGCATTTTCTTTTGTGATACATACCAATGTAAGCATTCATATGCACTTAAATATACACATGTATTTAAATATTCTGTGGAGGGTGGTATTCTTGTCCTTTAGCTGCGTAGAAACTGTCCAAATGAAATTTTTCTATACAACTCCCCTATGTTTCTTTATTCAAAGCTGAGTGACTAGAGCTTTTGACTAGACCTGGAAGTCATCTTACTTTTAAAAAGAGATGGCACATGTCAGATATAGATGGAGACAAAACAAGTGAGATCAAAACACGTTAAATTCACTCAAGAAAACAATTTAAACTGGGGAAATAGCAGCTTTGGTAGTGCTTGCTGATCAAAACTACATACACTGTTTCTATTTCACTGTTAACATGTCCTGAGATGAATATAGGAAGAAAGAGACTTAATGCCTAAGGAAGTAAGCTGAGCCCAAATGGGAGTCACAGGAGGAGAAATTACCTTTGGTAGGAAGTTCACTGTTGGCTTCACTGGAGCCAAGGGTGTCACCTTAAAATTATTACGATTTCAAGTATCCTAGGGATTTTTATGGCAACTGGCTATTTTCAGAGTTCTGTGACATTTGCCTTTTCTTATGAAAAAGCATTAAATCAATAGTCACCTGTCCCAGAAGTCCGGCTGCAGGCCTGTTTTCCCTAGATCACATCATTTCCACATCTTTCTCCCTATATACTTCACAGTCTGTCCAAAAGTGACACCAGCTTTCTCATTTTGATGTTACTGATGGAACTCACAAACTATTGAGGCATATAATTCTGTTGTAGCAAGGAAAGAAGAGTTACCAAATGCATCAGCCTTTTTCTGAAAAGTCATAATATCTAACTTGCAAGAAACAGCTTAGTGGTGTCAGGCTAAACACTCTTACTAAAAAAAAAATATTTTCTTAATCACTAGCACTAAGAAATATGATTAAAATCCTTCAGATATAAAACAGTCTTTTTAAAAGTGCATGCAAATTAGAACTCTGTATAAATTTAGAGGCAGAGATACAGAAGCAAGTTGCCTTCCCTTAGATACTAGGTAATATAAAAATAATCATGAACAGAGGCAAATCCAACTACCCTTTGAGGGCTTGAGGTTTTGTAGAACTTTCATTGTATCTGTTTGATTCAAAAATAGATCAACTCAATCCACAGACATTTATAATTTACAACATTAAGTCCATGTGTGGTATTATTATCCCTGCAAAACAAAGGCACAGTATATCTGAAGTGGTGTTAACTTCATTCAGTCTGAGGACTGTGCTATACCAGTAATGCAGCACTTTCATCTGGGCCTGACCCGTTTGGTATGCAAAGTAGGTGCATCAGATCTCCAAAGGAGCCAGTCCAAGTTAGAGCTGAGTGTGCAGAAGCAGCACGAGGATGCTGGTTCATCTTTTGCCAGTGCTGAATCTGATCTAGGGCAAGTGAATCTCAGTTAAGTGTGTACCTTCAGCACTAAAATAAGTTCTTGATGTTAATTTACTGATTAACAACACTGAAGACATCCAATCTTCTGGTCAGTAGGTTACTTAGTATAGATGTATTTTGTACATTTTAAAGCAGGGGGGAGAAAGCCATTTAGTGCATAGAATTTGGAGAAGTAATCCTAAGATCAGAAGAAAGGAATAAGAGGTCAGTAACACCTTGGCATGAGCTGGCGAAATGGGAGGGGAAGGAAAAGTCTTATATCTTAATAATATGCCAGGCATTATGCCCAGATAAAGGTGAAGGAGGATGAAGGTGTGTTAATCATCAATGATTAACAGAGGCTGTACTGATTGGTACCACAAAGGAAAATGAAGTTAAAGGGGAGCTAGAATTTGCATAAACATATTTATAACACTTTACACACTAATTATTCCATATTCTAACTTGCACAAATACCTAGCTAAATGTTACTGTGCCGCTATCAAGTTTACCTACCCCATTTCAGAGATAGACACTGTGGAGAGGGTACTTTGAGTTTAGGAGACATTCCTAAGATGCATCCAACAGTTCAGTCCATCTGCTGTATAGAATGAGCAATGCCTTTGAATGATAGCTTTTCCCAGACAGTTAAAACAATAAATTTCATATATTTAAATATATAAAAAGAAAGGGAAATACAAAATACCATAGTGCAGTCAGTTGTACAACTATACTTGCTGTCCTCTCCTACTCACCATCTCAGAATGCAAGTGAGCACACTGCACCAGAGATTAAACAGGGAGGACACACCAAAATCAGGTTCAATCAATATACTGGATGGAATTCATCCAATACAAAAACCTGATTAAGTTTTTAAAGGATGAAACAAAAGAATATGAATCTGTTTTCTGGAAAAATATGGTGCAACACCTAGGAAGTAATAATTTCAAATATGGTATGTTATAGCTATGTAAGTGCATAAGCTAAAAGTACATGATGCTTTAAACTACACGTTTGTATGTGCACCTGTATGTGCCACTGGTGCGCAAGTGTACTAGGCAGCTCGCTGGTACAGGCTATATAAAATACTTAACCAGGAGTGGAAACAAATGTATACACAGTCTGCACTAAATGGCTGTATGCTCTAAAACAAAAACACAGTAAGTCTTCTTCTCTCGCAAGTACTAATTCTGTATCAAAACTGCTCTTATCTACATGCCAACCAAAGTTTGGCTAAGGACTGCACAGCTAACATTCTTTGAGATCATAATGACTCCAGTCTCATCTGACTTACTGGTCACCAAAACAAACCAGCAAAGGATGATAAAAAGGTACCTTGCAAAGCACTGTACGTTGCTTTTCTATACAAATACATATTACTCTTCTCTGTCTACACAGGATTTTCTATACCATCACTTCGGACATGCAGGTTGAGAAACCGTTAAAATAGCAAGTTACCCTGTTCCAAAGATCCTGGAAAAACCACCTACTTAAGGAAAAACAAAACAAAACTGACTATAGCATAAAACCTCCCAGGTAAGAGAAAACATCCTGGGCAGAATTATTGACAGTATTCCAGAGTTCCTGAATGTCTGGGTTGTGGGAATACCATGCGTTGTAATACAATACCATTAATGTTCCAGTATCCTATTTATTATTAAACAAATTGCTTTTGAACAGCCACTGCAGATATTTTAGCCCCATTATCATCAGTCCAATCAAAACAGGATTAGTACATGTACTTTATCCCACTGAATAGCCAGTTCATAGGCACCTGTCTAAATTATCCTAGCAATCTCGCAACCAGATTTGCTTGCTTAAACAAAACAAGAAGGCCTGCCAACTGCTGACAGCACAGCAATGCTGATATGCTCACAATATAGACTCCCACAGCATAGATTAGTCACAGTGTTAAAAATCTTATTTTATTTGCAATCAGTGCTTCTAATACACAGTGATTTGCATCTTAAACTGAAGAATGGGGCAAAAAAAACCCTCAATCTCAAAGTCTGTATCCTAAATCACCTGCAGCAACGTTAATATGTAGTTTTGCTCTGTCATTGTCCAGTTATTTCTTCTAATTTGAGTTTATCCACCTGCAACAGTTCAGTTAAGTACAACCAATAGCAGTATGGACATCATCACAAAGAGGTCAATTGTTATTTCCCTGTATGGTGAAACAGTCATAACTTGTATTATTACAATTCAAAAGCAAAAGTAGTCAGTTAGGAAGATCCCAGGGAAAAATTTCAACTATCACTGACATGAAATTGTGATAGGTCACATTAGAATAAAGTAACTTCAGTTTATTCTGTTGGGTTTGCATCTGTAAGCCTAACAGTGATAGTCTCAGGATCTTTCTATTAGGATTGTTACTAGTGAGGTAAGTGTTGAAAGTTTTGATTCCTCTAGCAGTTGTCTCTTTCATGCCCAGAACACAGTAGGTACTTAAACTGAAAACTTCATAGCCTAAACAGAGGAAAGCCTCATTAGTGAAGCATGTATTTAGATTACATGTCCACGTCCTGTCTGTACCACAAAGCACAGGCTTTCATTTTAAACACAGTCAGGTTTTTTTCCCTATAATCCTTGGGGGGGATGGGGAGAGGGAAGTGGATATTAAGATTCATTAGGACTATCAAAAACAGTTCACTTGTATTCATGGATATTACTTAAAATAGGATTCTCGAGTTAAACTTGCCTTACTGTAAGTATCATATATAACTAAATATTGGCCAAGGCCACCATTCTGGAGGATAAGAGTTTAAAGTTAAGCACCTGAGTCCTTCCTTAGGAGTTCAGATGTAGAATGATAAATAGGGATGCAGAACACACAGTTCCAGTGGGTACTGCCCGTTACTTTCCATGTGCTAGAGTGATGCGTTGTAGACCATGTTAAATACACATTAACTAGGTTTTCTGGCCTGAGCTACCAACTGGCTCTGTGGTAGAATTAAAGTAGTCCAAACACAATCTTAGAATCACAAGATCACAAAAAGGTTGGGGTTGGAAGAGACCTCTGGAAATCATATAGTCCAACCCCCTGCTAAAGCAAGTTCAAAAACAGCAGGTTGCACAGTCATGTCCAGGCAGGTTTTGAATATCTCCAGAGGAGACTCACCAGACTCTCTGGGCAGCCTCTTTCAGTGCTGTGTCACCCTGAAAGTAAATAAGTTCTCCCTCATATTCAAAAGGAACTTCCTATGTTGTTTGTGCCTGTTTCCCCTTGTCCTGTCGCTGGGCACCACTGAAAAGAGCCTGGCCCCGTCCTCTTGGCATTCATCCCTAAGATATTTGCATGCATTGATAAGATCCCCTCCCAGCCTTCTCTTCCCCAGGCTGAACAGCCCCAGCCTTTCCCACCAGGGAGATCCTCCAGCCCCATCATCGTCTCTGTAGCCCTCCACTGGACCTTCTCCTGTTCCCTGTCTCTCTGGAACTGGGGAGCCCAGCACTGGACACAGCACTCCAGATGGGGCCTCACCAGAGCAGAGCAGAGGGGGAGAATCCCCTCCCTCTATCTGCTGTTGATGTTTCTCCTGATGCACCCCAGGATCCCATTGATCTTCTTGGCCATGAGGACACAGTGCTTTCCACCAGACTCCCAGGGCCTTCTCCACAGAGCTGCCCTGCAGCAGGTCAGCCCCAGCCTGCACTGGTGCATGGGGTTGTTCCTCCCTATGTGTAGGACCCTACACTTGCCTTTGTTGAGCTTCATCAAATTTCCCTCTCCACCCAACTCTCCAACTTGCTCATGTCTCACTGAATGGCAGCGCAGCCTTCTGGTGTATCAGCCGCTCCTCCCAGTTCTGTATCATCAGCAAACCTGCTGAGGGCACACTCTGTCCCTGCATCCAGGTCAGCGAAGAATAACTTGAACAGGACTGGGCCCAGTACTAACCCCTGGGGAACACTGCGAGATACAGGCCTCCAGCTAAACTGCCACTCAGCCAGTTCTGAATCCGCCTCACTGTCTGCTCACCTAGTCCACGCTTTCTGAGTTTACATATGAAGATGTTATGGGAGACAGTGTCAAAAGCCTTGCTGAGGTCAAAGTAGACAACATCCACTGTTCCCCTCTCATCTACGCAGCCAATCATTCCTCCACAGAAGGCTATCAGGTTGGTCAAGCATGATTTCCCCCTTGGGGAATCCATGTTGACTGTTCCTGATGACCTTCTTTTCCTCCACATGCTTTGAGATGACCTCCAGGGTGAGCTGTCCCATCATGTTTCCAGGGACAGGGGTGAGGCTGAACAGTCTGGACCTGGGTGGGAAGGAACCTCTGGAGGTCACCTGGCCCAACCACTCTCTCTAAAGAAGGCCAACATAGATTAGGTTGCTCAGAGCAGCTTTCAGTCAAATTGAGTATTTCCAAAGATAGATATTTCAGTCTCTCTGGGCAACCTTATATCTAGAATTTCTTCTGTTGCTTCTTGCCTCAATTACCTCTCATCCTTTCTCTATGCACCTCAAGAATGGGTAAGGCTCTATTTTCTCTGTCTCCTCCCATTAGGAACTTGAAGATAGCAATAGGATTCACCCTGAGCCTTGTCTTCACAAGGCTGAACAAACCTCTCTCTCTCTCAGCCTTTCCTCATCGGTCAGGTGCTCCAGTCTCTGAACAGTCTGGACAACCTCTACTGGACTTGTTCCAGTTTGTCAATCTCTTTCTTGTGCTGACGAACCCAAACCTGGCCACAGCACTCAAGATGCAATATAACAAATGCTGAGTAGAAAGGAATAATTAGTTCCCTCAATCTCTTGGCTATGACACAGCTCAATACACTCTTGACCATCTGAAATGCAGAACTTTGCACAAATCCTTCCTGAATTTAATGAGATTTGTGTCAGCCCATTCCTTCAACCTGTCTATGTCTCCTTGAATGCCAGCCCTGCCATAAAGTACATTGACTTCATCTGTGAGTTTGGTATCATGCACAAATTTGATGAGGGTTCATTTCTCCTCCTCCTCCATATTACTGATAAATATATTAAAAAGGCTAAGTCCCAGGATAGACACCAGAAGAACTTCACTTCACCTGACCTCCAGACAGATTATAAATAATTTCCCAGTATCCTTTGAACCCAGCTTTTCAGACAGCTTTTCATCAATTTGGTGTTCAACCCATCTAAACTGTGAAGTCCCAACATTGATAGAATTCACAGGATACCATGTTGAAAGTCTGGCTAAAATCAAGATTGAAGACCCCTATTACTGTAATCCAGTTACCCACAGACTTAGGTCTTTTTAGTTGTAAAAGGCCAAACTTGGCCAAAGCATAATACACCTGTTGCACATCTATACTGGATATTTCCATTCACCACTTTCTCCTTCATTTGACCAGAAATTGTTCGCAAGAGGACTCACTCCATGTTTTTTCCAGGAATGAAGGGGAGGCTGACCTGCACTTTGTTCACTGTTGTTATTTTTGCCCTTTCTGAAGATGATTGTGGCATTTTCCTTTCCCTGGTCATCAGGGAGCTCCCTCAATCTCCATGACCTTTCAAGGACATCTGAAAGTGACCTCACTATGACATTGGCCAAGTATTTCAGTGCTCAACAGATGCATCCATTCTAGTCCCATGGATCTGTATATATTGAGATTACTCAGGAGATCATTCAGGAGATCACTGACTTTGTTCTTTTCCACTGTTTGGCTTACCTACATAAGTAAGGTAAGCCTTCTAAACCTACATAAACACCATTCCTACATACCCAAGCAATGTTTCTAAATTCCTCCTTCACAGCCTGCCATCACTTCCACTTCTATAAATGTTCTTGTTACACTGGACACCAGTCAGGTCCTTGCTTAACCAAGATGTACTCCTGATCCATTTTTGTGAACACTGGGATGGATCAGTCTTTTGTTTGAAGAAGACTGTCCCTAAAGATCTGCTAATTCACATGAGCTCTTCTGCCCTTCAATACTCCTTCCCACCAGTTTATACTTCCCAGTTCTATGTTCTGTTGCTTGCCTTCATCACTCCCCTCAGGATCTTGAGCTCTGCAATTTCATGGTCACTACAGCCAAGCCTGTCATTGATTAACACCTCCTCAACAAGTTTCTCAGAGGTCATGAGTAGCAATGTCCAGGAGAACGTCACCTCTGCTTGTCCCCTACAGCACCTGTATCATGAAATTATACTTGACATCCTCCAGAACTTTCTGAAATTGCCTGTGTCTAGCTGTACCACCCTTTTGTCAGGTGTCAGGGAGGTTTAAATCCCCTGCAAGAAATAGAGCCTTTAATGTACAAGGAGGCTGTCCACTTCTTCACCAAGATTCCGAGGGTCTGTAACACACTCCCACCACAATGTCATGCTTCCTGGCCTTTCCTCTGATCCTGACCTGCAAGCCCTTAGCTACACTGCTGCACATACCACAGAAGAGCTTCACACATTCAAGCTGCTCCTTCACATTGGTGGCAGTCCCCTTTCTCTTCACCTCCACCTGTCTGACTTAAAGACTTTTTTTCCATCCATCTCAGCACACCAGGCATGTGAGTGGTCCCACTAAATCTCAGACATTCCTGTGTTCTCATGAAATATGCATTTCATATGAAATATTAAATGGCAAGTCCTTCCTCTTCACCAACAGGATAGAGAATAGAACCCAGACTCCTCTGCTGCTCACCCTTGCCTCTGGAGCCCTCTAATCACTCTTGCTAACCTTGGGGTCTTCCTTGGCAGTGTCATTGGTGCCCATGTGGGTGAGCATGCAGTGGAGTGCATAAAAAGCACAATACCTTTCTCTCATTTATCATAATTCTACTATCACACAGGTCATCATGCTACTGTATAGTATCCAGTACTTTAAAATATAAAATACCATTGGTTATAAAATACTTATCACTGGTATGTGCAGGTTTCGTTAGTCTCTTACCATTTGTGCAGCATTATGTTTGCACATGGTATAATCTCCATGTCAGAGAGAGAACCTCTCATACTAAACATCTAGTGACTTCATAAAAGAAAGCAAGATTTTTATAATTTGTTGACTATGTGCCAAAGAAAGCTTTATTATAATAAAATAAACTACTATGAAATTCAGTGTATTCCACAAACCCATGTTTACTATACTTAGTACACTTTTCTAACTCTTTTCCAGTACAACTTTCTTTAGTCATTAAGCATGTTGCAGTGGCTTGTACCATCAGGCAGTATAGCAGTGCCTTTTTCCTCACCAAATTGCTAAACCTAAAAGATGGCCCACAGCTTAGGTAACCAACACTTTCTGCTGTTGAAGAGACTTCAATATACTTTGGGAAAACCTGCAGGTGGTCACTAGAAATTAATCACTGAGTACCTTTGTGCAGGAGACTTAGTTATCTTTTATGTGGGGACAGTGATACCTCTTACTCTAACAGTGGTAATTAATGGGTTTAAGATTTTAAAAACTCAAATACTCTAGTGGTGAGCTCCATAAAAGTATCTTACAATTTTATAGGATCCGCAATTCACAAATACACAAATTAATTCTATATTGCCTAATATACACACAGGTATTAATTTAGATAAGAAAACTGTATAAATTTGCTGGCACAAAGTCACTAGCTGTTTATCAGCTAGTCAAAACTGCTAACTCATAGATACTTTCACTGAGTCCTGGTGAATTAGTGCAGATATGCCTTCATTCTGGATGCAGACTCTTGCTTTCCACTGTTATACTGCTGTATCATTTATCACAATGCATAAACTGATTGAATTACAAATTAAAATTAATGTGATGGTAAGAAAGATGTAGTTGGTTCCTTGCTCAATAAAGTTGTGTGTTTGGGGTTTTTTTTTCTGAATTTCTCTACTGTAATGGTAAATGTCTACTTCTAAGCATAAGAAAGTTAACATTTTCCATGTAGATTTTTTCCATTCCTAGGAGATTTTTAAGGACCCCTGAAAAGCAAGGAGATCTGGTTTATAAGGATTTTTGATTAATACTATTCAGCATAAAAGACAATAGCAAGGAGAAGGAAAAGTCATGAGCTGAACATGCTGATACACAAACTCTAATGAGCAGTAGGCAATGGAGACGTTAAGGGAGATGAGAACTCTTAGGTCACTGATGGATGGGCAATTGAAGGAACCACTCAAACATAATCTTGAAGAGGTTCAACCAGAATTTTGTGATTTATAAGAATAAAGACAAAATTATCATGAGTGTGAAGAGAAAAAACAAAATTAACATAGAATATTGGAGGTGGACTGTGGCAACATACAAAACATTATGGGTTATTTAAGGATCAACAGTAGGGAAAGATCAAGACTGAAGGGGAACAAAACCACAGGAAAACAAAAAGAAGGGGGAATAAAAATATGGCCAGCTGTTTGTTAGGAGGCTGCCAGTCAGTACTTCTGTCTAGCCAAACCCTATGCCTTATCACTGCAGTATGAGATATCATATTACTACGCTATATTCCTGACTGTTTTTCTTTGTAAGTGCAGTATTTTGTGTGTGAGACAATACCTACATCAAGATGAAGCTAACATTTCACTGTCAAGTAAAACAGAAGGTCTCAAGATTGGATAGATCTAGGACACCTATGAGAGACTTGTGAGGGCGTTTGTGTGATATGCTAGAAATCTTTAAACCCTATTATCTGGCAAGTAAGAGCAGGATCAAGCTTTTTATTCATGTTTGTATGAGCACTGGTTGCATGTATGCAGCACATATGCAGGCACTATCTTTCTGTCTGTGTTCATTTGTTGACTGTGTCTATAGTAAGTAGTAATTGTGAGCATGTGGGTACTGATGGCATGTGCTTGGCCTCACTACTGGGTGGACTTCAGACAGGGAACCACAATAGCTTTAGCTCTGATGGATTGGGAGGAAAACTCCCTTGGGTCCTGAAGTCCACTTCTCCTAACAATTTCTGCTCTCTACAAATAAGCATTCAGATTATCAGAGTCATTACCAGCATTTTTCCACTAAGCAATTAGATTCTAGGGTAGGATTAACTAAATTAGGATACCTACACTGAAGTACCTACAGACAGACTCTACACGGGAGCTAAGTGTTCAGACTCCCATTGTAGTTGGAGAAGAGCCAGTCCCTAAAACAAAAAGGAGGAACCAGGTGAACAACAGATGGGATTCAGTTGCATGAACATGTTATATGCTACTTAGACTTCAGCAGCCAATGCAAAGAGATGGAGAACTTTCACAAGATATGTAATTTGTTTTATAAATTCTCAGACATATCTGCCAGCCCTACCGTAATCAGATTAAATAATATTGCACTCCTACCTGTTGGCACATGACTCAAGGGTGTATCATATACCTCAGAAAGTTAACCAGCTTGGTGTAAGCTTCCATCAACTAAATGGGAAACCAGACAGCCAGCTTGTTTAAAATTTAGATGTACCCATGCCCTCAGCTGAATCTTATTTTAGGTGTTTTCTTGAAGCTTTTCTGTTCCCTTATAGTACAAGCCCCTGGCTGATACATCCAGTTCGAGTAATACCTGCAGTTAAGATCAAGAACACATTCCAAACTTCACAGAGAAGTCTTTGTAACAGCTTGAGGCATGGAGAAAAAGGACTATGTGAACTGTTTCAAACACTACTTCTGAAAAATGATCAAGGCAGTCATGGGCCAGGTGGCAAAAACATGTTTTTACAGATTTGTTGGAACATTTGCAGAATCACAGAACGACAGACTGGCTGAGGTTGGAAGGAATCTCTAGACCATCTTTTCCAACTCCCCTGCTGAAACAAGGCCACTGGGAACTGGTTGCCCAGGACCATGTCCACATGGCTTTTAAATATCTCCAAGGATGGAGACTCCACTGCTTTCCAGTAGTTCAGTGGAATACTTTTAAAAAAAACTTGATGTTTCACAGTAAAACAGCACCAAAGTCACAAACATGTCTATGATCTAATTCAGCTACAGGGTTTCCCAAAGCAGTAAAAACAACAAAAATTCAGTCACTTCAGAGATTAGGTTACAGAACAGCAGCAAACGCACTATGAATAAAAATATCCAGCTCATTTCTCTTACCAGCCTGACTGATACTTTAACTAAAAATGTAACTAACTCATAAGAGTTTTAAATTACTACTATAAACTAATCCCGTTTATAGTAGTAATTTAAAACCTCAGCCATTTGGGCTTACCTGTTTTTTTCTATTGCAACCCTTGATTTTAGTCTCTCAGATTATCTCTCACCAGCTGAGACAGAATTTCCACTTTAACAGAACTCACTCATGTTACACAGAGATGCTTAGAGTTGTAGCAGATGCAGTGAAGTTTCTTAACAGTTCCTAAAGTCTTTTGGACTAAATTCACACCAAAAAGTTCTGAGGATATGAAGGCAGATGAATCTCAAATTTCAGCTAAAACAAGCAAATATTCCCTCCCACACCCCCTTTCATCTCATCCCTCCTCCTCCTCCCCTGCCCTGGAGTATCTGCAAGTCATCATTCCATTCCACCTATCTGTAAGTCCCTTAACGCCCGTACTAGATTTAGAACAATAAAAGTTAAAATAATCGGCTGTAACTCAGAAGCCACAGAAAGAAGATAATCAAAGAGTAGCAGGGAACTGCCACAGGTTCTAATGGGAGAGGTGGGGTAGAATCATAAAAACATTTAGGTTGGAAAAGACCTCTGAGATCATCAAGTCCAACCGTTAACCCAGCACTGCCAAGTCCATCACTAGTTCAGCACCCACAGGTCCACCAGGAAGCTTTGTAGCCACTCTGCCCCAAGCCTGCTGCATTGCATGGGGCTGTTGTGACCCAGATGCAAGACCCAGCACTTCTCCTTGTTGAACCTCTTACAAATGGCCTCAGGCCTTCAGTCCAACCTGTCCAGTTCCCTCTGCAAAGCCTTCTGCCCTCAGGCAGAGCAGCGCTCCACCCCAACTTGGTGTCATCTGCAAACTTGTTGAGGGTGCACTCATTCCCCTCATCTAGACTGTTGGTCAAAATATTAAACAGGACTGGACCCATTCCTGGGGAACACGCTGTGTGCCCAGTGCCAGCAGGATGTTACTCCATTCCCCACCACTCTTTGGGCCCAGCCACCCAGCCACCTTCTAACCCAGTGCAGAGCGCCCCTGGCCAGACATGAGCAGCTAGTGTCTCCAGGAGATGCAGTAGTGAAAAGGCTTTACTTAGGTCCAGGTGGACACTATCCATGGCCTTCCCCTCATCCACTAGGCAGGTCACCTTGTCCTAGAAGGAGATGTGGCTCGTCACGCAGGACCTGCCTCTCATAACCCCACGATGGCTGGGCCTGATTCCGCAGTTGTCTTGCACACGCCACATGATAGTGCTCAGGATGATCTGCTCCATCACCTTCCCTGGAACTGAGGTCAGGCTGACAGGCCTGTAGTTCCCCAGATCCTCCTTCAAGCCCTTCTTGTAGCTGGGCACCATGCTGGATGACCCCCCCTCTGCTGGGGCCTCCCTGGTGAGCTGGGACTATTGATAAATGATGGACAGTGGTTCGGCGAGCTTCCCCACCAGCTCCCTCAGTACACTCAGTGGATTCCTTCCAACCCCATAGACTCATGTGTGTCTAAGTGGAGCAGCAGGTCACTGACCATTTCCTCCTGGACTGTGGGGGATTCATTCTGCTCCTCATCCCCGTCTTCCAGCTCAGGGGGCTGAGTACCTTGAGGGGAGCTGGTCTTACTATGAAAGGCTGAAGCAAAGAAAGCCTTAAGTACCTCAGCCTTTTCCTTATGCTCTGTGGCAAAGTTCCCCCCACCACAACCAATAAAGGATGAAGATTATCTTTGGTTCTCCTTTATGTAGTTGTAAAAAGATTATTTATTTTTGATTTTACAGCAGTGGCCAGCCTGAGTTCTAAATGGGCTTTTGCCTCTCTAATCTTCACCCTGCATAACCTGGCAACATCCTCATAGTTCTCCAGAGTTGCCTGCCCCTTCTTCCAAAGGTGGTAAGCTCTCCTTTTTCCTTGAGTTCCAGCCAAAGGTCTCTGTTCAGCCAGGCTGGTCTTCTCCCCTGCCAGCTCATCTTTTGGCACACAGGGACAGCCTGCTCCTGTGCCTTTAAGACTGCCTTCTTGAATAATGTCCAGCCTTTCTGGACCCTTCGACCCTTCAGGGCTGCCTCCCAAGGGACTCTGTCAACCAGGCTCTTAAAGAGGCCAAACTGAGCCCTCCAGAAATCCAAAGCAGCAGTTCTGCTGATCCCCCTCCTTACTTCTCTGAGAATCAAAAACTCTTAATATCTAACAATTGCTATGCCCAAGATATCCTCTGACCACCACATCACCCAGCAGTCCTTTCCTCTCTGTAAACAGTAGGTTCAGTGAGGCATCTCCCCAGGTTGGCCCAATGACCACCTGTGTCAGGAAGTTATCTTCCACACACTCCAGTAATCTCCTAGACTGTTTCCTCTCTGCTGCGTAGTACTTCAAGTGGACATCCAGTAGGCTGAAGTCCCCCACAAGAACAAGGGCTAGTGATCTTGAGATTTCTCCCAGATGCTTGTAGAATGTCTCAACTGTATTTTCATCCTGGTTGGGTGGTCTGTAACACACTTCCACCAGGATATCCACATTGTCGGTCCTCCCCCTGACTCTTACTCATAAACACTCAACCCTACTGTCACCACCATTTAGCTCTAGGCAGTCAAAACACTCCCTGACATACAGAGATACCCCACTGTCTCTCCTTCCTTGCCTGTCCCTTCTGAGGAGTTTGTAGCCATCCATTGCAGCAGTCATATGAGTTATCCCATGTTTCCATGATGGTGATTATGTCATAGTCTTCCTGCTGCATGATGGCTTCCAGCTCCTCCTATTCGTTGCCTATGCTTCAGGCATTGGCATAGATGCATTTAACCTGTTCCATCAATTTTGCTTCCAACCCTGGAATGCTGCTTTGAGACTCATCTCTACCGAGCTTGGTTTTATTCCCTTCCCCTTCAAATCTAGTTTAAAGCTCTCTTGATGAGCCCTTCTAACTCCCAATCTAGGATCCTTTTCCCACTTTGACACAGGTGAACCTCATCTGTTGCCAGCAGGCCTGCTGCCAGGATCAAAAAACCTGAAATATAGCCATTGGCAGCAGGTCTGGAGCCAGGTATTATCTGTGTGACCTTCCGATTACTCACTCCATCGTTCCCTGCAACTGGCAAGATAGAAGAAAACACTACTTATGCTCCCGATCCCTCAACCAGTTGTCCCAGGGCCCTGAGGTCTCTCTTGATTGCCCTCAGATCTCTTGTCACTTGGACTTCATCATTGCCCACTTGGGTAGTAATCAGAGTCACTGATGACAGCCACCTTTCTTTTCTTCCTAGCAGAGCTGGTCATGATGCATTGACTTTACTGAGCTCTCAACTTGCCCATTATCACAGTATCTTTAATAGTCTTGTGATTGTAGAGAAGACTAAAACATTTTACCATAAAAATAATGGATTTATGCAAAGATTAAGAGAAAATACACACCTACAGAGTCTATGCTAGTTAAACAGATATTCTTTCCTTTCTTTCAATTTCTTCCTGTTGACCTAGAAAAGTTAATTTTAAATCTGAGATTCATCTTTGTAAAATATGGCCTAGATGCTTTTTACGCCTTCCAGTAGGATACTTTCTGAGTTTGTCTGCAGCAAAAACATAACAGAAGAAGAGTCCTATAAATTTAATTATTTTTCTCTGTGTTAAAGTGGTGTCTACCAGTTTCATTTACATACCAAGATTTCATAGACAAATACTAGTAGAGCCGTGTTTGCTATAAACTATGCACCCCAGACCTAAAAATTTACAAAATAAAATAAGATTAAGAAAATCTACAACACAGGCAAGATATCACATTAATTAAAGATATCTCCTTCCAGAAACAACTCCAGAGCAGCAAATCAAAACTCTTCAGAGACCAAGCTTTAACAACTGCCAGTAGTCTCGGGTTTGAACTTGAAGCTATTTCTTTATCTTCTTAGCTTTCCATGATCCTGACTTAGTACTACCTTAAGGACTAGCTCATTATTTTATTTTTATTTTTATTTTATTTTATTCAAATCCCTTTCCAGCTAAGTCCCTCCCTAACTGCTCAGCGTAAGTTCCTCACTCATCTTTGGTAAAGCTATGGATGTGCTGAATTACTCAGCTGATGAAAGTGTTTTCTTTGTTACCATGGGGATCACAGAAATACAAAAGGACTACTGTCTTGCCTTATTTGTTGCATTTTTGCCCTATATTGACTAGGAAATCAGCTGAGCAGTTCTCTATTTTCATTCTCAAATTTCCTATAGGCACAAAGGAAAACCATAGGAAGCTTGAGCAAAGAAAAAGGCAGGGGGGAAATTTGTACACAAAAACCCAATAACTGAAAATTAGCATTCTTGGATGAAACATTCTAGGCATAAGCATAACATTTCCCTTACGTGGTCAACAGGCATGTACATAACAGAGTTTCAAATGCCAGTTCAATTCCGAATTCCTACTCTTGTCACCCAGCTTCTGCGGATTTCTATTTAAGAACCGTTATTTTATATTTATGTTTAAGGTAATTTTCTTTAAATTAATTGTAAGTAGTCTTAAGGCTTGGTGCCTTTAATAAATTTTGTTCAAAACTGGATTTGTGGTACAAATTTACTACTTAATTTATACAATAAATGGCAAATAAAATACTTCTTCACCAGATGTTTTCAAGATCCTAGAAATTTCTAGAATTAGTACATAACTTCAGTAACGAGGGTCACAATACATCCCAAAAGATTAAAATCACTTACTTGACATTATTTTTAAGACAATTTTTTCTAAGTACATGAAACTTTAGCAATGCAAAACAGTAGCATTTAGCAATATGGCTAATTGGACAGTGTCCTTCTATGCACGTTTACAGAAATATTATACAACAGTTAAGACTGTAATTCGAGGGTTGAAGTACTTATTTTTCTTCAGGTTTTATTCCTGTCCTTGCTTGTCCTGTAATTGTCCCTTCTTTCTCTTTCGCTTTTCTCAAGTAAAAATTTGAAAGACATTTATTTTGCCATTCATGAACACCTCTGAGAAACACCACTCTCTCCATAGTGTGGTTATGATTTAACTGTGTATAGCTAGTGTTCATGATGTTTAAAACCCCTCACAGAGCTGCTGATCCCACTGCCAGAGAACAGAGCCAGAAAAGGGTAACCCACACAAGAAACAGAAAATCTAGCATAACCCTAAAAAATAAGTATACATTTTGAAAATACTAAGAAAGTAATCCAGCTGATAATATCTCCCATTGGGACAAGCATAAAAATCCATACAAGCAGTGTTTAATTATAACTTATTATCTACTATTAACCTATTTTATGGAACAATGAATTATAATGAAAGATTATGTTATATAACACTACGATGTCTTTAATGTATTATATGCTTCTATGAAGATAAAATGTATTGTGTTGCTTATCTGTTTTCTAGCATATGATTTCTATGTACCCATACATACTTTTGATTTTTTTCAAGGAATAAGCAACTCCTAATCATTCACTGACTTTTACCTCTTTGCTAGAAGTGTCTTTCTTACCATAATGTAAATAAAGTTGGGATCAACAGTACTATTACTTAGGAGTTCCACTAAGGAAATTTAAAAGAAAAGGTCAGTTAGTGGTTATTATGACTGTTCGCCTCCTGAGATTCTTATTCTTCTTTTTTTTTTCCTTTAATTATACATGGCACTTACATTCACAATTCAATATGGAAAATGTGCTCAATGTGTAAAATTGTAACGAAGAAAAAGGATTGCTTACCTTAAACTTTAGCTTTCCTTGCAATCTTGATTTTTTTGTCTTCATATCTAGTGACTCCAGGTAGCAGTAGAATGGGAATTGCCTGTGTCCCTGTGAATGTCCAGAGCAAAGAGGTTAGTCTGTGATATATTGGTCTCTCTAATCTCTTCATATCCTCCCTGGTGCAACTGAGTATTTTGTGTAGCTCTTAATACTGAACACAGATTGCAGAATCAGTGATTCCAACGCAATGTAGCATGAGAGTAATTTGATTCCACATACTGTTTTATAATGCAACTACCTTATATAAGGTTTTGCCTGTTCAAGATACATTTTGCAAAGGAAACCATTATTTTCAGGGCAGGAATATACCAGTGTTATACCTTTGATTGTGACCTTGACTATTTTATTATGTAATGTTTCAAAAAATCCTTTTTAATTTAGAAAACTACCAGTAATATAATTAATGCAGTTACAGGCAGCAGGCGAGTAAAAAAGATTTAGACCATAGCTGGCCCTAATCCAAACCCCTTTTGCCACGTGCCCTACTTGCACACACACAAACCCCGTCCAGGACAGCTGCCAGTGCACACCTACCTTTCCTGTCCGAGCTGTTGTCTGATGCTCTCTTATAACCGATAACCACCATTCCTCAGGAAAGCAAAGGGAATGAGCTACAGGAGGAGGTGGGATTTCTTATTTAGTGAGCAACAGATTTGCGTGGCCTGTTTTCATTAGTGTCATATACACAAAAATTTCTAATGATTTAAAAGTCTAAATGTTTAACAAACAACTAGCAAAATATGTTTGTTTTCTTCACAATAAATTCCCCAAATTATTTGTCAACTAATGCACTTTCAAATTCATTGAAGGGGGAAAACTTTTTAATATTCACTGTCTAGTATTTTTTACCTGCTTTGTTATTTTCCCCTTCAATTCTCAGTTAGTAGAATTGAAAAGAACAAACCCAAACCATAGCTAGAGTGAGCTGACCTAGCATGATTACTTCCGATAGACCAAAGCAGATTACATCACATGAGGATTATAGACTAAGATTACTGCGCTGATTGTGCGAATGCCTATGAGGAGTTCAGATTATTCTGCATTTCTTTTATTTCCTGTAACTTTACCATTTGGGTGGGCTCATTCAGTGTTTTCACATGTATAACTTGGTCTATGCATTTGTTATGTCACACTTCAAGTGGAATGAAATGTAGTGTGACAGTTGTTTTTTTGTTTCTACCAATTGCCCTCATACAAATCCATGAAAGGCGTTACACATTCTAGGGGGGTCTTAAGAAGCTCCTGTAGACTGAAAATCATAAAGTGCTGGAATGACAGTCCCCAAGCTGGGATTCAAAGGAGTTGGCTTCTGTTTCCACTGTGACACAAAACTGCCTGCATGAACAGTACCTAATCCTTTAGAGACAGATATCCTACTGCTGAAATACCTGTGAAGTCTGACCCTGGTTTAGATTATACTCAGATATACCCATATATATGTACACCTGTAGAGAACAAACACTCACACCACATGTGTGCAAGCAAATTAACATATAAAAAGCATTTAAATATTGTGAAAATTCCTATTAAAAGTGGTAGCATTTTCCCTGATTATATAATCACACGGCTGAAGCTTATCTTAAGACTACTGCAATATACTTCCTTTTGGTTTGCTTTGACTCCGATTGTGACCTTTCAATGTATTCCACAGCCACATGCAAAACAGATAATGCTAAGGCTCGTGCACGTTGGGCAAGGGAGGTGTCCCTGCTCTTTGAAAACATCTCTTCCAAATCACTCACACTGCACTCATTAGCAACGTTGTGTTTTAACACAGTTCAGCAGGTGAGTAATAGTTCGAAGAAAGTTTCTGATAGTCCATCATTATACAAGCCAGATGACTGATGAGGGTTCTCCATTGACTGAAGCTATCAACTTTAGACTGGAAAGCTGAAACTTTAGGTGATGTGTTTTTGCCTCTGCATAAAACACATATAAAGTCTGTTTTGCAGGCCTCTGAGTAACAGAGGCTATTATTTATTTTAGTTGTATGCATAAAAACAAAACAAGTACCTCTTTCCACTAATGACTATCTCTCCTGAAAAATGCACCTTTTCCATGACTTTCCAATTATTTTACCAAAACTAAAAATAACTTTTACAAAATATCAATATTCATTTATAATCTCTTCCAAAGATATCTCAGCTAAGAATGTAGCTGTAACATTTAAAGTGTGGTATCTCCTTGCCAACATATGAAGTGATAAAATTGGCTGAAATGTTTCAGAATTTCAACGATCAGAACATGTGAAATGAAATTTCACACTTCAACCACTTTAATATTTTTAAGTGTTATATATTTTTAATCTAAATACCAATTTTCCAATTTTATTCTTTGTTCAGCAAGACTTAATCACAAACATCCATTGAAGCTAGAAAACAGTGAATGAATAGATTATCCTATTGAAGTTAGTGGGTTTTTTGTCATTAACTTGTGCACATCCAGGATTTTTTCCATTTCCGCCTCCAATTCATTTATTCTTCCTTCTGCTTATTTAGGGTAGGAAGTATGTAATCTATGTAAGCATAGTATACAAGTGATTAGTCTAAATTCTGAAGACATTTGGAAGGGGAAAAAAAAAGACAGTAGCTTATACTTTTCTAATTTGTTTGTTCTATATTTCAAGTATTCATTCAGCCTATAGACATATTTGAATGGTGCGCTTACTTGCATATGCTGCATCACCAAATGGTTCCTAATTAACTGTAAAAATAGAAAACACAGACATTACATGTACTAGCAAAATAAGGCTGATGAAATGCATTCATCTCTCAAGCGTCAAACAGTTAATTGGACTGACATCTTCCCAAAAGAGATGCACCAGCAAGTGGCTTTTGAATATGACAGAAGCCTACAACTGCAGATCATTGATCAGTGGCAAGATCCCACTGGCTCTCTTTAGCCCTGGGTTGAGTTACACCTAATGAAAATGATCATGACTTGTGAGCCCTGGTATCCAGCCCAGAACCTATGGACTTTCCCCATGGACTCAATTTATGGAAAGAGTTACAATTTATACATTGGTAAATCATCAGATAATTCTGGTACAGAAGAAACTATTATTTTTTTCCTCAGAGACGCACAGTGATCTGTTCAGCAGCCTTATAGCCTCAGCTCTAAAGGAAATCAGACAATTTGCAGGAACCAGTTATGAGGTAACTTCCACCATAGATTACACATTGATGCCAATGGGACTACACCAGAAGAAATGAAGCACGAATTGTGAAGTACATTTATGCTCAGCCACAATCCTGTTTTCTCCCCTCAAGCTTGAAGGTGGAACTTTGCTTTTTATATCTATTATAAATCATGTTTCTTTCCATTGCCTGCAAGCTTGCTAGGCATTTCCAGAGGCATAAACAGAATCAAACCAAGACAACTGCTTGTGCTGTTAGTACAAATGCTGTCCTTTTCTCCAAACATTTTAACTCTTCGTTAACAAACTTCTTAAAAATTATTCCCTTCTTCCCAAAAGTAAGGCTATATTTATGATTTATTGTAATATAGCTTTAATTGAAGTTTTCCTGTAATGGAAAAACTTTTATGAAAACAGTTTATTTCCTTGCTCCTAATACTTGAAGCAAGTTCTTTTGCCACTGGTTGTCAAATTCACTTATCCCTTCTGTAAGAGTGTACAGTGGATTAATTTCAGTCAGGATTGACTCAATTTCTTGCATGGCTTTCCAACTTCTACTATAATATCAGAAGCAAGAAATCAAAAGTTTTTGTTTGCCCTAAACTGGGGTAAAATACACTAGATATTCCTAGACATGATTCAGAGGTTCAGCTGGCAAGTTCTGGAGAAAATCTATTGCTTTCTCCAGCTGTGGAAGTAGAATGTTCCCAAACTCAGTACTGTTAATTGTCTGGTAGTTATAAATGACAAGAAAAGTAATTCCATTTCTAGGGCTGTGTGGTCATCTGTGAGAACAGTATGTTCAGTTCCTTAACAGTGATGAAAGAACTTAAATTTTTAAAAAAAAAGTTCCTTAAGTTCTTTATAGCTTTACCATTAAGAAAAGAGCATATATTTGATCAAGTCTGAAAAAATTCCATGTTCAGAAGCTTTTTTGTTTGCTTGTTTGTTTTTAAGTCCCTTTTTATATACATTTTGCCATGTTTTTCAGCCTTTCATCCAACTGAACTGTAATTACTAGAAATATTGGTTATACAACTTCATAAAAAGACATCTAATGTACTCCTGTTTTTATAAGAACATCAGCCTACTACAAAATGAACACTTTTACGGTGTAAAAGAGAAAATGAAGTCTGAAAGGAGCAGAAAAAAAAATATTTTAAGAGCAGATTTAACCTGTCTATTCCAAACTCCATTTAAAGGCCAGAAGTATTTAGTGTCTATAATCTAATGATGCAAGTGTAAAATGCAAACAGAAGGAAAACTTCATAAAGAACAGGACCTTTTTTTTACCTTAATGAAGAGTTTTTTGTAGCTACTTTCCAGCTCTAATTAATTGTTTATCCTGTCCTTACAGTGCAGGGGAGGGAAGAAAAAAAAAAAAAAACAAAAAAAAAAAACTTGCAACTTTCGTTATCTAAAGAAATTATTGAGATGACACAGTTCCTTTGTGCCAGGGCTTCTCTTTCCCTAAGGAAGTCAATATTGCCATACTTTTTCCCTTGAGCTGTGTTCCACAGCAGAGCACAGAAAGGCTACCTGAAGACAGAGGTCATGACAGCTGCATTGGATAGAAAGTTCATGCAGAAGTTTTCCCTTCTTCATGTAAGTTTGCAGAGTTAAGGTATTGCATATAGTAAATGGACATTTATCCTAAGTTTCTTGAGGAAACTTTCTAAACACTCCTATTGCTTATTCATTGACAGCCAAATGTTCTAAGTGTTGCCAGAGAAAACTCCATAAGCACACAGGTAGCAACTTCAGGAAAAAAAAAAAGAAGACAGTTTTAGCACTGCAGATAAAGTAATTTTTACACCATGCAAACAGCCCAGACAACAATTAGTACCATCTAAATCTACTGTAGGAGTTGATTTCTTCCTATTCTTTATGGCAATTCATGGAACAGGAATGATGGAACATTAGCCTGTTTTACCTAGAAGCAGCCTCTTCTCTCTGAAAGTTCTCAGGGGAATAGGTTAATCTATTGCGCTGTGCACTGGAGCCCTCGGGGGAAAGACACAAGGGGAGGCTCAGTAAGCCATACATACTGTAATTTAGGTATTTCCTCAGGACCCTTCTTTCTCTTGCAAGGGCTGAATTATCAGTGCTCTGCTGATAATCTGCGGCGAATGAAGAGACGGGACGCAGCTTGACGCAAGCAAATGTCAATTTATTGTACAGAAGCACGAGTTTTTATACTCTTTCAGAAGGTGCGCGTTTTAAACAGATTGGTTCTTGAAGCTAAGCATTGCATACTAGGCAATCCCTGACTGGTGGTTAACTACCATCAATTAACAGCAAGGTGTTATCTTTCCTTGGCGCCATCCTTGGCACCATCCGTCTCCCACTCCCCTGTGCTCTGTAAACATGCCTCATCATGTTAATTGTTGTCTAGACAAGCTCGAGCAAATTCCCCTCAGCTAACTGATTGCCGCGCATGGTCCTAGTTTCCAGCCCGCTCCTGCAATAATCTGAGTAAGGTTCTTGTTATTTGGTAAATTAAAGGATTGAGTTTAGCTGGCCTTTCAATTGTTGATTAGCCAGTTGCCGGTTGATACCAGGTCAGGCAGTGTCCCCAAGCAGGTGGTACTGAAAAATGTCTGGAATTAAACCCAACAGCATATTCAGGGAAGAAAGAAAGGGGTTTTCTGTTGAAGACTACCTAAAAAATACTTCTCTGCTTCTGTTTTATCATCCATGTGGTTGTCCACTATTTTGTCAACCTCTTTAGTTTATTTCAGTATTGCAGTTCAGCTGTGCATCATTTGAACAGACCTAGCTCACATTTATCTATCTCTAAACTTCTACCATATTTTTATGATGATGGTACACAAAAAACATCCATTGTAATGTTTTTATTTTTCACCAGAAAATTTCCATATTCAACAACATCCAGTACGGTTCTTATCCTAGAGATGTTGGTTAAAAGAGGATTTGAAATGTTTTAGACAATAAAAAGGAAAAAAAAAAAAAAGACCAGGTCTTCAGAAAGAGTTGCAAAGTTTATTTTGAGATTTTGTGCAGAGAAAGTAATGTGGTATACAAGGAGCAGAAAACAAAAGTAGCAAAAAAAAAAAAAAGTGATTCTGGTTGAAATGGCTTAGCTTCAGATTGAAAGCCTACCTTTGTTTTTTTTTGGAGTGCAGGGTGCCTTTCAAGGTTGGTTTGCATATATGTGATATTACAGAATAAAAGGTTTCAATGATAATGATTTAATGCTGCTAGTATGAAGCACTCAAAAGCTCATAAAAGGCCAGAGATAAGCTAAAGTTAATGCTAAAGCCTAAGCACTACAAGACTTAATTTTTGAGAAATATTTTGGGGGTTTGCCTCTTACTTTTTTTTCTTTTCCAGTCAAGCACATAGTGATATGGAGAAATAGTGTGAAATGGGGATGCTTAACACCGACTGTGATTGTATATGTCTACTCAGAAATGTGGGTATGGTGACTAGTCATGGGTGCGGTGTCTGGTCACATAGGCACACAGCTCTGAGGAGACAACTACAGTTTTTGAGGAGACGCCTGCCCCTCTTCCTCTAACAAAGGGGAGACGCCTGCCCTTCTTTCTCTAACAAAGGGGCTATTTAAAAGAGAATGAGAAAAGATGAGAGACATTCAAATGCTATCTAGAGGGAGGGAGTGCTAAGTCTCCTTGCTGGAGAAGATCGGACGGTCACAAGGACATGAATCACCTTTCCTTGCTGAAGAAGATCAGATGGTCTCGAGAACATGAATCACCTACAAACCTGCAAGACCACCACATTCCAGGAAACACGGACTGATAAGCTAATTAACATACGAAGCGGGGTTTAGGTAACGAATATGTATAGGCGTTAATTGAATATTCATTTGTTTCATTGTATAAATGTGGGATGGTTCGTCACTTCGGGTATGCACGCTTGAGGAGGAGCGATCCCCCGTTCGTCTGCGCGCAATAAACATACCTACTTTATAACTTTCGAGTTATAGAGTCAAATTCCGCACGTCAATAGGAGACAATATAAAGTGTATTGAGTAAGAGAATCAAAGGAGATTTCCCTCCCCATGTGTTCAGCTGGCTATTTTTAATGGAAAAAAAAAACCAAACAAACAACTTTTTATCCATAAGTTACGAGGGGCTGTATGTTTTACAGCTTATGGGCACCTGCATATGTCAATAGACAGGAATTACATTTTCTGAGATGTAGCAGTTAGATGCCTAACTACTACTGATTTCAACCCACTAATATGGCTAGCCCCTAGAGAGTAGGAAAAAAAAAAAAAGAAAAAAAAAAAGAAGAGGGGAACTGTATCAAAGTTTTTCTTTAAGCCTAAGATTAAGAAAAGAAGATGACCACCAGTGTAAAGCCCACAGAAAGGTATTCTGCTTGTCTTATTTCAGATTCTCAACATAAGACCTTTCTTGCAGGTCATTAGTTTCTACCTCTCAGTATGCAAATAAAACCCTACAGGCGTTCCCTTTTATATTTCTCCCATGCGTTTCACTATTGAGACAAAAAAAAAACCCCAAGGTTACTCTTTAAGTTTGCTTTTCACCTATCAAATTGTTTTGCCATTCCAGTACCTTTTTACACATTTAAATGTTCATACTGAAATAATGGGGTTTATCGTTATATACTGATGTAAAAGTAAATGAGAAAAAATGGATTTACAAGTCTAAATTAACCTAAACTTTCCACTGGTAAGAGGCTGTATTTTCATTTTGCTTGAAAGTTGGGAGCATCTTACTTATCTGGATATCAGTTAAGGATCTGAGCTAGTGCCACACTGGTGGAAATTGGATAAGGTTGAGATATTCAGTTTTGTGGAGAACTGGAAAGCAAGAAGTATGGAAAAGCACACTGAGGAGGAGACCAAGCTTGGGGAGGGTTTACAAGTAGACCTTTTCTAGAACTCATCATGAGGTTAATCTTTCTACTGCATTTTCTGATGCCCTTGGCACAAAGTGGATTAATGAGATTTTCTTTTAAAAAAGAATGGGAGTCATTGTCCATACAAAAAAGAATTGAAAATTCTCTTCCATATAGGAAACATTGGATGACCCTGAGGATGGTAATAGAAATGAAGTGAAATTCAATACCTTGTGAACTTACGGCTAAACAACAGGAATTGATGCCACAATCTAGAGGCTGAGTGTGCAGAGGGAAAGAACATGGGTAAATATATCTGTTACAGCATGACCAGAAATCAGTGGTGCAAGAAAGTTCTGCAAAACAGCAAAGATAATCTAAGAATGTTTCAGGCTTTATATTTTCAGGAAAGAAAGAAAAAATTTAATGTCACTATGAAAGACCTTAAGGTCTTACTCTCATCTACAATACTGTTTATATCAAGTATGGTCATCCTGGTTCAAGAGAACTTAGCTTGAAAAATACCAAACAGGTAAGAAACTTAACCAAGAGTACCACAAAGCTGCTTTTAGGAGTGGGTATTAAATGAGCCTAGGCCTCTTTACCCTAGTAAAATGAAGGCTGAGAAAGGGATATGATTGCACTCTCTAAATATACAAGAAAAAGAAACATACAGAAGGCCAGAAGCTACAGGGCAAGTTTGATACAGGAACAACTGGATATATTGGTAATTAACAAATTTAGTTTGGAAATTAGAAGACTGTTTCTAGCCAGAGAACAGTGAATTTATGGAACAACATTTCAACAAAATTAGTGGGGAAAAAGCATTATAGACGTTAAAAATTACCTTGATCAGTTTAACGAAAAGGATAGTATGATATGGTTGTTCATGGTGGGAAAGGGCTGGATTTAAACACTCAGAATATCCTTTTCAATAAACTCCAGTCTACTAGGCTATTTTGACCATGAGCTGATAATGCTGCTTCTCTTCTTTTCAGAATCTTGATTTGCTACTACAGTCTTTTGGACCTTAAGAAACGAAACAAAACAAAACCTGACACCCGTCAAAGCATATTTTCAAAGAATCCTAAAAACAACACACAGAAATCTGATAATACAAACAGAATGCTACCCTCCTCAGGGAGGGTATGAGATTACAAAATTGTGGGACATTGTGATGGGTTAACCTTGGATGGCTGCCAGGTGCCCACTAAGCTGCTCCATCATTCCCCTTCCTCTGCTGGACAGGAGAAGGGAAAAAATATGATGAAAGGCTCGTGAGCTGAGGTAAGGACAGGGAGAAATCACTCACCAAATCCCATCATGGGCAAAGCAGGTTTGACTTGGGGAAATTAGCTCAATTTATTGCCATTTAACAGCCAAGTAGGATAATGATAAATAAAACCAAACTGTAATATACCTTCCCCCCATCAATCTCTTCTTCCTGGGCTCAACTTCACTCCCCAGTTCTCCACTTCATCCCCCCAAGCAGTGCAGTGGGACAGGGAATGGGGGTGTTGTGGTCAGTTCATCACACATTGTCTCTGCCGCTCCTTGCTCCTCACACTCTTCCCCTGCTCTAGCATGGGGTCTCTCCCATGAGGGACAGTGCTTCAAAAACTTCTCTGATGTGAGTCCTTCCCAGGGGCTGCAGCCCTTCATGCCCAGTCAAGCACATAGGACCTAGCATGGGTCCCTCCAGCAGGTACAGCCCCCCAGGCCCAGCAGGCCCCAGGGGGGTCCTCCACAGGGTCCCCAGTGCTGCCCCAACCCTGCCTGCAACGGTGCCCCAGCCTGGGCTTCTCTCCCTATGGGGCCACAGACCCTGCCAGGAGCTGCCCTAGCACAACTGTCCACGGGTCATGGCTCTTTTGGGCACCCTCTGCCCTGGTGTAGGGTACCCATGGGCTGTGGGTGGGGGTCTGCTCCCCCATGGGCTCCTTGGACTGGGGGCACAGCCTGCCTGGCTGGGGGCTTCACCACGGGCTGCCAGGGAATCTGCTCTGGCACCTGGAGACCCCCCTGCCCTCACCCAGGGGGCTGCAGGGCTGCTGCTCTCACACAGTCTCACTTCTCTTTCCAGCTGCAGTTGTGCAGCACTTTTTTCCCCTTCTTGCATCATTATCCCGTAGGCACCACCACCGTGGCTGATGGGCTCAGCCTTGGCCAGCAGCAGATGTGTCTTGGAGCCAGCTGGCATGGGCTGTGTTTGACACAGGAGAAGCTTCTAGCAGCTTCTCAAAGAAGCCACCCCTGTAGCCCCCTCATTACCAAAACCTTATCATGCTAAACCCAATACAGGCATATAATATTTGCATATTCAAATGCTGGGATCTAATTCTAATGGAACAAACATGTGCTTACACCGATGTACAGCAATTAGGTAGATACATTGCAATGGAAATATGCATAGCATGAACTTCTGCCTGAACAGAAAAAACTGTTCCTGGCAAGTCATTCAAAGCAGGCATGAAGACTGATCAGTCAGCTTCAGAGAAAGTCTCCATTGGAGGTAGACCTTATACATAATGTGAGGACATCAAATAGCAAGATATGTAGCAACTTCCAATTTTCACATGAATAATTACAATCTAGGAGGTGTATTTCATCATCTGTTGCAAACGGTAGACTTTCCATTAATAATTAAATTGACATTTAAGTGTTCAGAATTAGCTTTTAAGTTAATCTTCTCTGAGATGTATCCATGTATCTCTGTTGTAATTATACCATATTTGCCTCATTTAATTGATGCTTTTAATCTAAAAGGTTATGTTTTAAAGCACTTTTCCCCAAAACATGTACTAGGAATGAATTATCGGTAAGACAGCAAAATTGTTCTGAGGACCATAAATCAACAGAGCATTAAAGATACTGGGCACTGATTTTTATTTTAAGATAAAGTAACTAGAAGTTACCTCTGATGATATGTCTAAGTCTTCTAATAAGTGATCTGTTTTCAAAAGTTATGTGCATGCAGGTGCTACAGACAACTATTAAGGAAAACTAGCACTTAAAAAAAAAGTCTGCTAGACATTTACTTTACACAAATAGAATTGGAGTTAACCAATCTAATCAAAACAAAAAAAACCCCACCTTTCACTGATCAGTCTTCCCTAGCTTAGACACTGAAGCATAGAATAATGGTTTTCATCATGCTTTTTGTGAGGCTTGTTCAACTTCAGTGGGATATAATTCCCAAACCAAGACTCAGTTAAAAAGTTAAATTTTGGAAATATTGTATCAGTAAAACCAGCTGAAAATAGTACTTTACAGGATCACAGCCTGGTAAGGTCGGAAGGGACCTCTGGCATCACCTGTTCCACCCCCCCTGCTCACATAGGGTCAGCTTCCGAGTATCTCCAAGATGGGAGACTCCACAGCCTCACAAAGCAACCTATTCCAGTGGTCACTCACCCTCGCAGTAGAAGTGTTTCCTGGTGTTCAGACAGAGCCTCCAGCATTCCAGTTTGTGCCCATTGCCTCTTGTCTGTCACTGGGCACCAATGAAAAGAGCCTGGCTCCATCTTCTTTGTACCTTCCCTTCAGATATTTATATACATTGCTAAGATCCCCCTGAGCCTTCTCCCCTCCAGGCTGGACAACCCAGCTCACTCAGCCTTTCCTCACAGAAAAAATGCTCTTAACCATCGTTGTTGCCCTTCACTGGACTCTGCACTGTGCCGACACAGCTCTTGTACTTGGGAGCCCAGGACGGGACCGGGACACAGTACTCCAGCTATGGCCTCACCAGCAGTGAATAAAGGGGAAGGATCACCCTCCTCCACTTGCTGGCAACACTCCTGATGCAGCCCAGGATACCACTAACTGCCTTTGCTGCAAGGGCACATGCTGGCAACACGTTCAACCAGGTGTCCGCTAGGACCCCAGGTCTGTTTGCTGCAGACTTGCTTCCCAGCCATCAGCCCCCCAGCATACCCCAGTGCCTAAGGTGATTGTTCCTCCCAGGGGCAGGACTTTGCACTTCCCCTTGAACTGCATGATTGATTCTACTAACAGGCCTCAGTTGTGTGTTGGATAGATTATATATCTGAGATCAATTAAAGGTAAAGACTGTGTCTCTGATTAAAATGAGACTGCAATTTCAGTGATAGAAAAGGATACTTGTATTATGAGCTTAGAAATGAGCAGAGTACCAAAATCAAATATTATACTAATAAACAAAGAAAGATTGTAGAGATTAGAAAGCCCTTTCACATGCAGAGGAAGAGGCAGCTGAATCTTACTCCCCACTATGCTAGACTGTAGCTTCAGTTCAGCAATAATAATATTTTTTTCCCCTTCATTGGGTATTAACACTTTGCAATTAAGATTAATATTTACTGGGTCAGATATCATGGTGTGAATTAAAGAAATAAACATTCTGCCTTGTCTACCTAAAATGTGCTATCCCCTAAATACCACACATTTTTCTCTCTGCAGAGATTTAGCAGTGCTCATGAGTAGCTCCTCACCAGCCTGGCAGATCTATGTACTTTTAACTTTTAAACACACCCTAGATATTTCCATCTTCTTCTCTAGATAGTTTCAGTTATAAGATGATACTGAAGTACAAAATGTCTTAGTAGGTGTTAAATGAAGATTTAAGCAAAGCATAAGAAAAAAGCAACACAAAAAAAGAAAAAAATAATCCTTTTTACAAAAAGTGTTGAACATTATTATAGCAAAATAAAACGTAACTTCTGAAAAATATATTTAGAACAGTCTCATGGAATGACAGCACCGTGCTAAGTAAAAAGTTGATTTGCTTTCTGAAAAGGGGTCAGCTAGCTAAATGGAAACCTGAATGTACAGGCAGAAAGATTTTGACAGATAAGCTTTAGAAACTGGATGGAATAAAATGAATGAACATTCTATATTTAACTGTACTGTCGAAGCCAGACACTCAAAAAATCACAAGCCAGGCACAATAAATCATGAGACTGTTAAAAAAAAAGAGAGCGCTCATGAATTTTAAGATGTCTTATAAACTGGATTATTTTTATTTCCTATCTGAATTGAACGTGTAAGAGTGATGATCTTGAGGTTTTCTCCACAACCTGAAGGGCGAAGGACTAGATAAAATCTCAAGAACTGATGGCAGTATGAATAGCTTTACATGCAATGTTTTATTTAAAACCTTAGTTTCCATGAACAAGCTAAGAATTCGGTCCAACAAATTTCTTCCAGGAGACTGAGCTTTAAATGAAACACTGAAAAGCATGAGACTCAGGATAAAATCATAACAGAGGACATGACAACATTAGTTAGAGAAAACCCTGATCTTTTTTGTGCACCACAGCAGTAGTACAGTACGTAAAGGTTCTACTGAAATAAGAATTTAGAGATTTATAATTTTTTTGTTGTTACCATCATATGAAAGGAAATATTTTGAACAAATGAAACCATTTTTAGAATAAAACGGGTGTTACAAGGGTGACCTGCAGACAGATTAGATGCAGTTTTTATTGTCCTCAAGTGGGATTGGGAGAAAAAGTGCAAGGCTCCTTCCTGGAAGACTGCAATATCAAAAAGGATGTGAGAAACTTGTGCTGAAAAAAAAGCGGGCTTTTTTACTATGACCTTGCCATCCTGTCTTCCAATTTTTTTTCTGAATAACTTTGCTCATTAAAGGTTCTGAACTGCTTTTCCACCATGCCCTCCCTCCTCTTTTCTGGAGATAAAACTCAGTGTGCAACAAGCCTAGAATCAAATATGATTTTTTTTTTCTTCTCTAGGAAGAGGAAAGCCCTACTGACAGATGAATATTTTTCTTTCCTTCTCTGTGAGGATTTCAGTTTTTTAATTAGATAAGAAAAGATTGCAATGGAGAACTTATTTATTGAATAGTGTAATCCTTTGGAAACAAGATACAGCTGACTTAAAAATAAGCAAAATTCTAGTATGTGGAAATCAAATGGCCTTTTCTTTCTAATTGTGATGTAGCAAAAAAAATCAGTTAACAAGATTGTTCAGAAGAACTCCTATTTCTGCAAGTCCCAGAGAAACTGTTTTACATGCAGATCATTGGTCTGGATTTGACAAGTGAAGGAAACTACGATAAACTGAGGAAGTATTTTTCTGCTATCCTAGAGAGGACTCTATAGACCCTGCTGCTCTGTGCTGAGATTGTAGCCAGTAATTTATTACTCTGAAAAGCAAGTGTGCACTTCTCGAGTCATAGACTGTCCTTTCACTGTTCCTTGCCAGAGCCACTCATAAATACAGGAGCAGGCTTCATACACTATGGATATCAGTCACCAGTCTGACTTCTACAGATGAATGGGATATACACAACATCTGAGATTTTAGAACTGCTTGAATTTAGGCAATGAGATTATTTATTTGCATACATCCCATTGTTTAGAGTTTTTTGTTTCTCATAGAGAAGTAATAACACCATAAAAGTGTGTTTACCTGAATCCACTTTAAATACCAGTCAAGCTTAAAATAAAAATGAGACATTTTATTTTAGCATAACTGTGTCAACTTCTTGATTACAAAACTGGGCAGGGTGCTACAGAAGAAAAGTATGAAAGAAGAAAATACATCCTGCCGTTTAATCCTAGTGTCCAACATCCTGTTTTCAATGCCATTTCTGATTTCTTGAAGTTCAATATCAGCTGTAGAAGCCAAGATAATTATCTAGCTTCACTCAACCCCCAGGCAGTGCCTTTCAGAAACAAATTTTAAGTTTCAAGATTAGATGACCTTCCCACCCGCTTTGATGAGACTGCCTATGAGAAGGATATGCTGCCTCCCTTTCTTCCAGATTGGTCGTGCTCCCTTTCTCCCACATGTTTTTACACTTAACTGGAAGTGGCATCACCATGCAACACAAATTTCCCTTCCCTAGACCTCTGAGTTTAAAAACCTAATTTGTTCTTTACTCAGCATATCCTCCCAGATTAAATGGTTTTCCTGCTAGTCCTGAACTTTTCAAGGCAGCTGCTACATTCTAAAACCATGCTATTTAAAAGCAGTCACTCTACCTTCCATTTTATTGAATTTGCAGTCTCTGGTGAGCCCACTATAAAGACTGCACCAAATGTGTTGATGGTAACAGAGTTTGTTACTCTTCTGGACTACTTCAGACATCTGCTAAATTTGAGTGAAATGAACCTAAGTATCAGATCCTCCAACTACTCAAACACACATTCTCACTTTTCAAGATGCAAGGGGAGGGAAAAGAAGACATGGCAAGCTAAGAATGGCATAAACCCCCAACTGTAGTTCCTTTAGGTACCAGTCATCCATTACTGGGTAGCTGTGACGGATTTTAGTTAGGAGAGGCTACCCATCAGGTGAAAAAAGCAAAATAAATGGGACACACTGAGGAGATAAAAAGGCTGCAAAACAAAGCTGATATGAAGAGTCTGAATAAGGAGGAAGAGCAAGGTGGAAGTAAACCACGTGTGACAGGAACAGTTCAATCAGAGCTACAGGAAGTTTTTGGAATGGTAAAATGGCTGTTGAGCTTGGTGGACTATAACTACAGGTTTGGTTTTTTTCCGCCGCCCCCCCGAAGCAATTTGCAGAGCTGACATGAAGGAAAGGAGAAAGTACCATCCATCAACCGGTTCCTATAATTCCATGACCTGTAGAACTGGGCTTTACCTGTCTATTTTCCATTTTATACCTTATGTGACTTAAAATACAATTGTTTTTAAACATCAAATTAGATATTTATAATATGAAAAATGTATCAATACAGTATTGCATAACTTAAGAGTTAAGTAGTTTGTGCTGTTGTGTTTCCACAATATTAGAAAATCATTTAGCAGTTTGTCCCTGGAAAATATTCAGTTAATTCTGCCAGAAAGTATAAAACTTTTAAAAAATAAGAGTATATTTGTAAGTATGTAGTGATAATTTACAACATCTACCAGTGAAGCAAAGTACTTTACAAGCACTACTAAATTTAGACTCTCTGAAGCCTTCCAGACTACAGAAACATAATTATTCCTGGGTTTAAAACAAATTAAAATAAAGACATTAATTGACACACCAAAGACCTGAAGAAGTCTCAGGCTGGCATGGGGAAACTTAGGTTTCTTTTTCTCCAAATCCTTTGTCTTGATTCTTGACTGTCAAGAGTATGCGATTCCCACACTCACATCTCTTATCTGCCCAAATAGATTAAATGACTCCTAATTAATGACCAAAAAAATGATCTAAGTATTTTCTAAATTGCCCATCAGTAGAATATAAGAGCTTCCCAGAAAATGAGCCTTGCCTAACTGAAGGGCCAAATGAGCTATACTGCCTTCAGCTCTTCTTCCTACTATGATCTTAAGTGTCTGTGTCTTCATTTCAGATTTTATTTTCTTTTCAGTAATTCCAATCTGTGTGACAAAGCAGACATTAGATGCATAGGAGCTCAAAAAATGCTGTTACTGCTACCAACCTTAATCTCACTTGTCCTCACAACTATGGGCAATTGCCATAGCTGTTCCCATTAAAAATAGCTTTGATGGTGAATGACTGTCTGATATGTTATATTTAATGCCTTAGCTGATGGCTTAATGTGCACAATCGTGTTCTTAACAGCTTATTCAACTTTGGAACTATTGGAACCAGTCCAATTGCATGGGCAATTAATGATTGTTTGGCAACTGATTCAGGAAAAATAATAAAAAGCTACATGCAAAGCAAATATTTTATGTAAGTTACGACCATTTCTAATTAGGATTAAGATCTCTTTTTAGATTCAGGTATGACAGCTTCTAGGAATGCTAATGTATTTTAAAGGCAGTTTTTACATTCATATGTTGTAACATAATGAACCTTCATGCTTTTGCTCAGCACTTCTTGAGAACCATACACTTTGATACTTTGTTCAGAATGTTTTAAATTATTTTATATTGAAGAAATAGCCTTTTACTTGCACCAGATACTCCTTTTTTCCCCCCAGCAATCATGTAAATATTCGCAGGAGGATGTATTTATTCATACAAGTCAATCCTTAATTCCTAAGGTTTTGTAAATAAGGCAAAACAATATTGTAATTACAGAATCTTCAGCTTGTCGGGTGGCAAAGGCCTGATGGTTTTGGTTTTTTACTGACAGCAGTATGTGGATGGTACAATTATTATTGTTTTTTTCCCCAGCTCATGTTTAATCAGAAATGTTTGCTTGCTGATAGCTTTCCACTGGAAGAGATAAGCAGTGGGAACTCAATTATTCAAAGGTCTTCAGATCCCTAAGGAGTAGAACCTGAATGTAGATGTCAAGATTTGTTAACCCAGATCTTCCAATCCTGGACAAGAGTAGGTCAGGAAGGCTTACTAAAAATACATCAAGTTTTCTGCGTGGGAATTGAAAGATTTACATGCCCAGACATACACACAAGAGTAACACACAATAATACATTGAACTTTCTTTTAAAGGAGAACAAATCCTTGACTGCACGAAGAAAAGAATCATGGCTTTATGTTTTAATCAGTGTTAGTAGAAAAATTAATGAATCCAGATACTACAGACAGTCTACCCCAAACTTTTGATACCTGAGGCACATTATTTTCTATGTTGAAGTTGATGGCATGTGACGGATCTCCCTGAGCAGTCCTGACTGTCCAACACAGCTATGACCAGATGCTGGTCCTGTCATGTGTGATACTCCACCCTCAGGGTCCCTCACTCTTTCCAGGCTGTTTAGACTGGTTGCAGGACAGAATGCTCTGGCCACCACACTACACTTGTTGGGAATTTTTACTGCAAGTCATCAGAAAAATAAGTAGGAAAACAAATTTGAAAACATTTTAACTTTTTATTTTATGCACAAACTCAGAGAGAAATCCTGGTCACAATGAAAATAAAAAGAGCATGTCCTTTGATCTCCATTCTCAATTTATGTGAGTCCTTACACAAAATGAGAAAAAAATATAGCCCAAGCCTTACAGTCTCTGAAGTTCAAAAAAGTTCACTATGTTTTTCACCTCTCTGGAATTTCAGGTTTCAGCTACCGCATCCATTCCTGCCAATGTATTATAATCAAAGAAAGTCTGCGTATATACACTATACAGACTATCAGGTAGGTGTTTAGGTTTGATTTTTTTTTTTAAAAAGGGGGCAAATTCTTCTCCTCTCCAGAACAGTACTGGTTTGCTGGCATTGTCTAGCTTGTTATATTAAATTATTTATTTTGCTATCTTTTGTATTGCTCTGATTAAGTCAAACATAGAGCTTTACTCTTCTTGGAGCGAGGGAAAATACTACCTGAAGCACATTTTTCTTTCACTGATACCCCAGCTAAGATGGTGTGATTGTTCACTGTACAACAGGCCCCTGACTCATGATATGCAGAATTAAATTGCTAAAGGGAACAATGGATGCCATAGTGAGGCAAGTAAGATTGCCGTTTTCCATGCAAACGCTATAGATGATTTTCTGACTGCAGCCACCACAATAATACTGCACACAATAATACTGTGTGCAAGGATTACAATGATGGTGATTGAGAACACTTTCAATAGAGCTCCAAGATTAATATAACATTCATAGAAGCAGAATTCCTGTATCTGTAACAGAGATAATGGCTGAGTTACTAGATGTAGTGAAGAACTGTGTATGCAGGGTAAAAGAAAAAAATATTAGAGCTAAGAGAAATATGCAGGATGCAAAAAATGATCAGGACCTTTAGTTGCCCAGGAACATCCCCGTAAAGCCGATATGAAAACCTTGTATTATATTAATTATCTGAGGAACTATAAGAGAGTGAGTGACTTGCTTTTACTTCAGCAGAAAATCAAATGTCAGTTTTCAATGACAGCCAGTGTTCTAGGAGAACTACTTAAATAGAAAATAAGAAAATGTACCCAATCATTCTAGTAACTCTTTCCGTATTTTGCCATTTGTGTAGCAAAACAACTGAGGAAATAATGTCATGGGGTAGTCCTTTTCCCTGTCCTCCTGCAACCTATTTCTTAGCCCTACGAAGGGGGTCTTGCGAACTGCTGTAGTAAAGTGAGTGTAACAAGGTAAGCTCCAGGGCCACAGCCTGAGCTTTAGGTCCAGTCATTGCAAGTATGCATTTATACAGGGCTCTACTGAGCAAAGTTAAACAAAAAACTGCTTCCAGAGTTAAGATACGGGTGAACAAATCAAAAGCTGTCTTAGCCTGCGGAGATATATCCCATCCATTTTCAAAGAGCATTAGCTGTTAGCAATTCCTGCTAACAATTTCTACTCCAAAAGTATGAGCTACCTTGGGGCTGACTGTGGCAATAAAAATAAGCGATGACAGAAAATGGAAACAAAGATAAAAAATTTAGAGAGGGATAGGTAGAAAAGGGTAGAAATAGAAGGGACCCTGAGGAAAAAAAAAAAAAAAACAAAGGCCAAAATAATTTAACAAAAAATACACAAACCTCAAGAACACCCCCCCCCCCCCAAAAAAAAAACCAACCCAAAAAACCACCACCAAACCCAAAACACAAAGAAACCAAAAAAAAAAAAATCCCCAAAACCACCAAAATGAAACAAAACCCCAAAAAACAAGATTTCCCAACTGGGTGCTCTAGGACAATGGAAGAACTTACAGGAACTTAGCAAGGTGATAATTACATTTTTTTTACTAAATGATGGAATAAAAAAATGCTCCAGTCTCTCTGCTATAACAAGGACACCTGTTCTGCACTGAGCTAAATATAGCCTGCTAAAACGTGTACTTTGGCCCATTAATCCATTAGAAACCAAGTTTAGTACTGTTGGCCTGCTCATAGAGCATAAGATAAGGCTTCAGGCTTTCAGAGTGATCACAGACAGAAATGCAGGTGAAAATGCATAAATAACAACATGCTAATAGAGACACATTTAGATTGCTTGAAAATATTGACTTAGGATGAGTGTTAAATAAAACCACAACATCCCCAACCCCTTTTCCTCCCCTTCCAAGCAATACTGTTTTAGAAAATATGCAACCAAGTCTTTTTGTTCTTGCTGGACCCAGGATCCCTTATTCCTGTGATGCAAAATGAAGATGGACACTCACTAGCAGTAAATATAAAACAGAATTTAATCTTAACTACATTTTAAAACTTCTGTTCAGCTTTGGGACCAGACTTCAGAATTTCAATGCTGGTTTGCTACTCAGCAAAATCCTCTAGACTGTAAAGGTTTTTTTCTTAGGACAGAAAGCCTTAAAATCTAACCTAATATTTAGACATTAAGTATAATATAAAGAAATTGTGAGAATATTTGTTTTTGTAACATTTAAACCAGTAACACAGCTTTTTTTTTATATTATTCTAGTGTGAATACATTGTACTACATGGTGATAGTGAAGGACACAAGGAAATTGAACAGAGAATTTTTTGCCATCTCATTCTGGTTCTAACAACTCTTTGGCAATGAGTTTGCTTTACTGTTACTTGTCAAGGCACTGACAAAGGGACTCTGAGCATAAACTGGTGGCAGTAGTTTAGTTAAATTATACTAAACATATTGATTTATGCTTCTGTCTGAAATCCTTGGAACCTTATGAACCTGCTTTTGAAAGCTCAGCTGTACAGAATGCATTTGTTGCCAAAGAAAAGTCAAATGTACTTGCTTGGGCACCTAAGTGGAGTGCAAAATTAGAGAGGTGGTATTTTGGTCTTTGAAAACCAGTATCATTTATGGAGCAGCTGGGTTTTCCTAAAGATAACTGAAGTCAGGAGTGTGCTCTCAGAAGATACCTAGCATATAGCTACAGAATGTGAGTACTATTAATTAATCAATTTGTCTTGAGTCTACTTATAAGCTGACTTCCAAGTACCACAGCTACTAACTTTGCATAAAGGTTCCTTGACTGTAGCTGTGGAGATAGACCTTAACATTAATGCCATGATTAGATTGAGATTGAAGTTGTACTTGGTGCAAAATCAAACCAACAATATCATTGCCAGGATTAGTCTTCTGGCCACCTGAGGTCAATTCCATATGGTAAGGCCTAACCTTCTTCCTTCCTTTGGCCTCCATCCATTCAGGAAGCATGGTGACTTTTCTCAAGCAATGTAGAAGAATGGGGAGAGGCACGACCCTCCTCCCACCTCCCCAGCAAGGGACAATCCTCCCTCCCTTTAGGATAGTACCTCTGAAGTGTTCCTGTCCACCTTAAAATCAATAAAGCTCCCCCCCCCCCCCCCCCCCCCCCCCCCCCCCCCCCCGGTAGCTGTGCCACAACATACAGGAGAGTTTTCTTGTTCCAAAACACCAGTATCACCTGGCCCAAGATTTAATAGCATTGTAATAACAGGTAATGCTGTAATCTTTTGAGGTTGACTGGTGATGGGTAAGAGAATTTCACTCTTTCATCACACTATCTGTTAATTTACACGGGCATATCTGGAACATTTTAAGAAGCAGAAAAATCATTTGGGCATTTCATTCCTGCATAAGTCTGTAATTTCCATCCAGGCCCATTGTAACTGACCACTGAGATAAGATCCCTCAGTAAATAAAATCACTTCTACGCCATGTCTAATATTCCTTACTGTGCTGTGTTTCATCAGTTTTGCACAATTCTTTTCTGTAACTTCGTTTTGGTTCTTGACTTCAATATTGCCTTTATTCTTTCTTCTCACAGCACTTTATATGGTTAACTTTAGCTGCTTAGTTTTCTATACATCCAGTTTTATTTGCATGCCTCATCAGCCTAAGCAATCCAGTCAAAATACCACTGAAAATGTTCCTGTTTATTCCACTGACACTTCAGAGGGAATTCAGTAGTAAAACTAATAAAAACCTTGATTTTTTTTTCTAGGGGGGGCCACCATAATTATATCTACTTTTTAATTAATTTTGTACTAATGTTTCCTACACAGACTTCTTATTCACTGTGTTGTGTAACGTAACAACCTTTGACTAAAGTCTTTCTTGAACCATATATGTTCTTTGTTTTACATAAAAATAATGTTCAAATGTTATTTTTTGATGATATCAAAATTAAGAGATTTTAAAATATATGGCCTTTTTTAAAAAGTAGTCTGAAAAATTCATTTATTTAGATAAAAACAGCAGTGTACTGTCTTGAATACAAAGCACAGACAAAGAACTTGTTATGCTTCGTTTTTGGTTTTGCAATTGCCTCATTTTGTGGCCTTGGAATCAACATTTAACCTTTCCATGACTTCAAAACATCATCTATATAACAAAGATAATACTCATCAAGCTAGAGAGAAGCATTAAAAGCTACTTAAGTGCCTGTTCTAAAGACTATTTAAGTGGATGGATACGTTTCTATCTATTTTAATGACTTTTAGATCAAGCTCTTAATTCAGAGGATTACATTTTCATTACATTTCAAAAGAAAAATAAATCAATATAAGGAAAACTGTTGTTTGATACACCGCCTTTGTATTCCAAACAATGCCTCATTGTAGTAATGCCTGACAGCTAGATGGTACTGCTTAGAAACAGGAGTCTACTCACTTAACTTTCTTTTTTTAGCCTGGGCACTGAAAATATTATCTACAGAATAAAAGGATAAATTATAAATAAATAATTAAAATTTAAAATAAATCTTTTTCAATGTAAAATGTATGGTAACATTGGTGGGTATTTACATGCTAAAGAGAAAATGTCAGTCTCATTATGGCTTTTAATTTCATCAACTATTAAAAAGAAAATGTTTAAGTCCCCAACTAGCTATGGTTTTTGCTTCACTGTTCAGTTGCCCCTGTAGACAAACACTAGAAATGAAAATGCATCAAAACAAAAACAGTGTGCAGCTCATCACCAGCGTACAGGTAAAAGTCAGCCTCAACTCTCCAAGTGTCCTGAGGGCCACCAAGAAGTTTAAACAATTAATATATTGGAAATAATTTTCAGTGTGATGGTGTTAACGCTTCAGAGCATGACACTGTTTAGCATATGAGTGTGTTTCTTATATCAGAGTAAAGCAGGTGAGACTGACAAATGAATGGTCACAAATTTTTGACTAGATATTTATTCTGTATGTGCTGAATTAATTTGGTTGAAATAAGACAGAGTTGTGGGAATGGGGCTAAAAAATGAGTCAGAAGAGGCAGCAGTATCAGGCTGAGGCACAGACCAAACCTATATCAGAGCAAATGATGCCTGAATGTCTTTTCGTTTATTAGTTATTTTACAACTTTCACATCTATCCCTCTTTCTAAATGACAACAAATCTTGGTTTTGATCAAACTGTAGGAAACAAAACAAGCACAGATTTTTTCATAGTCTCAACAACTACTTGCCTTTATAGCTATAAAAGGCCTGAAAAACAACATATTAACGTCATTTTCTTATGAAAGTTTTGCTTAAGAGCATCTTATTAAAATTTCCCTAAATAATCGACTGCTTTTAAATCGGCGTTTTGTTGCAGGTAGTATAAGCAAATTGCTCTGATTTGTAGGCTGCCTGCTCAGCTATTATCAGTTCTGCATACTGAGGATTGTGATCAATGATGGCTCTTGACAGAAAAAGGCCTTTCTGAAAAGATATTTCCAGCAGGAAAAAATAATGTCTTTTAAAAAGATCTCAGACATTTCACCATTTGGTAACGAGTCACAGAAGCATCTGGCATCAATTTGAGCACCTTTGAAGCATTTATGCACCGATAATGCTGATACACACTTCTTTGTTTATGTAAAAGAAGATGTGAATACATTCATTACTGCCTTTGATGAGTATAAGGGAATGGAGTTATCAGAGGTAAATAAATAAAAAAAAAATAAAAAGCAACCCAAGACCAACAGGCAAAATAAATGGCAATGCTACATTCATTTTTGTGAACACAGCATCTGACAGCTTTGCCAAAGTGATGATACATCCATTTTCAAGGATGAAGTTGAGACAGACAACAGATGCCCAAAGGAATTACTATAGTAAGACATTTTCACCTAATTGTTAGTTTGCAGACAACTACTCCCTTTTGACAATAATGGCTTAGAGTCAAAGTTGAAGGTGTTGTTTGTGCTTAGCATATCTAAAGCACAGGGAGATTAATCTCACCATTATGAAAAACCAGCCCAATTTAAGAAGTTTTCAGAAGCTACAAGTAACACGAGCATTTGGGAAGACATGATTATCAGAACTACTGACAAAGCAACATTTTGTCTACAGCTCCCCCCACGCTTACAAGGTCTCTTACCCCTTCTCCAAAACAAGCCATCATCTGTACATATGAAGGAGAATATGTACTTATTAAAAATGAAAAATATTCAGAAACAAGAAAAAATCCATTAAAATGTAAAACCAGCAGTTACTAATAAATAATTCAAAAAGGCTACATAACTAAGTTATTTTACAGTTATTTGCAATAAGAGCGTGCTTGCAACTGTACAAGATTAAAGGGAATTTTGTGGTGCTTGTTGATGACAGCATAGACCCCATTTTTTACACGCTTTTCTCAGTTTACTTCAGTAAGTACTGATGTACATAAATCCAGGTTCAAACCCATTATTTTGACACTAATGACTCACCAAGGAAAAATTTTTTCACACTCAAATCTCTCATTTGACCTGTCTGCTTAGAAAATTTAGATGGCTGAACAATCCAAGGCTTTGAGAAAGTTTTAACATCACTATAGTCAAATTTATTTAGTAAGCTGCCACAGCACTCTCCAACTATCATGATGCAATAAGATCTATTACCATCTCATACCATTACAGTCTTCATACCAGTCCCTCTGCTGCCCTTGCCTCACCTCATCCAGAGTACATACATGCTCTCCCTTTATCTCTGCTTCTCCCTCCTCTCTCTTCCTTGGCTGCTCCCTCTTCCTTGGCTGCCCAACCACTTAACCAGCCACAGCTGCACCTTATCTACATCAGCCAACCCACCGCCCCTGAAGCCAGCCCACGCTGTATGTTATCAATATTAATTAACCCCGCTTCATACTTCTACAGTAAGTGTTCTGAAAATCACGCCAATTATTGCTTGCTTTAGGTGTTGGATCTTCTTTGCTAACCAGAAAAACACAATCAGAGTATTTTAATAATTAATGGGGAAATAATTAAATAGGAAGAGCAGGTAGAATCTGGCACATATCAGATCAATGTAAGTGTCTTCCAGTACTAGGTCTTGGAGATGCAGAGAAACAGTAGGTGTTCTATCTTGAGTCCATTAGTTCTCTTAAACTAGGAAAGAAAACAACATGAATAAAAATATGCTACAGGTTGGATGCAAAGCTAGATAGCCATGCTTGCAGAAATTATCTGTAATTTCTTGGCAAATAATGAAGAACATATGAAGTTATACTACATAGGGAGCTGTACTGGGATAATGGAAAAATCTTGATTGCTTTTATTATTTTCCCATTACAATTTCAATGACATTAATCTGGAGGAGATTATGACTATACTGGAGGATAATATTGAAGTCTAACTATTACATTGAACAGTTGGAGAAATGGCTTCATGTCTATGGAATTCTGTATGTAAAAAATGCAGTTCAGTTTATTCGAGCAGGCACATCCAGTTAATTAAATACAAGGTGAAGAGTTACCAGACAGGCAGCAGACCAAAATTTGAAGTTATAACGGATCACATGTCAACTACATGGTCTTGTTAAGTCAAACATCATATTACCACATAAATCAGAACTTCTATGGTATACCTTCTACTTTGCACCTTACCTGTTTCTTGAATGGGACACTTTCCAAGTGGACACTGTACCTGCTGCTCAATAGAGTTCAAAGAAGAGCAACAAAAGATCAGATTCCAGGAAAAAATATTTTAGACAGTGGGAGTAAGAGTTGAAAAAAAGAGACAGACTGAAGAGGAACAGAACAACTTTCATTTCTATAAAAGGGCTGTAAAGAAAGAATAATGTCCTTTCCATCTGCTTTGGCTAGTTCTTAATTATCAAACTACATATATTTAATCAAAACTATCCCCTTAAACGTGCCATATAAAGAAAATGCAATAATATTCAAAGCAATGTCAAAATGTTAATATTGCAAATCCTTCTCAGGTATGAGGTTATGAAATCATTAAAGCAACCAGTCAATAGACCAGAAGCCAACCTGACCCAAGAAGTAAACTGCCCATTTCTAGGAACATACATTAAAATAAGGTATGACTGAAAGAAGTTTTCACCAAATTGAAGGCAGATTCTCATGTTCAAAAGACAGCATTTTCACTCTTCTATTTCTTTCCTTTCGGCACCACAGCACCTCTCTTAGAAGAGGAAAAGCAGTGAGGGAGCAGTGACTGCCAGTCTGTTTTCTGCAGAGTGTTTTTGTCTCTCACTCTAAGGGAAAGAGCACTGCTCACTCAGAATGAGATTCTGTTGAATAACAACAACAAAGTCTTTTACTGTAGAAATACAGAAGTATTTTGTCTACTGCTTTTATATTCCAACATGGAAGAAATATGTGCTGTTTAAAACTGAAAGAAAAAATAATGCCACTGGAAGTTTGTTGTTGGAATTGAACACGGTAGCTGGGAAACATTAGCTGATGAGTGTGTCTGTGCGAAGTCCAGCCTCCCAGGAGGATCCTAAGTAAATGGCTGCGGTTAGCAGTAAATTCTTTGGATGGGAATAAATATTTTAGTGAAAGAAAGCCAAAAGATGACACAATATGCTGGGTAAACTTGGCGCTAGCATTACTGAGTGAACTACAGGCCAGTTCCATGGCTCCAAGTTCTTCTGGGATATCCCACCAGGAACAACTTCAAAGGTATTAAATCATACATATTGTAGTCACTTAAATACTGAATTTTGCTCACAAAATCAACATAGTGAGCCAATTACTTTTTAGATTAAGCACACTCAAAGAATTAAATTAGAATGAGTAAATCAATCTTGGGAGAGGCTTTTACAGTATGAAAGAAAAATAGCACCTCATTTATCAAATCTACCCTCTATAAAAGGGATGGAATATGCAACTGGGCATTCCTTTTTCACAGGAAAAAAAAAATCTTCCAGTCTTTCCCTCTTCCCTTTGTGTTTTATGAGCAAAGATTTCTCTCTGTTCAGGCTGCAGGAGAGACTGTGAAAGTTCTGTTAACTGCTGTATTTGTAGTCATGCTGAGAAAAACACAGGATCATTGTACTCAAGAGTTACATTATTGCTGGAATTGGCAACGTTGATCACCTGGCAAGTAGCCATGGAGAACATAATCTTATCAAAAGCCTTCTGCTACCCTTGAGGCTTTTATAGTCCATATAAACACATTTGGTTGCATTAAAAATTAAGGAATCATAATATTCAGTTATTTCTTCTGATGGATGAAAAAAATACATATACTAATAAGGTCTATAATGAGTGGCTTGTATAACTACTAAGTAAACTTAATGTCAAAGTTATAGTAACCACTTTGTGATTGAAATATTTGAAATATTAATGTAATGTCTTAATAGAACAGCACATATTGGGTTTTGTTCCTTTATGCTTAAATATTAAAAAAAAGAAGAGGAAAAAAAATCATACTTTAAGTAGCATGTTAAATTTCAGCCTGAGAAATGTTCATATTGAAGCACTTACTCTTTCAGCCATCTGTTTGCCTAAGGTTCAGAGTGCTGGCTGAGAAGAAGTAGAGAATACACCTCAGTTTAATCTACACTGCTCTCATTTGCTGCCAGATTCTCTCATAACGCGGGAGGTTTGCGACAAATAATAACATACAGCCCAAATGCTCATGCTTGTTTTAGTACCATGGGAAACAGGCCCTGAAACAGGAAAAGAGTGTAATTCCTGCTGAAGACTAAACCACCATAGAATCAAAACACTAGATGAGAACATAATTGTTCTCTCAACACCTAGTTTTTAAGCAGTACATTCTTTCTCCACAATCACTTACTTACTCCTTCAGGAATACAACAACGTACTAAGTGAAATGGCTAATACCAAACTTGGTGTCATTACTACCTTCCCCTGCACCCAGAGAAACAGAACCCATCACACATGGTTTTCATACACCAGCACCACAGTTTCTGTAGCTCTGGCTACTGTACAATTTCAGGCATTGCTTTCTTCTCCTTTGAGGGTGAAGTAGTCTGCTGGAGCACTATGTGATAAAGCCTAGATTTACCTCAAAATAAACAAGTAAATCTGAGAGATACAGCATTGTACGTGGACCCAGGCTATCCTGTATATTTCAGTGCATACTATAGATGTCTGTATTTTGCCTAAACCTTTGTCAAATATTTTTTCTCGCACTGAAAAAATGTTCAGCCTTGTAAATAAAAAATTACAGCCTTAGATTTAAAAATTGCTTAGAAAGAAGTTTTGGACACCCACAGTTCAAGTATTAAACCCATCAACATCCAAATCCATAAAAAAGGAGTCTGAAAGTGGAAAAATATATATGTATGTTTATAGTTAGGAGGAAATGCTATGTGTTCTTTTACTGTTTTATTTAATGTTTTTAGTCTAAGAGGTTTAATGGCCCAAAGGCATTTTAACAACAGAGGGGATTTCCAAAAGTGCCTGACTACACTAGACCTCCAGCTCTGATTTCTCACTTACAGAAGGCACTGATCAGCATTCTTATGTGTCTAACTTGGCAGGTCTGACCCTTAAGCTAGGTTCCCATTATGTTTTGCCTGTCACAAACATAGTAAAATAATGACTTCAGCTCTGAGGACATTAGTTGTAATACTCCTGGAAGGCTGAAGGAAAGAGGAGCAGATATTAAGTTTATCTGTGATTTGGGTAGGATTATCTGTAAAGTCTATTGGTAGTCAGAAGCTTAACAGTTAAAAGGTGGCAGTTTTCTGTATGGTTCATTGAAAGCAGAATTTTTAAGAAGAATTTTCAGCATAGGTGATTTGATAGATTTGTGGATCCTAACACATTTTTCCAAAGTGTATGACAGACATATCCTGCTGGTAAGGTACATAAATGAATGGTCTATTTTATAAACCTTGATGCAGTTAGGAAGAAGGAACTCAGAGAACTGTGTCAGGGCTTGTGCAAGGGCACATTTGAAAATTCAACGTTTTCAGATTTAAAATCTTACCATCAGCTAATTCCTTCTTAATACTAACAGTTTCTGTCAATAATTCCTGACAATAACTTCTAGATAAAGTAACATGAGATCCTTAGAAGGCATTTAAACAAAAAAAAAAACCACAAAACCAAAACCAACTACTTGTGATACTAATTTCTTCCTTTTTTCCCCGATACGTAAAATTATAGTAAACTTAAATTTTCATGATCTCATAGTGTTCTGCTTGTGAAAATTGTGTTGTGATGGATTGTAACATCTTTTTTCTTTAACTAGATATGGGGTAAGAGGAAAAGTGAAGATCTTTCTTGATTATTCTTGGTCTTAATTGCCTTAAATAAAATCTTCCTTTTTTTTTTCCTTTTTAAACACACTATCAATCATGTAGCATGCAACCTTTTTTGTCATACTATTAATACAGTATTCTACTTAATAGAAGCAGATAAATATATTCAAGAAATGGGAAGGATCAACATGGTCATCTAGTTTGTTTTTCTAAGCTGCATAAACCAACAAAACTTGATTTCTAAATTGGACTCAGCAGCATCTACTTAATGTGCAACAAATGTTTTAGAGGACATTTTTACCTGAAGAACAATAACATATGATAGTGATCTCAAATTGTTTGATTATTCTGACATTTAAAAGGTGACTATTTAAATGTTATTTGTGTGAAGGACAGAAATTCTCAGATGACTTAGGAATTAACTATGACTTTTATGTTAAGCTGCCAATCCAAGTCACTGTCAACCTGAGCTGAATCTGAAATGCCTTATACTTTGGTGGCTAAATGAAGGCTTCTGTGAAATTAGTAAATGTTTTTACCTATTTCTTCACATAAAGAGGTCTTTTTTTTTTTTCCATTTTGGTTTTATGCTATTATGACTGGCACCTTTTTGTGAAGTAAATAGAAGAAAAAGAAGATTAAGACAGTCTCAGAGAGTAAACTTCTGCTCTTCCACACTCTTTCTCCCAATTCAAAATAATGCTTAGCTATGAAGTGATATATAGAGTTGCAGTATCAGTATGAGGCAATATTTTTTCTCTCCACACAGCTTCATTTTTAAATGAATAATATATACCAAATGATTATTTTAGTGCTTCATTTAAACTGGAAAACAATTTTTATAAGACCTGAAAGAAATCTCCAAAGATTTATTAATGATAATTGTTGTCTTTCATAGACCTTGAGTCCTGGATTGTTTGTATAAGACTTTATATCCATGTAAAAATGCCTTGGAGTAATAATCGAGAAAAAAGTGTTCTTATTAGTCTCCCTGCATTCCTTGAAAAGAGTAGTTTCTGAGACAAAAGAGAATACTCAAGGTTATGTTGAACGCAGAACTTAAATAATACAACTTGAGTCAAAATTTACAATGCTGGAATAACTTATATATTTTTCAGTCAAAAATGGCTCAATAATAATAAAAAAATAAAAATAAAGCTAAAATAAGCATTTCTGATACTATACTTACTAGGAAATTCACAAAGTGTTACAGATTGTCTTCAAAAGTCCCCTGCTGTTGATTTTACTTAGATAGTACATCAAGCATATACAACAGCCAGAAGAACCACACTGAAATTTACACAGTCAACATAGAAGTTATACTGAAAATTCACCGAAGCTGAGTCAACTTTAAATTCTCCTTCAAAGTCACAGAAAAAAACCCCAAAACCAAACATAGAGAAATGTGCATCTCGGGTGGGTTCTAAAGAACATCATGACTTCAGCCTACAGTGGGATATTGGATTTTGCTATACAGCAAAACCATTTGAGAATGATACCTCATGTTAGGTTTTCTAGGCAGGTAAATCTAATATTATGTTGCTGAGATGATCATTCTGGCATAATTAAAATAAAATAATAATTAAAAAATCAGTACTATTATTTCAGTTCTAAAATTGGGGGACTAAGGCCAAGCTTCATCAGAGCAAATTCAGCAACTCACATCATAAATATGTCCCTATGAGTTAGTTGTTTAAGCTCTCTTTATAGTTAGTGGAGAGCATAAATCTTCTCTAGAACATGATTCATCTCATCTCCTGAAGTAGCCACCTAAAATAGGTTAGATGAATCATGCCCTAGATATTTTTTTTTCTTAGCCAATTCTAAAGGGCATCTAGGCAACTAGCTCAGAAGTAGCCAGATAACGTAAAACTGTGGGCTGTGTCTCTTTCAGCAAGTGCCCTGTAAAAAGGACAAATCTTTCTGGTCCATGAAGGTTAAAACAAAACTTCACGTCTAATATTGTTCAGAAGAGAGACACAGCCTATAAAATAGTTGAAGAGCAGAAAAAAAAATTATCTTACCACTTTGCTTCTGATGTATGTTTCGAAGTAGTACTGAAAATAATAGAGTAATATGAATTTATTTTTTCAACCCCATCGTAATGCTCGCCATAAATAATATCATTACAGAATGCAATAGTTGGATGTGTAACCCAAATACGCACCTACAGTTCTGAGATTCGACATGCCCACTGCAGCAGTGGTCTGACTTAAGGTTGACTATTATGAGTTTAAATCCTTTTCAAAAGAGTATTATTATGAACATATTGCTTTGGGTTTCTGGTATTCATTCCCTAATGGTTTTGTGTGAAATGTTGTTAAAAGCATGGAAAGGACATTTCAAAAAAGCTGGAGTCAGATCTCTACTTGGCACCACTGCATTATTGAGCAACACTGAAAACTGTCATAGAAATTGCTGAAATATTGTTTGATTAAAATCTTAGAAGAGGGTTACCTGATTACATAGAAGTAAATGGTAAAAGTAGCTTGTAAAATCATATTAGAAAAACATTAAAACGTCTAATCAAGTGTACTATGACAAGGATTTATCAGAGCTAAACTGTTTGCAGTGATCAGATATAGAAGATATCAGTGGCTAAATAGAATGCACTTCTAAATGTATTCCTGAGCCTGTGGAGAGGGCATCAAATCAGAACAGCCATATAGATGAAACTTAAGGAGTTTCCACCTTTATACACAAACAAAGGAATAAAAGAAGGAAGGAAGAAAAGAAAGAAAGGAAGAAAGAAAGAAAGAAAGAAAAGAGAAAGAAAGAAAGAAAGAAAGAAAAAGAAAGAAAAAAAAAAGAAAAAGAAAAAGAAAAAGAAAAAGAAAAAGAAAAAGGAAAAGAGAAAAAGAAAAAAAGAAAAAGAAAAAGAAAAAGAAAAAGAAAAAGAAAAAGAAAAAGAAAAAGAAAAAAAGAAAAAGAAAAAGAAAAAGAAAAAGAAAAAGAAAAAGAAAAAGAAAAAGAAAAAGAAAAAGAAAAAGAAAAAGAAAAAGAAAAAGAAAAAGAAAAAGAAAAAGAAAAAGAAAAAGAAAAAGAAAGGCAGGCGGGCAGGCAGGCGGGAAGGAGGGAAGGAGGGAAGGAGGGAAGGAAGGCAGGAAGGCAGGCAGGAAGGAAGGAAGGCAGGAAGGAAGGAAGGAGGGAAGGAAGGGACAGCAAAAGCTGGAATGTGCATCATCATTGAAACCTAAAATAACAGCAGTCGTGGAGAAGCCAATAGGTCTGACTGCACAATGGACAAAGCAATTCAAGAAAAAGACTAAAACATATGCAATGCCTCTAAAACCTGTGAAACAAAGATCCAGCCAGAGACAATGAGGGAGATCTTCATGCATGTATTTCTTTTCTAGTGATGATAATGCAAAGAGAACACCTAAGAAGTTTGGATTGAAATAACACTCCTTAAACCATCTACATAGTCACTTGTTATGGGGACACTTGTTACTGCTTGCCTAGGAAAGATATACAAACAGTTGTTTTCCACTCTGCCCTGGAATTTCACATGTTCAAACTGTCCCCAAATCATAGTTCAAATACCACATTGAAAGAACTTCTGATGTCACTCCCATGAAGCCTGATATGCCCAGGGACATTAATTCTATTACATTTAATAAGTATAGAAAATTAATTATCTTATTAAAGAAAGATCACAGAATTACAGAATAATGTAAGTTGGAATGGACCTTTGGAAGTCACCTCTATGAATTCCAAATCAAAGCACAGTGAACGTCCAAGTCAGAGGATGCTGAGGGCTTTGTCCTGAGTTTTGAATACCTCCATGGGTAGAAATTCCAAAATCTTTTCAGAGAATGTTCCAATTTCTGACCATCCTTATTGCAAAGAAATCATCCTCACGTTTTTCTGGTACACATATCTGCTGTAGCTTGTGAATGTTGCCTTTTGCACTTTTCATGTGTGCCTTGAAGAAGAACATGGTTCTCCCTATAACCACCAACTTTTAAGTCATTGAAGATAACAATTGGATTGCATACCATCATCACCTCTCCAACCCATCTCCTTCTCGAGACAGAATAAATCTGGCTTTCTGCACCTCTGCTCACACACCCTGTGCTCTGAGCCAGCGGTAATGCTGATAGCCTTCTGCCAAACTTGCTTAAGCTTATTGAAGTCTTCCTCATAGTAAGAAGCCCAAACCAGGACACAATAGTATAGTTATGATCTCACAAGTACCAAAGTAGAAAGTAATGACCGCTTCCTTCAGACTGGTGGCTCTATGTTGGGAGAGGGGTCTGCCGGAGTCAAGAAATTACTCAATATGAGTTATGCATCTTGCTCATCTTTATTGGCTTCTAACACTTCTTATATAGACCTAATACACAAGCATGTTCCCAAAGCAAAAATATAATTGGTTATTAGCCCCTAAGCGCGCGCTGCTCTCACACCACTAATTATCATGATTAGAACAAGCATTCTATCCATGCAGCTATTTGCATTAGCTATGTTTTAGCTTTGCGGTTTGCTACTCCCTTTATTCCCATTCCGCTCCCTATCTCCCTTGGCCTTGCATCTGTCTTCCCTAACAGCTGCAGCTTGTTATAGCCATGGCCTGTTAGTACAACAAAGTTACTTGGTCTCAGGATTCAAGAATAGATCAAGGCCATTTTCTTGTTAACTTCAGCACAACAACTTTGGCACAATTCTAATTCCAGGCCTATTCTAATTCCAGGCCTGGATTGTGCAGATCTTTAAGGATTCTGTGGCCACGCTTCTGCAGCCATTCTTCTACAGCCCTACCCTTAGTAAAGCACTCAGTAATAATTTAGTCTAAATGATCTACTTATGAGCAAACTTGGAATGCATATTACTCAATTTCCTGCGTATATCCATATCCTTAATTTCCCATTCCTTAATCTGCCCTAAAAGATTACATGATTTAAAGGTCAAATATTCAGGCCTTAACTTCCACAGATTATAATTTTTAGAAATATTTGTCTTGCTAAGATTCACTCAAATGACATCACGGAGTTGCTTAACTTGCTCTGTAATGTCATACATCTGTTTCTTATCTCCCGATTACCTCTCTGATTTTTGTCTTGAGTTCTTTATGTGCCTCAGAATCGTCATCTACACAGTAACTTCTGCTAGTGCACTGTTATTCAAATTATCCTACCACATATGTCTTTGAACACTGAGTTAACTTATTTTGGTGAAAGCTGACCCAAGTATTCTTTTTTCTTTCTCTTCCTAGATAAAAGATACGGTTCTCTTCTTATTCTCTTTTTATTTATGTAGCTAGGTGCTTTATTTTTTCCACTTTCTGTTGAAAAGTCAAAATTAACATGTTTTTTGTCAAGCTTTACTTTATCCCTGCAGTGCTGACAGAACTTTGTCATTGAGCATTCCTACATTCCACAGATAATCTTTTTTATTTGCTAATATCTGTCTAGGTGTAGCTATTTACCTCACTTGCTTGGAAGCGTTCCTTCAAAGTTTTTTTCCTACTTATATTTAAAATACAGATTTTAAGTAGATTTAGCTGCTTTAATTTCAGTTCAAAGCCTTCTCCACGTAGGAACCTACAACTACTAAATTAGGTTAAGTTCATAAGAAATTCACATACATAATCTGAATTTATTCTTTTTAAACAGTGAAATGTAAAGATGTCCCTTTTTAGATTGTGTTAACCAATATTCTATACTCTTCTGCCACAAGATAAAGGCTAAAAACTCATTTTGATATCAGACTTGTTGTTCCTTTATTCCAGCAATGCAGGAAATTGCATTGCTCTGGTATATCACTAGCCACAATACCAGTGTGACACGGCCATGCAGCAGCTTTCCAAAGTGGCTTCATTGATAATGTGTGTCAAATTCACAATACAAAGTATCATGATAATCAATAATATGGTCATGTTATCCACTTCATTTAACTAATGATTATTTTGGAAAACTAAAAATCAATCAAACCACTATCCTAATCCGTACTGCTGAGTATTTAAATCTATTAACAAATACCAGCAGAAGTGCCACATATCAAAAATTTCATTCCTCTGACTCAAGGATTTTAATCTGTTAACATAGAGATTTTTTTATATCTAAGTCCAAGTTTACACATTTGTATTTAAACTCAAATTGAATCATTGGGAAAACCTGATAAAAGTCTACTTCTGACTATTTCTGACAAACAGACCTCATAAAATATCTTCACATTTTATCAGAATCAAATCTAAACCAATGCTAGCTCAGGTTGGTTAAAGACTATTTAGTAGGAAATTACAGCCATTACATCAAGTAATATCTGTGCCCTACAGCACTGTCAGCCTTTCACTTCAATCTGTATCTTAGATTTTACAAACCCATTATGACAGAATTTCTGAATTTCTGATATGATTTGTTTCTCTAATACCACTAGAGAAATCATATCACTATCTAGATCTCAGTCTGACCTTGGGAAGTCTACTGTAAAGTTTTGAGCACAAGCTCAGTGCAATTTCCTATACCCATCCTTTCTCAGAGTCATTTTACCCAAAGACAATTTATTTAATGCTGAAAGGCACAGTCTACTAGACCTAAGAATGGGGCATTTTCCATGGCAGTCATGTTCACTTAGCTGAGTAAAGACATTTCTAAAAAGTAGGTGTTCCTTCTTTTTGTGCTAAGACTAATTTTTGGTTTGGTTTGGTTTGGATTTTTACTTGAAATTGTCAAGAAGTTGACTGAAGAGCTGAAATTGGGGAGATTACTCATATGCTGCATTTTCCTATGTACTGCAGATATTCTACTATAACACCTAAATCTACTCTCTGTTTAGAATGGACAAAAAATGAACTATATTACCTGTGGGAATTTTTTTTGTTTTGTTTGGTTTGGGGTTTGATTTTTTTTCCCTGTGGTATGTTCTCATAAAGCAGGGGAAATGTCAGACCTGAGATTATGGGAACATACATTTTGTAGCTTTAGAGTAACTTTGGTGAGAAGTAACTCTTACTTTCTGTTGGGAGACTTACGCATTATACAAATGCAACTACTAAGGAATAAATACACAATTAGAAGGAAGTCATGGATACAAGATCTAGAAAAAAGCCTAGCAGTATGGTGACATTTATTTATTTTTTTTAGCTGTGTGGTGTAGAATACACCTTGCATACTTCAACACATGCTTATGATTTCATGATTAGTTCCAAGTAATAAGTGACATCAAAGACTTTTATCATCAAAGGAGATCATATGTCTGGATAGTATCTCCTGAGACCTTGCAAGTCTGTCACTAAATGAAAGTACCATGCAGACCCGGGCAGTGTTTGTTAATGAGGTGTTAAATTCTATTTTTGTTTATTCAAATGTAGGAGAAAGGGAGAAAAAAAAATACAGATTATTTAATATGCAGCAGGGGAGGCATATCTATGCCACATCTCAGGTGGCAAAGATAAAAAAGCTTACAGCAGCCATCTAAGGGTATACCAGGTCAGAGACTTTTTTTTTTTTTTTTTTTAATAGGATCTTCCTAGTGTCCACCCCACATTCAAACCATCTACTTCACATGAGCAACCTTACCTGCCACACCAGCCCTCAGAAACTGCCCTGTCTCTATTTCTTTTTTGTATTTTTACAGATTTTTATTTTTTTTCACAGTACGTTGAAGGTAGAAGTGCTGGGAAGAACAGGACATTGTATGGAAAGAACAAAAGAACAGAAAAGACCTACAGCCCTGGGACCACCTACATGATGTTGTTCTCTGTGGAAGGCCAAGCAACATCTTATTTTACAATCTGTAGATGAGCAACTGTGGGCAACACCAAATACTGTAAAAAGAAGGGCTATGGCAGCTGCTGCCGTAGTGCTGAGTCTCTCACCCATTGGATTAACACTCATTGTGGGTAACCTCTTCTGGAACCACATGGTTACTCTGTGTATGGGGTTACTGACAGAGCAGATGGGCAATTAATTATAGAATCATAGAATAATTCAGGTTGGAAAAGACCTTTAAAGATCATCAAGTTTAACCATAAGCCTAATCTGGGATTTTAAGGTGTCTCTCTTCAAAGCCCGAATAGGTATAACAGGGTAGTGAGAGGCTGCCTCTTTGCTTAAAAAAAACAACCAAACAATCATAGAGATGTCTTTGGAGATGATCTGGTTCAAACCCTTCAAAGAACAGCTAACTTCTGCATTAAAGCAGGCCCCTCAGGGGCATGCACCTAGCTAACTTCTGAATATCACCATTGGTGGAGATCCTATAAACTTGCTAGGAAACCTGCTCCAAAGTTTGACCCTTTCCATCTTCTTTTCCAATTATAATCAGAATTTCCTTTGTTTCACGTGGCATCCTCCGTCCCTCATCATTTTGTGGTGCACCTCTAGAAGAGTTTGGTGACCTCCCAGTAGGTAGCTTAAACAGCAGGAAGATTGCTCCCTGACCTTCTCAGCCAAAATGTAACCAACCCATCTCTCTCACTTGTCGTTTTGTTCCATTTGTGGCTAAAATGGTATTTTTTTTCTTAGCTACATCAGCTGTGAAACCTCAAATGAGACCAAATGTTTCAGTCCATCAAAAGCAACTAGAAGACAGACAACAGCTTCCCCCATCTTCCTCACCCGTGTTTCTTATTACCCTATGTTCCCTGTTGGTTCCTGCTGTTCACGGGTAGTCACTGCAATGTGCCTTGCAGAGAAGGTTCCTCTCAGAGTTCAGTGTGAAATCTGTAGCACAGTCTGATCCTCATGTGATTAGCAGCCTCAGGACATGGTTATTCTTAGATGTTGATCCAACCTCAGAAAGCGTTCTTTGACCGACAGCAGGTTTGAGCCATCCCTTCCCTCTGAGGTGCTCATAATGCTAATATCCCTTGCTAGGTATGACAGTTTAATCATGTAGAACTCATTCCACGTGGGGAAGGAGATTGTTACAACTCCATGGAGATAACTAAGTACTTTATTCCTACCACTGAAATTATGTGGAAGGGAATTAAATGCTATGCAATGCATGGTAGTAGTATTCACTGGAATTATACATACCTTTATTTTAATAGAACAGTTATATTAATTAATATAAAAGTAAAACATTAGTTTCCCATTATGTTGTTTTTAGTTTCACATTATGTTGTTTGGGTTTTGGGGTTTTTTTTGCATTTCCAATAGGTTTTTTTGCCTTACTGTACATACATGTAACAGCAACTCTACTTAATCAGTATACCAATTACAGTCATGGATCCTAGAAGTAACAGTGTTTTCTAGGATATTTACCCTTTGTTGTGGTGGGCTTTTTTTTTAAAAAAAAATCTCATCTAAGCCCAAAATATAAGTTCATGCTTCAGCAGGAAGAAATGAAAAGACCTCATACACGTCTGCAAGGTATAAAGCTACAGAACCAAACATTCACAGGGCACAGCAGTAAGTCAAGTGGTTACAAAAGTAAAGACTGAGATCCCCAGCAGCTGCACATGAGCACAGCACCACCATTACTGAGGGAATTATAGTTATTTCCACTACCACCGTTCTAGCATGAATACATGCTAGAGGCTTGATTTCTGCCCTTTAGTTTTTCATTAGTTTTTTTGTACTAATGTGAGGGAGACAACTATAGAAAAAATATCAGTTTGTATTTGAAAAGTTACTTCTATATTTTCCCAAGCATTTATTGCCTTAGCACAGACCCAACTGTAGTGGATAGCGAAGGAGTATTTGTGACAAGCTTAGTATTTATTAAGCAAAGAAAAAATATCGCTGTTATTCAACCCAGAGCAGAACTGCAGTTTGAAAACTCCAGGGAGATACAGGCAGACGCACAGGAAGCTGGTAGGCTCGACCACCACAAACAAAATCAATCCTAAATTATCCGTAAAGATGTACATATACCAAGAATGGAAATATGGAAACAGAGTTGTGCGAGAATGCAATCCTAAGGCTGTACAGGGACATCAGTCATGCTTTGAAATGACCACAAATTACAGATCTGGTTCCCTGTAGTAAAGCCTGTGCTCAATGTATACCTGTTTGTACCCACCAGCTGACCTACAACACATAGTAAGCTGTAGAGGAATTATAGAGGAATGAAGGCAGGTTAATTAACATTGATAATATACAGCTGTGGGCTGGCTTCAGGGGTGGTGGCATTGGCTGATGTGGATAAGGTGCAGCTGTGGCTGGTTCCTGCTAAGTAGTTAAATAGCTCTAAGGGGTAATAGAGGGGAGCAGTCAATGAAGAGAGACCTGGAAGAAGCAGAGGGAGGAGAGAGAGTGTCCTAGATGTAGGAGAGACCCCTGGGAGAAACAGAAAGAAGCAGGGGGCCTGGGTGAGGAGAGGCTGGCTGGAAGAGGAGCCCAGAGAAGAGAGAATCTGGATGCAGCAGAGGCAAGAAGCAGGGTGGACTGGCCTGAAGAGGCTGAAGAAACAGCGGGCAAGGTGCGGGAGCTGCTTATTGAAGTTAACCTGGTATGGGGTGGTAAAAGCCTTGTTGCAGCTGGCTGGTTTTGCTAGTGCTGCAATAGTGAGCTTGTCCTACAAGCTAGTCAGTTAAGTCTATTGAAGTAGAGTATTAATATTACCATAGTTACAGGTTATCTTGCAGCAAGCAACTATTACTGTTATGGTCAGTTAAAAGACAGAAATACACATCTAGGTGAAAAACACACCTGGTACTGTGTGTTCTGTAAAGTAAAACCTAATGTTCTGTGGCTTGTACTATGTTTTACACAGGCTTGCCAGGTTTAGTGTGAGGTGCTGGGGCTGGCTGACCCCATGGGCATTTCTTTAAGCTGTTACTAACATTCATGCTGTTCCAACATGTGCCTGTGTCCAACGGTTCAGTCAAAAAGAGCCATGGTGGGGATGAGGCACTGGTGCTGCAGGGTAGTGGCATGGGGCTGCAGGGCACAGCTCCAGCATGGTCCTGGGCTGGTCAACGCCAGTTCCACCAAAACAACAGGCTGTAAATGTTGGTGGGTTGCAGAAGCACATGGAGACCCTGCTCAGAGGCAGCTAGAGAAGCGGCAGCTGCTGGAGCAAAGGCACCCCTGGGTGGCTGTGGGTGTCCTATGCCAGGGCAGGGATGTGCTGATGGACCATGGGGACACAGGGGTGAGACACCTCACCCTCCCTGCCCCAGGGTGCGATGTGGGCTGCTGTTCAGCACAAATTGGTTTTCCACGTGGCTCAGCTGCAGGCATTGGTGGGGTGAAAGTGAGAAACAAGGGCATGGCCTCTGAGGAAAGCCAGCAGGGTGAAAACTACACACAGGAGCCAAACCTGAGGAAGACAACCTGTTGACAAGATGATGGATTTCTTACTCAAAGAAGAACTGGGAACAAACAGAAATAAACTAATTAATGGAGAAGTGAAGAAAAATGGATCAGAACAGCAAAAGAGAGTATTAAAGCAAGATAGGAATACTGATGCAAGCCACAAGCTATTATCAAGTGCAAAATCTGCTTTTAAATGACTGGGGTGATCTGAAAAAGGCACACCACTGCTCCTTTTACGGATATGAGTCATTTTCCCAAAGTTTTTTTTGCCCATCGTTTTAATGCCAGCTGCTGCAATAGTGCAAGTGCACAGATGCTCCCGTGCCTTCTGTAGGAAGCAGGTACCCAGCGGGAGAGGAGCCTGGTGCGTGCTGCTGCCGCCAGCCTGTGCCTAGCACCATCTAGTGAGCCCCGGCCGGCCGCTTGCACAGCAGCTCCTCTGCCCAGATGAAGACCCTGCAATGAGAGCACTAAAAATAGTATTTGGTAATCTCCAGTCCACAGAAACACTTGGAGAGCTGTGCAGAGTCCTCTGAAACTTGAGTTTAGGGGCAGGAGGAAGACCTGTTCCAGGCGACTTCTGAGGATGCAGATCTTCCCTTCTTTCAAGCATATGCCTTTTCTGGGATAAGGAGCAGGGCAGGGGTGTGTGTTTTGACAGCAGCATGGCTATTGAGATGTTCTGTAAATGTTAATTCTGGCTTGGCTCCAATAGTCTAGCTTGAGCAGTTGTGCTTTTATTAATACTCTTGGTTAACTGGATTGGTGATTAGCCTAAATGATATTTAGTCTATTTTTATAATGTTTATTATAATGTATTATAACATAACACTTCTTTTACTCCTTAGAAATAAATATATATTTCCAATTAAGATGAAGGCAAGTTTACAAAATACTTACAATAACCAACATTTTCCTGGGAAACACTAATTATTTGCCTTTTAGACAGTTGTTGCAAAAAGCAGAATCAGAAAATACTGATCATAGTAATAATTATCAGTACAATTGCAATGTACTTTGATCTACAGCACTTCATGAAGTTAGGTGTGTATGTGCCACGTTTCACTGGGATACAAACTGACTTAGAGAAAAACTTCATTAACAGTCAACTTCAGGCCAGAAAACAACCTTCAACTCTTCACTCTGGACTTCTAATGATCCTTCAATAATAAAAGTCAGAGTTAAGAAGAGGGAAGGTAAAATTCAGTAGATGGATGCAAAGACAGAATGCAATATTTCTTTCATAAGATCCCTTAACTGGAGGATCATCAGAGGAAGATAACTGGTATTACTAGGGTTCTACCTTTCTATCCTGCCTTGTGATAATAAACTTGATATAATTCCATCGCTTTGTCTTCCATTCTGTCCTGTCCTCTTTAAAACATTATACATTCAGTAGGAAGCGTGAAGACCTTAGGGGCACCTGGAGTTTTGCATCCTACTTTGAGAATGAAGTGAAAAATGAAAAAAATAAGCAATCTGATGACTATTTCTGCACACATTCCTATTGATGCAATAAATCCTGCACAAAAGTTCTTTATAGTATCCCTTAGAACAGGATCTCTGGAGAACCACCTACCAAAATCCTTACAGTTGTTTTATGTTAGGCCACCTCAGGTATTTGAGCAGAATTTCTATGTATTTTCAGCTTAAAAGGAAAAGAAACAAAGATGCCTGAATTTGTATTTTTCTTCTAAAACAAGAAAGAGCTAACAATCTTCATATTGTTTGCATATCTGTATTTTAGAATATAACTTTATTTCTTGACAAAGGTGGAACTGTTTTGGAAAAGCCTTACTGAGGCTGTGTTTAATCTCAAGTCCTAGCCTTGGACCAGTATGGTTACTTTTAAAAAGCAGTTTGAAAAGGAGCATAGTATAGTAATAGAATAGAAATGGCTCAATAAAACAATATTCCAAAGGCTCATGTCAGTTTTCATGTTTGTGTTTTCAAGAAAGAAGGTGGGTGGAGTGCATCTTTGAGGCACTTTGTAGATATTTGAGTGTAGTGAATTTGGTGCTTGTGAAAGCAGGGGAGTCAGTGCTATCAGAGCCACAGGACAAGGACCCTGAATAATCTTCCTCCAGGAATTCACCTTTCCAGTCCCTGTCAGTGGTGTCAGGAAAAACTCTTGCACCCTTCTGTTGACATTGTCATTTGTAGTTATATTTTGCTACATTCAAAACTGATTTTGCTCTCTTTTTGCATTTGTTCTTATGAGCAATACTGATTCCTAAGAATGGCTATTGAACAGATATTTTCAGAATGTAACAGTGATTCATTTAATTAAGGAAAATAAACTTCTGTATGACATTAATTTCAGGTTGACACAATTAGTTGTCCTAGCTGGGTTTAGGTGTTATTGTCACACTACCAATTTGTCTTTAGTGTGTTCATTCAGGGAACCAGTGGTGTGATAACAAAAAGAATCTCAAGGTTTGCAAATGTTTAAAGTAGTATTCAGTACCAAGAGATCAGTAATAATCAATAGGTAAAATCTGATTGTGGGTAAGTGAGTATAAATGATATATTAATGAAGTTTTTATTGTTTGCTAAGAGAAAATAAAACTAATTTCAAGAGACCTCTCTTTCAAAAAAATACTCCAGCCACTTCTGTGTGTGGATGTCCTACTTGTTAATTGCTTAACATAGTCTGACTACATAAATTTAAGTGAAGAAAAATTAAATAGAAAACTTTTCCCCAAGGAAATCAACTGAAGTATGCAATGGACTTCAGGGAAGCCAGGGTTTAATTTAAAAGCTACCAGACATAGTTTTATCTATTTATTCTAAATTTTAACTTTCTCTTTCACGCAGGCACCATTCTGTCAGTTTTCCCTTGTGAATGCCTGTGTTTCCCCTGAAGGAAAATGTTAATGCCTGCCACCAGGCCTGTCCCTCATGCAGTTTTCTCCACAAAAATAAGTGGACTAAATTGGGTATTAAAATAATTCAGCTCTGCCTAACAAGAATGTTTCTTCCAGTTAAGAACCAATTACCTGCTAAGACCCTTGAGGCTATCTGGTTTTGCAATGGATTTAGGTGCTGAATCATAACTTACAAGTTTTCTACCAGTGCTTTTCTATTTTCTTAAGTTTGTGGCTTCTTAACATGTGGGGGTTTTTTTAACTGACCCCACATTTTTTTAGCAGACCCCACGTTAAGCAAAGGTAAGTCATTCAAAGGATTGAAAACCAGGGCACTTGCTGAAGACCAGAGTTTGGGCAGCTAGTGTTGAGTAAAATCTGCAGAACTAGCTGCCAAGCAGGATTTCCACTTGCTGGAGGGTTTTGGTTGTTGGTTTTTTTTTTTTTTTTTTTGTTTGCTTTCTTTTAAATATAGTTTCAATTCAAAAGAACCTGTTTTCCCCACTCAGAAACAAAGGAATTTGAGAAAGCACTGCAGCCTACATTTCTAAGAGTATGCCTACTTTTTATAGTTTCCAGCGTTCCTTCACAAGAGAGGATTCATGACCTCCATGAATCTTGCCAACTTTTTTTAATGTTTATGTATATATTTTAATGGGCTCTTGGAGAAGAGGCTAGAACTTTCTCAGTTCACTGCTCATAACCTAATAGGCTACATGAAAAAGTAGATGTCATCTTTCCCTAAGCTAAAAGGTATTAGGTTTTTGGTATACAAGCCCAACCTCGCTGCACAGGTTGAAAGTTTTTCCTTACAATAGGTCATTTTCCTGAGGATGGAAATTGCTGAGAGGAGTGGGAACCTGCTTTTCTCCCTTTAGCTCCTGAGCTTTTGGATTAAAAGGTGGATAGCAAACATCATTCATCTGATCATCATTTGAATAGAAGCAGTTTTGTGTAGAAATCAATACAATCTGCACATTAAGTGAACTCTGAGGACATCTAATGTATTGATCTTCTTAGCAGACAGGTAAGCATCCAGTTTAAAGATGCTGAAGAAATTGAAACAAGTTTCAAGGCTCCTAGGCCTACCAAAAAAGACACAACTTTTAACTACACGCAGGAACAAAACTGTGGGTATCTTTATAAACTTAGTATGGAAAAGTAGGTTAAATTCACAGGATTTAACCTGTAAATATTGAAAAATTCTCTCTTGGGTGGCTGGAGAGTTTAGCATGTTAAGTTCTTACAAGGTTCCATATTTCCATCTGGCTTGACATCTGTGTGGTCTTGTGAGATGTTAACCCTTCCCTCTCTCAGTCATAACATTTAAACAGTTGCATCATTGCCTCCGTGACAATAATGAATTCTGAAAACAGACCTTTATCTTGAAAAGCAAAATTAATGCCTAGGGCTTCCAAGAATTTGACTTATAAAAGTACAAGGGAACTTCTAGCTAGAGTAAATATGGCAGAGAACTATAACTGCTGTATTACAATGTTAAGTCCTGCAAAATAAAGACAGATGGATAAATGGTCTAACCCACTCAGACATCCCACCTTATTTCCCATCCTGAGTATGATTAAAAGGCAAGTGCTACCGAATCACTTCCTCATTCCTCATTATATTGTATTTATCAAGTGTATTTTAAATGTAGATGTGGGTGTTTTCTACGTATGCTAGGGACAAGAAAACTGAGTAATAGGCCAACCCAGCAGAAATATGTTAGTTATGAGCATCACCATTTTAAAACTATATTTATGAGAGCTGAAATTCAACATCATATAAACAAACAGAGCTATGTTCTACAGCCATATCTCAGCTTGATACTGAGGCTGGATTTCAAGGTATGGTTTTTGTTATATAAGATATTGTTACTGGCAAGAGAGATACATTGCATATATAGAACTAAAGCATCTGAGCTGAATTAATGTTTTAACAGTCTAATCGTCCAAGTTTGCTAACCAAAACAATATTAGCAATATGGTTAAAATCATTACACAGAACACCTCTTCCTGTAATTCTCCCTTTTCTCTGGCATTATGATCATCCTTCGAATGTTCTTCTTGTCCTAAGGTTGACTGTTGCACTTTTCTTCAAGCAGGAGTTGAGGTATTGGTTATAATGAGTTGTCAGTCTTTTTTTTTTGTTAATTATGATGAGTTGAAAACTTTAGAATAGAGGAGAAAAGCATATTTTAGTTGGAAGGGACCTACAATGATTATTTAGTCCCACTACCTGACCACTTCAGGGCTGACCAAAAATTGAAGCATATTATTTAAGGGCATTGTCCAAATGCCACTTGAACACTACCGACAGACAAGGGGCATCAGCCACCTCTCTAGGAAGCCTGTTCCAGTGTTTGTCCACCCTCTCAGTGAAGAAATGCTTCACGATGTCCAGTTTGAACCTCCCCTCCCATTGTCAAGGTGGTGTTCACAGTGGGTGGGAGTTTCTTCCTCTTCCCTCTTGGGGTTCACTTGCAGTTATATTTACATGTTTTCCTGTTGTAGTTTGCCTCCTTATCACTTGTTCCCTGCTGAAGTCTCAAAGATGTCTCTCCCAGCCTTGGTTAGTAACAAGGGCTGTTACTTGCGAGGCAGTGCCTCCTCAGGTTTGCCAGACCTTTCCCATTCCTGGTGCTCACAAAGCTTCAGGTCATACAAATATGAATAAATAGTCACTTTACCACCAGATGAGTGTTAAAATCAGCTGAAACCTTGTTGATACAAAGCCAAACATGTTCTAGCACACTGCAATGTCAGGTCAGCCCAAGCCTCTTACTGGTTACAGCAAAAATTCTCTTTCCTGGGCTACCGTGGTGATGCAGTTCTCCCCCTTCTCTGGGCTGTTCTATGACCTCAGGAGCTGCTGGCTATGCCTCGGTGCATTGAGTGACGAGTTGGGCAGCGAAGGGCCCCTTGACTGTACCCGTAACTCCTACTCAGCTAAGACAGAGAATGGCACTGCCCATGCTGGAACTCCTGTTGACTTGTCAAAGCAGGGAAGAAGAATGGAAACAACCAGTTACTCCCTGATAACCCCAGAGCACTCTTGCCAGATCATGATCTGAGTGGTAACTGATGGAGGGATATATTATTCCTGAAATTTTTGAGAAAATTACCAACTCAGGTTGCGATTGGGATGGAAATTTGCTGGTGGCTAAAGCCAACCATCTCATGACCTTTATAAACAGCGGTCCCAAAGTGAGACCCTTTTGAGCTTTTCTGGACAGCAGCAGGATGTGAGCATCTTGAATAATGGATAAGATATCAAAACTGGAGACAAATTAGCTGTGTGTATATTGTTTCTACAAGTTTCTACTTTTGCTGTCTCCATAGTAAGGAAGTTATTAAGAAGTGAACATCTGCACTTTTCAGTGAGCTGTCTCTTACCTTCTTGAATTTAAACGGTACATTTTGTATTCCATTTCAGTATTAAGATCACAACTCTTAATGCTTTAAAGACAAACACAAGATTTCCAAAGAGCCTGTCAGGGCACTGGGAGAGCCAGCAGCAATCTGGGCTCGAGGTCAGCAGTGTCAGGGGCTCCCTGGGGCAGCAGGGCAGAGCCCGGCAGCCAGGGACATCCCCCAGCCAGGGCAGGGCAGGCTGGGGGGCAGCTGGAGTAGCCCCCACCTGGGGCACCAGGCACCTCACTGGGGATGGGGACTGCCTGGGACGTCAGGCAGGGGGTGGGAGTCAGGATCCAGGTGCAGGAGGCCAGGACCTGACACGCACATGGCTATGGTACTGCAGGGTCTGGAGCTCAGGTGGGGGCCAAATGGTAAAGACTGTGAGCTGGCCTCGAGCCCCTCCAGCCCAGGCTCTGGCAGGGGGCTGGGGGGTGCTGTGAGGGTCCTGACGGTTTCTCTTTCACTAGCAATCCTTTTATAATCTCCACACTGGTATTTTTCTCACAGGCTGTGGGGAGGATAGGGGCAGAGGAGAAAGAAGCCAGTAAAACCCCAAACTCTTTCAAACATCTGTTAGACTCTCCCAAGCAGTGCTTCGCAGCGGAGGTGAACTCCCTTAGGACGACCTTATGGAGACAGCATTTTAGTCACTGATGTTTGCAGCTCACGTAAAACATACTCTAAGGCTGCAGAGCTCTGAACAGCTTCCTTTGCTTACATCAGTAAACTGCTCAAATGAACTGAAAACAACTAATCTGTCCATATGCATCTGAATTAGCATTTACAGGACTCTGGCCAGAGCATGGCAATAATTCTCATCCTGTAAGTGGAGTTGTTATGAGTAGCTGCTCATAAATAATACGTTTCCATTTTCAAGCTGTGTCAATTGGACACAGACCACAAAGCACATCTTTCTTTTGCCCATTTAGCTGCCAAATGGAGTGTGACTGTTTGCACATATACAGTACACTCTTCACACATCCACTAACACACAGTCAAAGCAGGATAATTGTGCAAACTTACCTGCTAGCAATATCATAATGTAAATAGAATGAGGAGGAGGATTAATTTGAGGGCATCATTTCAAATTAGCATTGAAAGATTATTTTCACTAGCCATCATACTTTTCCTCTCCCTTTCTAGGAATGCGTTATTAAGCTCTTTTTTGTTTTGTTCATGATCAAGCCCCATACCCTTGGTATCTAATAAAATTAACGAGGCAATTATCTGGCAAGAAACGGTAACTCAATAGCTTATTCATTAAGAGTACTCTAGCAAATAGTCACAGCTGGGACTTAGTTCAGCACAATCTCAAACTGTATTTATTTTAAAGATAATCAAGAAGCCCAAAAAGAAAATTCCTTGAAGGAATTCAAGCCAAATGTATTACTCCTAACTCCCACCACAAAACTCAAAGAGAGCTTCAAAGATAAATTTTGAAATTGGACTACAAATGTGAAACAGTGTGAAGTGATCTATTTTCTATGAGCACATTTAGAAGATGGTAAGGAAAAATGAAATGGTAACAGGGTCAGTCAAAAGCTTTGGCAAAGAGTAGCATGCAGCAATTAAGCCAAAAAATGGAAGATTAAGGCATTCAAAAGCTGCAAAAGGACTCTACTGCAAAATGTGTCTTGGATTTTTAGTGCCATCTACTATACTGGCAGTCAGTTCTACAGTTCTGGTGTAAACATTATGCTACATGCTTGCCCAGAGAGGTTATTGAGTCTTTATCCTTGGAGCTGAAGACAACTTCCCCAACTAGGCACAGCTCTGAGCAACCTGCTCTAGATGAACCTTCTCTTTGCAGGGCAGTTGGACCAGATGATGTCCAGAGGTCCTTGGCAAGCTTGAGCTGTTCTGGGATTGGGAAATGTGTCAAAATGCATGAGAGTGAAAACTTCAGTGTTTCTTACTAATCCAAGTGAACCCTTAGGGAGCACAGAAGTGTATTAATGATTTTCATGGATGAAATCAGTGAGAGAGACAATGCAGAAACTATGTCTTAAACAGCAGGGAATTACAATCATTAATTTATTTTACTGTTATCTTCACATTTTTTATTTATCCCTTTCTGTTATTTTTCTTGGCCAAGAGATAGAAATCTTTAACATTTCTCTAAAATACACCGTGGATTCCAGATAGGAGTGTCTAATTATGCTAGGATTCTTGAACTTTATGAATGAGACGTATATGATAGACAACCATAGAGTCTTCAGTGGCATAGTGAAGACAGGTAGGTATTTGCTGTCTCTTCCACAACAAAAACCAGAGATCATCATGTGAAGTTAGTGGCATGTGCTGGTTTTGGCTGGAATAGAGTTAATTTTCTTCATAGTAGCTACTATGGGGGTATGTTCTGGATTTGTGCTGAAAACAGGGTTGATAATACAGGGATGTTTTCCTTACTGCCAAGCAGCGCTTACACAGGGCCAAAGGCTCTTCTGCTTCTCACCCCACCCCATCAACAAGAGGGGTGGGAGGGGCACAGCGGGTTGGGAGGGGACACAGCTGACCCCAACTGACCCAAGGAAAACCCCATACTATGTGACATCATGCTCAGCAATAAAACTGGGGGTGGGGGTTGGTTGGGGGGGGTGACACTGCCTGGGGACTCTCTGGGCAACAGTTGGTTGGTGGTGAGCAACTGTTTTCCTTTGCATCAATTGTCTTTCTTAGGGTTTATTTCTCACTGTTTGTTATTTACCTTTTCATTACAATTTTTTAATTATTATTTTATTTTGTTTCAATTATTAAACTGTTTTTATCTCAATCATGAGTGTTCTCACTTTTGCCATTCCAATTCTCTCCTTCCATCCAGCTGCGGGAAGTGAGCAGGCTGCTTACTTGCTTGAGTGGTGCTTAGTTGCTGGCTGGGATTAAATCATGGCATATCAGACAGGCTTAAAATAAGCAAATGGAGGTGATTTTTAACAAAACATGTAGTGTATTTGTAAAGCTCATTAACAAAGGTTGTTTTGGATTCAAGATGAGACTGGAGAAACTCAATCACTGAGGGTTACAAAACACAGAGAAACCCCATATGTCTTGGGCAGTCTCAGAAAACAGATGGAGAACCTGGGCATCTGAAAACAGATGGAGCTTCCAGGACTTAAAGAGAGGAAATCCTATATGCTTCCACTGTTCTTACACTCTTCCCTGGACATCTGCTTGTGGCCACCAGAGGAAACAGGATACAAGAACAGTCATTATTATGGAAAAACCTATTAATAAATTATTCTAAAAATGTTACTAGCTTAACATTGAGGTACTGAATATAACAACTCTGAGTGCAAAAAAGCATCTTTTTATTTAACAGAAATTAAGACAAAATTCAGATGGGTATGCGCCCAAGTCCACAGTAAACATTTGCATCAGTATTCATGAGCTAGCACAGTGCACCTGACCAGTTTCCTTATGTATGATTTTCAGCACAAGAAACATTTCCTTAAATGCAGACCTCCAGCTTTAAACAATTCTGAGGGAGCTGAAATATAATATAACCTATACTTTACCTGTCCCTTGGCTTTACAAAATGTATGTATCTTAATTCTTACTACTACTACTTTTCTTTAAATTTCTTGAGGCTCAGTGCAATTAAATTTGCCCTTTCATATCCATCATCTTCTAACTGCATTCAGTGGAATGAAGGGAGCCCAATTAGTTACAGTGTTTCCCTGTCTTCATCAAGTACACACTCCCAACTCTCCCACCACCAAATGTAGTTCATAATTAAAAATAACCCAAATACAGTTATGAAATCATCCCTTTGGTTGGATGTCAATCTATGTTTTTCAGACTGCGGATCTCTGGGGGTAATACTCTTAAATACTATCGACAAGCTTATTCACTATTTTGGGAAAATAAAACAAAAAAAATTAATGGCAGAGAAGTGCTACAAAATACACACAGTAAGTCTGGGTACCTTAGCTTCCGATCCTCACTGCAAGAGCCCAGGGAAGTTAATTCAGGCTGAAAATGCTGTCCTTAAGTCACCTGGCATTTTTTTTTCCCCAATGGTTTAAGAACAGATGGACAGCCTCGATCCAAAATTTCTTTCTTTTCTGAGTTTGATTCAGCCCCACAGTACAATTTGTAAGTTGTGTTTCCTGATTAATTTTAAACATTCTGCAATGGAAGAATGAGCTTTGATCTGCTTTCAGGACATTTACATCTTTTGTATGGTTGCTCTTACACAAAATGTAAATTGATGTTATGCAAGATAGGCTGTGGTAATTATGATTATTGTAATTGGTTACAAAATGTGAAAAGAGGAAAGCGAGAGTGGGAATTAGAAACTAGAGCAAGATGGAGAATCTCAGCTTCTAATGTTATAGGATACAGTATGTGCACTTGGCTTGCAAAAACCTCCAGATGCTTGTCAATGAAAAGTGAAAATAGGAAACGGAAAATCTGGGAGATCTTAAAGACAGATGCAACAGCAATGAATTTTGAAGACTGAACGGATCAAACCCAAGTCATTCTGAAAATTCTGGCCAGCATGTCCAGAGAATCTCCTCACAAATGGAGCATGAGGAGATGTATATCCTATAAATAAAAGATAGTTTTCAGAACCGTTGAGGAAAATAAATTGTACTCAGGTCTGGAAATCCAATCAAGATGCAAGGAATACCTTCTCCTTCCTCAACACACCTTTCATACAGACAGATTTCAATATTAGAGAAGGTCATTAAATTACGCTGCCTTACACCCCCCCATAGGCTGTCATAAACTTTCAAGCAGACTTGTTCTTACCCCAGGCTTTAAACCAGTATGCTTTAAAAGCACTCTTAAAATATTTTATACTTTAAGTAAACACACATTATTTATGAATATGTTCTGCATCAGGAGAGAGGGAGGAAGCTATTCCTACCCTTTCATTTAAGAAGCAACTTTGGGGTTTTAAGTGGGAGATTTTCTGTCTTACAACCCGTATGTAACCTCTGGAGAGAAAAGACTTTAGACTGTGCCAGAACTCAGGGGAATCAGCTGTTTGTCTTAGCTGCCAGTTAAGGGGTGAATGAAGGCCTTCTTATTGACAGCATTTTTGTAACCAACCTAATCATTAATAATGAAGTTAATAATAATTAGATGAACTGCCAATGGGCATACTTTTCAAAGTCTCTTTTGTCTTTTCCAGTTTTCCTAATGTGGCTGAACTATGAAAATGGAAATATCAAAAAACCCTAGAAAAACTACATATTTGTTTTTTTAGACAACTTGGCTCTCAGAGTTTGGTTCTTGGTCAGCTGATGGATCTGCGGGGAGTACAAGAGTTGCATGTTCAGCTCAAGTCATAAATGTCATGAAAGGAATGAAAGCCCTTCAGACTTAGGTTGAAGACTGCAATTCAGAAGACACAGTGAATGTAAATCACATGCATTGCCGATCCAAATGTTTTTTCAGTTAGCTAGACTTAACTCACAGGGAATTTTATTCCTTTTAACAACTGTTACTCAACTAAACTTCCAGTATGAGAATGCGGAGTGGTAAATTACAATATATAAATAGAAAGACCCACACTTGGACTTCTCAGAAAGAATGCTAAGGAGCAGGTTTACCAAATTTTCTTGAAGGTACCTTTTTGGTTCAAAGAACTCTATTGATTTATATCAGGTGTATAGGATTTGCTTGATCTGCACCTCACTGATCCTTGGGTGATATTTCTTGGGTGGAGTCAACCATTTAGAACATTGCTGGAGGCCCATCACTGCAGCCTTTCAAACAACCCAAAACATAAAGAATGGTTGCCATCATGAGTATCTTGAGTAACCTACAGTTACATCACCTTTCCCATATGTATTGCCAATTTTTACTACTGCTATATGCCTAATTACATTTCATAAACATTGTATCATGAGAAACATCAGAATGATAAAGACAGAAAAAAAAATTTTAAATGTATTTATGAAGTAGGTGTTAATCTCAGGTAAGGGATCACAAAGTCAAATTAATGTTGCATATTTATGAAATTATTCAAGTACATACACAGCTGTGTTGATTAGAAGGTGGAGGCTAATGGACCTTAACATTTAGTTGCCTTTGCTGTCTTGCGTTACATTTTTTTCCACACCACACTGGGAGTTTGCCAGGTAACATTTCATCTGTCCCAGGCCATCACCTGATACAGAAATCTCCAACAAAGGTACTTTGAGTCCTGACTCACTACTAGGCAGGTGGTGACATTTTGTCATCCCAAATTTCACCATCTTCAGGAGGATACAAGTGTGAACTTACATGCTTTTTCTGCATTAGGTTGCTTTCATGTATCAGGAACTTTAAGTATAATTCAAGTCAGATTTCTCAATGTGGATATAATAGTGGTTATGGGGGAGGAAGCAAAACCCTCATGCACTTCTTTGAAAATGGAGTCAGTTAGAGAAGACTCTAAATCAAAGTGTCTGACACATCCTGCCGTACATGTGAAATAATCATCTGCCAGAATGCATTAGTGGAGTGATGAATTATGTACCAGCACCTTCACTGCAGCTAACATTAGAGTCTGATTCTTACTCTAGTTTCATCTATTTTTTGTTACTTTAAGAAAGAAACAAAACCCCTGGTTTTCTCTCCCCCAGAAAACCCCACAAAGCCAAACAAATAGGATGATTTTACAGCTGAGTCTGTTTCTATCACATTTCATTTAGGAGTTCTCATTTCAGTGCTAGATTGGTGTTTTGATTTTAGACACTAAAACAACTTTTAATTGTAGCTGTTACCAGTACTGAAAGCATTAATTAGTGAGAACAGTGTAGGAAAATGTGTGAAGGCAGTCAAAGTGCTTGTATTTTTAAAATAAACACAGATGAACGTATTTGTATGTCGGCTTGTTTCCTTCCCTAAAAGCCCTGGGTTTTTATTGTGAAGTAATTGTGAAACAATTCCATCAAACAGATTTTACAAAAGGCACCTTTATGGAGAGGCCAGTAAATATATTTATTACAGTCTTTGTTCCATGGTAGAGTTCAAAGGCTGAAACTGAGGGCAGCGCCCCACTTAGACTATCCACTGTGTAAACAAGCAGACAGGGAAAGTGCTTCCCTGAAGAGCCAATAAAACTAGTTATGAAATAACGAGAGATGCCCAAAGCCACGTGGAAAATTGGTAGTAGACCAACAGATCAGAAGACTATTTTCTCGCTGTCCCTGTCAGACTTTTTCTAGTCTTATGGACAGAAGATTATATGGACATAAAGATGGCCTCAGTGGCCTGATGTTGGCACTGGTGGTGTCTATGCTTTCGCTGATGGAAACAGACACCCCTTCAAATGACCCCTTTGTCTGGGCAAAGCATTTGCACCACACAGAGACACAGACACACACACTGTGGCATCCTCAACTTACAGCTGTTTTGTCACATTAAAACATAAAAAGTAGATGCAAATGTGTCCAAAACCACTTTACTGTAAATTAGAGTTCCAGCTTCCACCCTCCTAGTGACACAAATAATGTATTTTTCTCCCTGCTGTGACCTCACAGACGCTTATGTTGTAGACATGCAGAAAAGGGAATAATCTCCCTATTGCTGCGGAGTCACCGTCAGTGTAATGCTTGCCTACATATTTAATGAATCACAACAATGTGGCAGGATGGCAGCGCTGGTGGGAAAGCAGAACACACTGGGGATCACTGGAGGTGTATGTGTGGAAGTAATGCTCCTGGGCATATTCTTGCAGTGAATATTTCAACCCTTGGCATACCTAGGAAAGGATAGATTATCAGACCAAAGAACAGCCATCCATCTAGTTATGTGGGGACAGAAATGCAGAAAAAAATTAGGGCTAGACATGTCTGGTTCAAACCACAGGAAATACCTGCCTTTTGCAGCATGGAAAAGGGGAGGAGTGAGAGGGAAAACATCAAAGCCATCCTGCAGAATTAGGCGTTGCTGGAGAATATGCCCCAGGAGAGAATGCTGTGTTTAGGAAACAGGCTGAGTGACCTGACTATTCTTTTCAGTCTCTAATTTTTGCTAAAAATATATTCTATAGACTTCTGTGAAAGAACAGCAAAAGGACATGCTTGGATGAACAGGTTGCCATCCAAATATACTGGGCATATTGCAGTGAACTGGCTGTTTCAGTCAGTTGGCATCACCTCTCTGTGTGAGAGGGTTTGCACTGGCTTCTTGGGCAAGAAGGACCTGTCACCGTCACGCGCTGTGACTTACCCAGTTTGAGCTGCAAAAAGGGACTGTTTTCTCTGCAACTCTTAAGCTGTACTATAGCTTTGAAATGCAGAAGAAAAGATTAAAGAAGCTGTTAACAGGAAAAAGTACCTGTATGTTCTGCTTTTGCTACTCTTACTGAGAATAACAGGGTATTTTAAAAATCACCTGGACAGTTTTCACATTTCCCACAAAATGAATGACCTTTCATATCTTTCTTTCCAAACACTGAGAGTGAAAAAGTAGTTTCTTGAAAGAAAACTTGAACTTAAACTACCCAAAGTAACCTGAAAATCTCGAAGTGAAAAGTATATTCATCTTAAAATCTCATAATGTCATAGTTTTCAATGAGTCCAGTGCTCAAACAGGGCCTTGCAGTATTTATTGGGCTAAAAAAAACCCCAAACCCTGGAAGCGTGACTACATTCTGTTGGGAGCTCACTAAGATGTTCCTGGATTCTGGACTGAACTCACAACTCTGTTTTTGACGTTATTTGTCAAATTTGTATTTGACATCAACAAAATAATTTAATTATTTAAATTATTTAAAACAGGAATGAGTAAAAGTACTCAGCAGAACTGTGGGTTTCCAACGTTGCTGTGACCACCTATGTAGTGGAAATTTTCCCAGGTGGTCTTACAAACTTTATTGGCTAACTTGCATTAACATGTAAATTGGGAAATACTTAGCGGTAGTAAATGAAATGTGGGGAGATGTAAATGTATCATTTTTCTGTGAAGCAAACTATTTGTTATTGCAGGTATTAAAGTCTGAAAATGCTAGAACAGGCCATATATTTTCCTGACAGTCTTGGATTAGAAAAATGACATTCTCGACAAGGACATTTTTACTGCTGAACATAAACTTCATGGATTTGGTTGTTTGCAGTACAGCTTTTTTTTTCGCAAAACAAAACAGCAAACAAGGCTGTAACCTGGATGCTGTACCAACCAGAGGGTAGGCTAGATAGGAAAGAAACAGCAGCCAGATGGAACGTAAAGGAGAATTAACCCATATTTATGGAGCTTGCTTAGACTTAGTACTAAAGAGACAGGATGAACTTAAACAGTTTTGCTTTACATTATACCTCTTACTTAACCAATATTCATATCCCATATATTGTTTCATATTGGCACTGCTTTGTCAACAGTTCATTAGCATTGGAGGACAGCTCCTTGCTCCATTTAAGTAACCAAAAACCATTACTTTCCATCACCCCTTAGTAATTCTAAATTCATAGCTTGGTAATATTTCTCTTTCTGCATTTTCCTACTTCTACACTGCACATCTCACATTCTCAGCTTATTTTTCCAAACCTAACTTTTTTAGAAGAAATATTTTAGTGCTACCACTTTCAAATGCATTGAATTTATAAGGTGGCAAAAGAGCACCATGTACAAATATGAGTTTTGCGCAACCCTGTGTACAGTGATGCTTTAGAGCTATCCTCTGTTCAGGAGATCTAGGCTCATTCTCTTTCCAGACAACAGATGTTGCAAAACTCAGACTCATGGTAGCCTGGCGGTATAGCCAGGCAGGGACTGACAACAGGACTATACGTAATAGGTGCATCATAGAGGATTATAAATTAACATTAACAGCAGTTCCAACTAGAGGTGACAACTGAAAGTGTCCCGAGCCTACCTATACACATTATAAAGCTAACATTTACTTTTGAATTTAAGACAGCCCAAGCTTTGTCTTTCTGCAAGCTCCAGCACTTACAGCTTGGTTTGGCATACACCGATCAGGTAGTTATAGACAAAATGATTGTCACATCCAACTCATTTTATGTACCTTGCCTTTCTGACAGTCACCTTCCCCCAACACTTCTCCAAAATTCAATGTAAGCAGGCATGATGTCTCATACTCGGGGTGCAAAACTCACATGCCAGTTTGTGCATTGCTTGATAAGCACTGCAGCACCGGCTTCTGCTTAGGCTGTGTTGGGGCTTAATCCCGGTTGGCACCACCCAGCTGTCCGTGTCCCGCATCTTCTGCCCCCGTCCCTGGTGGGATGAGGGAAGAATTAGAAGGGTAAAAAGTGAGAAAGAAATTCATGGGTTGAGATAAAAACAGTTTAATAATTAAAAATATATAATCATATTATTTTTAAAAGGGGGGGTGGGGTGGGGGAGGAATAAACCCCAAGAAAGACAATTGATGCAAAGGAAAGCAGTTGCTCACCACCAACCAACTGTTGCCCAGAGAGTCCCCAAGCAGTGTCACCACCCCCCAACCAACACCCCCCCCAGTTTTATTGCTGAGCATGATGTCACATAGTATGGGGTTTTCCTTGGGTCAGTTGGGGTCAGCTGTGTCCCCTCCCAACCCGCTGTGCCCCTCCCACCCCTCTTGTTGATGGGGTGGGGTGAGAAGCAGAAGAGCCTTTGGCCCTGTGTAAGCGCTGCTTGGCAGTAAGGAAAGCATCCCTGTATTATCAACCCTGTTTTCAGCACAAATCCAGAACATACCCCCATAGTAGCTACTATGAAGAAAATTAACTCTATTCCAGCCCAAACCAGCACAGCCTATGACCCCAAACCGCAGTTACAACCAAGTTCGTGCTCTGCTAAACAGCTCTGTCTGCCATTGTCTTAGGGTTGCTCCTGGGTGGGATGCTGGTCACCAGCTGGGGAGGAGGAGTGCAGCCTTTGAGATCCTTTGGGCAGCGGAGCCCACTGGAAGGCAGGTGCCCTGTTCTCTACCAGTGTCCTGTGACATTCTCCCCTTTCCACATAGTTTAACACATCAAGATCAGATAAGAGAGAGTGAGAGGAGAGGGAGAGAGAGAATGTTTAACTATCAATTAAAGCTAGTATATAACTTGTTTTGTGCCCTGTCCTTATGGCCAAAAATTGGCAGGCATTTTGGCCCAATTAAAGCCAGTGCAGCCCATTATTAAGCAGAGAACCACTTTGCCCTGCCCCAGTTATTGGTTGTTAGTTCCTCTTGGTCTGCAGGACTACGTACCACTTAGATGATTTTTCTTTCACAGGGAACAGTGTGAGTCCCAGGCTTGCCAGGAATATACATTTTTTTGGGGAAAACTGAAGGTCTTCACCTTTGGCAAACTGAACTGACAAGAGCTGTCAAACAGGAGTGTGATAAAGTTAGAAGATTAGGAGGAGTTTATTAGATTTTAGTATAAAACTTGGCTTACCTTGGTGAAGAAAAGTTGTTGGCAGAATAGGCAACTGTTGAAATGCTTCATGTGCAAATTGTACCTTTACTGTATTTAAATAAAAATATCTGTCCTTTTTTAAAAATTCTTAGAACTTTTTCTGGATATTAAGCTGTGCAAGAAGAATTTGTTCTTTTTTATTTAAAAAGAAGATATATGTTGAAGACAAAACCCCATGTTTCTTCTTAAGCAGCTTTCATGTGTAAATATACAAAGTACAGTTCAAAAAAGACATTTAAAAAAAAAGAAAATCTCACATCTAGCTGTAGCGTAAATAATAGTAAGTTAATTGATAATTAATAGGAGAACCTGGAAACACAGTTATATGAAATGGGCAGCATTTCATAATGTTTTCCCTGTGATTCATTTTATGATTCTTGTGTATTTGGTATTTTTTTTTTACAATTTACCTATTCAAGTAATACTGAATGGTTTTGTGCAGTCAGAGTACCTGAAGGATTAAATAGGGAGCTCTGCTTCAAATTCTAGATAAGGAAGCAGTGAAATTAATATGAATTATTTAACAGTTAGAAACTTGGGGTTGACCTCCTACTGTCAAAAGAAAGGTAGATAATTTACAAAATTATATGGTACGTGCCTGCAGTGGTTTTATCTGAGCATGTTACTAACTGCTTGTATAGCTGCCTGAAGGAAAATCTGCCATAATCTTGTGCACATACCGTTAGACTAAACAACATATACTAGATCCTAATACCTCATCTGTGTTTGGAAGTCTCAGCCATAAGTCATGTACCAATACAGGAGAAGATGGTCACAGCAATACCCTTGGGGCTGCTTCAAGTTTTGCTGAAATTAGTGAAAGAAACTTCACCAGCTTCATGAGGTTTGATTTCAAGGAACTGGGTTCAAAAAGCAGGTTGGGCTGAATAGTTAAAATTATAAATCATCTTCATATGATATTTAATCATTTTATGATAATTTAATTGTCAGTTCTATAATCATTACATGTATACTACAGGGATCAAGGCTAACTTGTGTCCATTCATCCAGTGATGTTTTTCACTTTAAAATTCAAGAGCATCTATACTTATAGCAAAAAATACAGTTAACCCAGAAGTGTGTTACAGTACTGTAAAATATGAAAACCAAAAGCTGTGTAAAAATACATTTGAATACAACTGGCAGTGCTTGCATTTGCTCTCAGTCATCTGGCACAAAACTCTGTTTGAAATACAGTGTTCTAGCCCACCACCAAGGTTAATGTGTATGCTCACGGCTCACTAGGTTTCTACCAGATTTCAGATGTGACTGCCTCTACATGCTAAATGATAGGTCCTTTGCATTTTCCAGGCATTACAATCCATCACTTCCACCTCTGCATCTGGCCTCTGTTTTGCAAGCCTGGTCATTCTTGACTATTAGCTGTACTGTATCTTTATTAATCATACCAGCTATCGACTTCTTAGGTCAAAAGTACATCATTAACTATGGCGACAAATTATGATTATTACAGAGACCCAAGAGAGAAAAACCCATCTCAGAAAGATTGTAAGCTAAACTTTAATAATCTTTATGTTCAGTTGTCACCATTTAATCATCTGGGGACTGATTCTTACTCTTTTGCCCAATGTCTTCCTGCTACTCACACACACTTTGACCCTTAGGGCTTTTTTCCACCTTCCAGGGTGGAAAAAAACCCCTCAATTTCTTTATGGTTTGTTTGGTTTTTTGCTGACCCATACTAGTCTTTAGTGGAGAGGAAGGATTACTGTTTTTTAAAGGATCACACTGCAATCACAACAGCTCTTTCCTGAACTCTGGTTAAATCCCTTTTTTTATCATTTTTTCATAGTAGCTCCAAACAAGTTCCTGCTTCTGCCATGTTCAGAGAAGCCATGAATGTTTATCTGCAAAGATTTTGATCTGACACTGTGATTTGTGTGGATAAAAGATTCTTGCCTGTGAACAGAAGCATTTAGAGAATGAACATGAAAGGAACATGTTCTAAACAAATTCAGATTTTGTTTTGGGGAGAGTATCAGGCCAGCAGAGATATTTTATGAATTCTAATAATAGTTGAATGTAGCCTTTCACAAGTAAGTCACAACTAAGTGAAATGTTCTACTTAAGCAGGAAAGAATATAGCTGAATTGTACTGCCTAACTCATTAATAAAAATACTACTGAATATATGGAATATTTTTGGACACGGGGAAAACCGGGACAAAATCATCGTATCATGTTCATTTAGCTAAACTTTGTTTAACACAAGTACTCCCAGAGTTTCCATCAGCAGTAGATACAAGGCCAGCAACCAGAAATTCCTGTGTGCCAGTCCTGATACTAACTCTTAGCAGGTAAATTGCCTGCGATTGAGTTAATGGCTACTAATTCAAAAGTGCTGTTCTCCCAACTTCCCTGGGGTAAATCAGTTAAGAGTGGGGAGAAATTATTAGTATGTGTTTTATGTGAGGAGTGCTTTGACTACAAAAAACATTCTGTAGGTGATGGGATTGTATAATATGAAAGGAATCACAAGCAGATTTGAATAAATCAAGCTCATATGTAACCAAACCTTTGGTGTCTAAGAAATATAAATCCTTGAAAATATTAAAAAAGGTATTTCTGTGCTTTGGCTGTTGCAAGATCTGTAAGTTGAGTACTGAGAAAAATTCGGTGATCAGTCAAGAAAAAGTTGGGAAATAAATGAAAATGTATGGAAGAGACTGCATTAATTAGATGCCATCACAAACCAGGAAATTATTGAGAAATTATAGGATTACAGATCTTTTTGTTTCAGAGCAGCTTTTTTAATACCTGTGTCATACAAAGGCTCTTCAGATGCTTTTGATAGTGCATGTGGGGGTCCTGACCGAAATGACCTTAAAGTCAGTTTAGAGGCAATTGTAGGTTTTAGGGGTTTTACTTTTCCACTAGGTGTGATTTTTGCATTTCTTATCTGAAAACAGTCTCATCAGTTTCCAGTTAATTTCACCCTCCATTTCTCCTGCACCATACACATTGACATGGTTTCTAGTTGGCAAAGACTGCAATGAAGTATCAATTTTTAAGCTATTATTGCAGAATATTCACACACAGCACATTTTGAATTAATAAGCACTAGCATTTATCCTAGAAATGTGACTCTGGAAGTTTTATTGTAATATCCAATCAAGGAAAATAAAACTAGGCATTCAAATAATGTAAAGTATCAGGAAATCGTAAGCTTATCCTTAAAATAATGAATTGCTTGAAATACATAAATATTTAAATATTGGTTGCCTACATTTGCCTTGTGCTTTCTAAAAAGTCTTTGAGTTCCAGATTTTCATACTGTTTCAGAGTCATATGGACTATAAATGTATATTTTGAAAAGAATATTAAAAAGTTACAGTCTAAAATAATAACTTGATTGCATGAGCTTGCATCTTAAAAATGACAAATAGTAGTCCTTGCAACACTTACCAGATCTGTGTATACTTTTAAAGATTCTCTGAACTTCTCACAAACAAAACAGATCAATAATTATTCTGTAACTTCCTATAATTTATTTGTATATATTTTTATAAAAATACCAAAACATTCTCAGGCCTGTTGTTACTGCTAAACTGAGTATGAGAAACTGCCTCTAATTCCCTCATGACTTATGAACGATTAGACTTTCTCCCCATAGTGGTCTTAATGTATCTCAATTTGTGTTGCTACCTACCATCCATGTAAACATGTCTGTAGCTTTTTAAAAAAAAATACGAGGTGTATTCCCTACTGTAAAGTAAAACCTTGTACCTCGGCCATAATAAAAACTGAAAAAAACCTCAGACGATTAAAAAGTATCCCCAATTCACTCCTTTAGATAAAATCTCATATTATTTCTCTTTCAGTGCAGTATTTTCTTTGTAGTCATATTTCAACCAATGCTATCCATATTCCCTCAAAAAAAAAAAAAAAAACCAACAAAAACCCAAACAAATCTGACAGCCAAGGAATACAGACAGTTAGAAAGAAAAGATGTGTGGACAAAATGGTAAGTTTCCAAAGCCTTTTCTAAAGGAAGTAAAAGCAAAGTTAGAAAATTTAGAGCTTCACCCCTTTCTTCACTTGCACCTCATTAAATCGACCAGGTACCCAAACCCAAACAAAGGGGCATATACACCTTCCTAAATGCAGGAGGTGTGCTTACAACTAACTTGGAAGACAAGTTTCAGAACTAAAGTTTTCTGACACAAAGAGTTTGCATACAATAAATAGTGCCTCTTTGAGTCTAACCATAGCTTAAGTAATTAGAACAGTCATGGTACCATCCTCCAACTTGTCCATCTATAGGAACTTACTGATCCAGATGTGTATTTCACAGAATTCAACAAATCTATGTTCCCTGTACTTGTCTGGTTTGCTCTTAAACCTCTGTAAGCTTTCACAGGTATTCACCTGTTGTATGATGAATCACCTCCTTTGATTCATTTTGAAGGAGGAGCCTACCAGCTTCACTTGACTCCCCTCAGATTCTGTGTTGGTACAGACAGTGACTATTCATTTGCTACTCGCCTTCTCCATGCTACTCACAATTCTGCAGTTCTTCATTATACAACTCTCACTCAGCTTTTTCCTGGATGAAAAGACTTTATTTACTGATTCCTTCATCCTGGAATGGAATGGCTTCCATACCTTTTATCTCTCCCTTTGAGGTTATACATTGCTGGGCCACCCTTCTTAAAAAAAGATACACTAGGTTTGGAAAAGGTTGAAAGAATATTTAACATGTGGATAAACCATTTATTTGTATAGCAGCAAAATGTCCAGGGACTATAATTTGATACATAATATAAAGCCCTGGGATATGTAATATAAAACCATGGGATAAAGCCCTGGAGGAAAGAGAGGCCCAAGAAAGCTTGTTAATATTCAAGGTTCACCTCCTCCATGCTCAGGAATGATGCATCCCAACAAAATGGAAGCCAGACAAAAACACCAGGAGACCAGCATGGATAAGCAAGGAGAACGTGGACAAACTCAGACACAGAAAGGAAGCCTACAGGGAGTGGAAGGAAGGAGAGGTAGCCTGGGAGGAATGCAGAAAAAGTGTCTGAGCAGCCAGGGACCAGGTTAGGAAAGCTAAAACCCTGACAGAATTAAATCTCTCCAGGGATGTCAAAGGCAACATGAAAAGAGCTCCTGTAAGTACCTTGGTGATAAAAGGAAGACTAGGGAAAATGTGGGCCCTCTCCAGAAGGAAACCGGACATGGAAAAGGCTGAGGTACTCAATGACTTTTTTTTCCTCAGTTTTCACCAGCAAGTGGCCCAGCCACACTGTCCAAGTTGCAAGAGGCAAAGGTAGGGACTGGGAGAATTAAGAGCTGCTCACTGTAGGAGAAGACCAGGTTCAAGACCATCTAAGGAACCTGAAGGTGCAAAGTCCATGGGATCTGATGAGATACACCCACAGGTCCTGAGGGAACTGGCAGATGAAGTGGCTAAGCCACTGTGCATCACAGTTGAGAAGTCATGGCAGTCTGGTGAAGTTCCCATGGACTGGAAAAGGGGAAACATGACGCCCATTTTTAAAAAGAGAAATAAGGAAGACCCAAGAAACTACAGGCTGGTCAGTCTCACCTCTGCCTGACAAGATCACAGAGCAGATCCTCCTGTAAACTATGCTAAGGCATGTGGAAAAAGAAGTAATTGATGACAGCCAGCATGGCTTCACTAAGGCCAAGTTGTGCCTGACAAGGTTGGTGGCCTTCTACAATGGTGTTACAGCATTGGTGGGTGAGGGAAGAGGAACTGACATCACCCACCTGGACTTGTGCAAAGCATTTGGCACTGTCCTTCATTACACCCTTGTCTCTAAATTGGAGAGACATGGATTTGATGGGTGCACCGCTTGCTGGATAAGGAACTGGCTGGGTGGTTGCACTCAAAGAGTTGCAGTCAATTGCTCAATGTCCAAGTGGAGACCAGTGACAAGCGACATTCCTCAGGGGCCTGTACTGGGACCAGTGCTGTTCAGCATCTTTGCTGGTGACAGACAGTGGGATTGAGTGTACTTTCAGCAAGTTTGCTGCTGACACCAAGCTGTGTGGTGCAGTCAACACACTGGAGGGAAGGGATGCCATCCAGAGGGACCTTGACAGGCTTGAGAGGTGGGCCTGTGCTAACCTCATGAAGTTCAACATTGCCCGGTGAAGTGCAAGGTTCTGGACCTGGGTCAGGGCAGTGCCAAACACAAACACAGTCTGGCAGAGAATGAATTGAGAGCAGTCGTGACAAAAAGGACTTGGATATGTTGGCTTGACATGACCCGGCAATGTCTGTTTGCAACACAGAAAGCCAACCATATCCTGGGCTGCATGACCAGAAGCATGACCGGCAGGTTAACGAAGGTGATTCTGTCCCTCTATTCAGCTCTCATGAGACCCCACCTGGAGTACTACATCCAGCTCTGGAGCCCCCAACACAAAAAGGTTGGGGACATGTTGGAGTGAGTCCAGAGGAGGCTGTGAAGATGCTTAGAGGGCTGGAACACCTCTCCTGTGAGGGCAGGCTGGGAGAGTTGGGGTTGTTCAGCCTGAAGAAGAGAAGGCTCCAGGGAGACCTTATTGCGGCCTTCCAGTACCTAAACAGGTGTACAGGAAAGCTAGAGAGGGATGTTTTACAAGGGCCTGTAGCGATAGAACAAGAGGTAAGAGCTTTAAACTTGAAAGAAGGTAGATTTAAATTAGACATTAGGAAGAATGTGAGGGTGGTGAGACGCCTGCAGAGGCTGCCCAGAGCAGCTGTGGGTGCCCCATCCCTGGGGGTGCTCAAGGCCAGGTTGGACGGGGCTGGGAGCAGCCTGGGCTGGTGGGAGGTGTCTCTGACCATGGCTGGGGAGTTGGAACTAGATGATCTTTAAGGTCCCTTCCAACCCAAACTATTCTATGATTCTAAGATTATTTTTTTTCACTCCCATTCATTACTTCACATTGATTTCCAGTGTGGTTTTTTTTCCCTGTTTTACCTGTCCCTTAATCTCCTATTGGTTTTGGTCTGCCTTTTTTCTTATTACACTGAACAAATTACTAATGCTGGGAAAATTCTTCATCCCATTACTTTTCCCATTTCTTTTCATTATTTTGTTGAACAGCACAGGTCATATCAGGGATCCCTGGGGAACCCCGCTGGTGATTTCCCTACATTATGAGAGCTCAGCCTTTACTCCTTCCTTTAGATGTCAGGAAAATAGTGTTAACATTGTTTTAATAACTCCATTTATACTGCATAACATAGAACTTGGGCAACCAGGTCTGGTTCAGATTGCCTGTTTAGGGCACTTTAACGAATTCTTGTAGCTCTTTCTAGCTACCCGCACACACTTCTAGCACCAGGTACACGGTGTTTCCTTCTTTCATTAGTTTAATTTGTAATTTAATTTCCTTGGGACAGCACTGAAAGGAAAGTACACATCCTATGCTATAGCATATATTTTGGAATATACTCTCATGTAAGCTAAGTCAGGCAACATCTGAAAACATAATATAAACAATGTCAGCTTCTTTGTGGCAAGCTGCCTGGCACTGGTAGAAATAACAGTGCCACGCTGTCACTGCTTTAAGTAAAATAAACAGAAGGTAAATACTACAAAATTACACTATATTTTTCAGCATTCTGTTCATGAATTTTGTTCTTTCTCCTTGTAGATGTCCAGTCTTTACTGAGAGCCATAATTGTAATTGTGCTTCTGTTTTCCTGCTGATCCTCATTTTTATCTTTGAAAGAAATAAGCAAAACTAAAATACGTTGTAATTTTCTGTTACTATGGACAAAAAAGCTCTGTTTACCTAATAGATTGCTTTGCTACAAAGGCGAAAAATATCCCCTGGGGATCAGTACAGACTGTGCCCTATACTGTCATGTCTTATGACAAAGACAAACAGACAAGCTTCCAGAGGGTTATGAACTTCAGTTACCAGAACAGGTTAATTTGTACTCCATCCTTTTCTTCCCATCTTCCATTTCCTCAAAAACATCACATACCTGTTACGTGTCATTCTGCAGCATGTTTCATCACAATGCTGAGTTGTCACAGAAGGTTTTACTGAGTGGTGTATTTCCCATTACACTGTTTCTCTAAGAATGATCATAATGAGACTAGAGAATGGCGCAATATTAATTCATTTGCATTATAACAATAGGAATGAGAACAGGAAAACACATTGTCTTCCCATTGTTTTCACAATGTGATGGGTAGCAGGAGGCCAAAAATAGTCTGAAAGATCCCATGACAACCCCATGAGCAGAATGAGCAACAAGAAGTACCACATTATGCTTAATAAAGCTCTTAAAAGCCACCAACAGCAGTGTTGTGAAGAGGTGACTTACCAACCATTTGCTCTTAGGCTATGGTTATGCGACTGAGTGTGACTTATAGCAGCTTAGCAACTTATCTCATCACAGCTGTGCTGCCTTTCTGGCCTTTTGTACATGCTTTTAGATCTCTCATTTATGAAGCAGGATGTGTTTAGACTTTATGACAGCTGTATAAATTAATCTGGTTTGCCCCACACCTGGAAGAAATTGGAAGCGAGCACTGTTAGCTGTGGCACTTCAGCTGATATGGGGCAACAGCTTCAACCATTAAGAATTCCTTCACTTGGCTACCAGAAAAACTACAGCAAATATCAACAACTACATTTGTTTCATCTTTTACAACCCCTGCAACAGCCACGGAGGTATATCTACAAAGAGGCTTGCTAGGTACATCTGAATATTCATAGTAACTTGGTTTGTAACTGTAGCCTATAGTCTATAGTTCCCGGAGATTTCCAACTGTGAAGCCTGAGTGGAGGGCAGGTTTGGAAAGTTATAGAACAAGAAGTTACCCGGCCCATCTGAGGGCCCTCTCACACCAGGGGACTATAGCTTAGGACATGCTGTCTCACACCTTAATGCAGAACCATGACAGTCTGGTGTCTAATTTCATCTGTGGTCTATGTAACTAAATAAAATATGCTGTAACATTCTATAGGCTGCTATATAATTTTAATTTCAAAATTTGCTTTTTTATTGCTGTGCTTTTCATAAATTTTGTAGAAGGACTAATTTTTTTTACCATCACCATGTCTTTGCTCAGAATTCCTTGATGCCTTGTTTTCTGAAGATTATTAAAACTGTCATCTGTTTATTTTTCACAGTAGCAATGTGATAGCATTCTCATTTTTTTTGTTGTTGTATTTATAATTGTTAATACTTCTCTACACTGAGTTAACGATTAATGGGCTAGTACCAAAAACAGAATGGAGGAAATCAATATTAAATCATAGAAGTAAAATAACCTGATTAGTTCACAAAACCTGCAAAAGAAAGCAAACAAAACCTCAGATGACATGATGATGAATGCAGTGTAATAGCAGAGAACAGAAGAAATGGCTTATAGCTCTCTCCCCCTACACTCCCATTTGCAGTATTGAAATGCTTTAGCATTGCCTCTTGAAACTGGAGCACGCTGCTGCTGCAAAGGACAGTGTTCTCAGTGCTAGACTGAAAAAGTGCTTAGCTGAAAACCAAGCAGCTCCTCTAACCTCTTATAAGGAATGGTACTTTCTGCCATGTGTGTCCTCAGATCAGACCAGCTCCTAAAATACATCCAAGCTGTTCTGATTCTGTTCAAATTATGCTTGACTTTACAAGGTGCAACTCAAGAAACCAGAAGCACAAATAATCCAGGACTGCACCCAACAAATCTCTCCTCTTTGTCTTACTCCGCTGCCCCAAAAATCAGGGACTACAAGGAGTAGAACCATCATCAGAGTACAAGAATGCTGCGCCATCTTGGTATTTTCTCAGTATTGGAAGAATTCACAAACAACTGTATTTTTTCCAGATGCATGTAGGAACAAAGTAGGCTGTAATATGCCATCAATTAAAAATGATCTCCTATTCTAGAAAATACAGCAGTTGACATTTAAACACTTCTCATTGTTCCAACAACTCAAACCCAAAAAATACTCTGACAAAATATAATTAAAACCATTTAAAAATACTTAACAAGCTGAAGTGCAAGCAGTATAAGTGCATGAAAAGAGGCTATTCTTTAAAAGTTTATCAGACTTTCAGGGCAGAAGAAATCAACCCTGGAAAGATGAAAGTTTTCAGCAAAATCACTACACATAACCAAGCCCTCCGATGGGGTTCTCACCTGTGACAAAATGTTGCACCACAGCTTTTGAGTTACTTTTCAGCAACTTTGTCTTTTTGTGGTTGTTGATAAAACAAGAACACAATTCTTTAGACTTTCAAGAGCCCCTGTAATAGGTTGGTACTACTGCTTAAAATACAATGCAGTAAACACAGATGTTCCAATAACAGAAGTGGTTTCCTGTTACAGAAAACTACACTCATTGATTTTTGTCTAGACTGGATTGAGAACCAAGGCTTCTTTTGAAAGGAAACTGTATTATTAAATTGCTTAGACCTTTTAAAACATAGAAAAGTAATTTTCCCATTAGACAAGATTATGTATGGGCCTCTACAGTGGTATAAACAGAAGACTGTCCATAAACATCCCAGCAATACCAGACCACGCTAAGCATTTTGGGTATCTGTTTTGTTTTCATCCCCATTTGTGCCGTATCAGCAGCACATAACAATTCTTTCAAACAAATAGTCGCCTTGAACTTTTCAGATGCCACAGAACAAGAAAAGGTAGTCACGCTTATCAAATACTAACCATCAGGAAAGACGTGGTGGTTTAAGTTTGTTTGTTTGTTTCCAAAAGTTGCATTTTATTATCTCTTACCAACTCAGAAGTAGCAAAATGGCATAGCAGCTTAAATCTGTTCACTTCCAGTGAGTCTCTGAAGCATGTGTGGTCAGGGCACTGCTGCCCACTGCCAGGAACTAGGTGCTCCAAGGGCCCATTGCCACTATAGAGAGCTGCTGGGTTTTTCTCTCAGCCCTACCTCACAGCCCTACCAACTCCACACATTATATGGATGTAGGAACTTTTTACAGGATCTCCCTGTAGAGCACAATTCTTCAGTATGTCACACGTTTATTCAAAGGCTTTTGCGCAGAAGGAATTCAAAGCTATTTCACTTCATGCATTAAATATGAGACTTGTGATTCTTGCTTCACAAAAATCCCAGAGACTCATGAAAGTTTTGACAATTCAGCTGTGTGATGTCTGTTCCTTATGTTCCTGTGTGTGCTTCTTATACCTTTAGCTCTGAGGATGACTCACCACCCCAACACAGCTGGAGTGAGAAAAACGGTAACAGCCAGGGGACAAAAATCAGGTTTTCACCCTGCCCAGCTGCAGGGCTGTTCTGTGCTCATATGGTACACAGAGCTACCTGGCGGGGCTTTTAACGTGGCACACGGCTGTGCCAGTCGTAACAGATCATGACACAATGTCACATGAAAGTGGGTGACGTGTGTAGCAAGTCTGTGTCAGGGGCCTAAGTGCAGTGACCATCTCTGCACCCTGTCACCTGCCAGAAGTTTAGTTGCTGGTGTCAGAGGTGAGCTTTGATGTGGTGTAGCTGTGCAACCATGCTGACTTGTCTAAGGAAGATGTCTTTTTGCCCTTTGCTCGGGAGCTGCATTTAAGTTCAGAGGACTTGCCTGGTCCTTGCCTGAGCTACACCACAAACATGCCTTGGACTTCCTGAACTTGACCCTGGTCCACAGGCTTGACTTCCCAGCCAGACATGGACTTCCCTTATTGCTAGGGACTTGTCTGATCATCTGGACTCTGGGCTGAGCCTGGCTGCTATCCCTAGCCTGTGCTGCTCACCTCACCCAGCGGCAGTGGGACTGGCCTTGGTTGCTGAAACCACTGCCCTGCTGGCAAAGGTAGGATGTCCCTAGCCCTTGCTGCTCCCTGACGGTCTGCCCTCTTCCACATACTGTTCAAAAATGGAGAAAAAAAAAATCTTTCAAAATTACACACCAAACTATCTGTATTGGAGGTAATTGGAAGTAACAGGGACCTGAAATTAGGACTGAGGTCCCACTGTGCTATGCTGTTTGTTCAAGGTAGCAAATAACTGCATAAAACCAAGTATCTTAAATCCTCCTTAGTTTCTCTCTTTCTTTCTTTCTTTCTTTCTTTCTTTCTTTCTTTCTTTCTTTCTTTCTTTCTTTCTTTCTTTCTTTCTTTCTTTCTTTCTTTCTTTCTTTCTTTCTTTCTTTCTTTCTTTCTTTCTTTCTTTCTTTCTTTCTTTCTTTCTTTCTTTCTTTCTTTCTTTCTTTCTTTCTTTCTTTCTTTCTTTCTTTCTTTCTTTCTTTCTTTCTTTCTATCTATCTACCTATCTATCTACCTATCTATCTACCTATCTATCTACCTATCTATCTGTCTGTCTTTTTCCTGCCCCATGCTGATTTATTAACGAATGCTCAGAGGTCATGGAGTATGTTTGTGGTAAGGACACCTTCTGGTAAATGTCCCAAAATTATCAGGAACAGATAAAAAAATACTATATATATATTCAAGGTTTTCATTATGCTATTCTTTAGAAAAAAGAGTGACTTTGACATATTAATGAATTGATTGATTGATTGATTGATTAAAAGTATTCATGACATATCAGAAGTCTTGCTATGAAGTGATAATATTGTTATCATTTGAAATACTTTGAAGCATTTCCAGAACCAACATTGACTTAGAAGGTGAAAGCTGAATTTCTGATCCCAATCTGATGCAAAAAAATAGGACTTTCCCCCCAACAAGAATCAGAAGAATGATTATGATAAGCACTAAAACATGAGTGCACACACATACAGATATCAACTTTTTCTCATTAATAACAATAATTTTTTATTATTTATTTGTGCTACTTTTTAATGTAAAAGTTAGCATTTTGTATGTAAAAGTTAACACTTGTATAACTGATTTTTTAATAACTATTTAACCCATCATGAACTTGATTCTGAGAATAAGAGTCTTTTTGCCAAGATCAAAAAGAAGACTTATTCTTTACACTGACTATAGAATAAAACTGTGGAAACTAAATCTGACTGTCAGATGGCTATGTATCGTTTTAGGTTCCACGAATATTTCAAATTATTCTAACAGCTTATGCGTTAACATTCATACTCTATTGCTATTCTTATTCTTACTATTACAATCAATCAAATACAACTTAAAGTAAAAAAAAAAATAATCAATCACATCAATCTGAAAAATCAATGGTTTAAAATCTGTTTTGAAAGGCAGTCTAGCAGAGTTTGAAAGGCAGTTGCACCAGAGCATATTTTATACATAAGCAAATACAAAAAATTAGTAAAAAATAATTAGTGAAGTCTGGCAAATAAATAATTCCAAAGTTAAGAAACATCTCAATTATCTCTGTAGGTTTATTTTCATCCTTTAATGTATATACACTCTTTAAAATCTGTAACAAAAAGAAATCATAGCTCTTTCAATAGGATTCCTGCCTTATTCAGGGCACCAAATGAACAATAAGAAGTTATTCAATATCTTGCTTTGTGCTTGTACCAGTCATTCCTGATGCCTTGAATTGTGTATTATTTGAATACACCTCCAACAAGAGAATTTTTCATTTCTTTGATGTTCTGGCCTCTGAGTGCATAATAAATCCTAAATGATTCATGTCACCATATCTCTCAAGGCACAAAAGAGCCAAAGTACAGACTTATTTATTTATTTACTTCCTTTACAAATAGGTATGTGTAGAACAGGCTATACCAGACTGCAACAGACTATACACATTTGACTTCACAGGTCTGCATGTGTGCCATGGCAACATCTGTATATGACAGGGGCACGTGCCGGTCCTATGCAATGCCTTTCAAATAAACCCGGGTATAGGTCCTAGGAGGGAAGTATGGATGCTCAGAGTGTCAGCACTGCAGGTCATGGGTTACATTGTGGTAGCTAAATCCTAGACTCTTTTTCAGGAGATCTAATCCGACAAGGACCCTGCCAGAGGTTTTGGCCAGATGGTGATACAGAACAATGTCTTAAAATAAAAAGATTAGTCAGGATGAGTTTGGTACAATGCTCTGGGTGATGCTGTGCTTGTGTTGAGAAAGGAATGTACTCTGAATAATTAGAAAAGATGAAGTGGGCACCTGAAGGAGATAAGGAGACCATCAAGTCAAGTCAGGAAATCATTGAACAAAGAAAATTGAAAGGTCTACTCCACCTAGATCCCACCTATTGTGAATGGAATGATTAGGTGTTAAAATCAAAAATGACTATGTATGTATGTAAAGATGTTGCGTAACCTCTCACGAAAACTGTATAAAATACCTAACTTTTCACTGAAAACTTCGGAGCTAGTTTGTCCGGTGTGAATAGGCTAGCTCCCCAACATTGCACAAAATAAATACTTTTGCTGCTTAAAGACAAAATTCGTCTCTGAGCAGTTACTCTGTGCCATTTTGGCATCAATGTCCAGGCTCAATAAATCACAGCGCACAGAGGGTTAGAGCAGAGGAAGCCAGAGAGCAATGAACAGCAGTGCACCTTAAGCACCAAGTGAGAAATGGAGAAGAGAGTAGCCTAAGACCTCCCCCCAAGGACAGATGCATTGTTACTTGGTAAAGAAGTCACCATATATTTTATTTTGACGATATAAGAAAACGCCTTTGAGAGCAGGGAGCTGAGAAGTTGGCAAACAGGCTGTGTTCAAGGGTCAGATAAGGCATCTGTAAAGCATTTAATAACTTCCCCTATTTTACTACATACCTGGGATGGCAGGCTTCTCTTACTGTCCATCACTCACCTGGGGAAATTACTAACTCACAGCAAAAGGGACCAAACTGCTCATTAGTATATCAAGGAATGTCAGCACAGCTTCTTAACACGTCTTTTCTTTTTTTTTTTTTCTTTCTTTTTTTTTTTTACCTTGACCTGGATGGAGAAGCTTCAAAGACTTATTCGGCAGAAATCCTCCAACCCAGTTAGGCTCAGCCAGGCACAGAAGTAAGTGAACTGAGAAATAAGTTTATTACTATGATCAGTGGTGCAGTGATTTCCAATTCAAGGATTAAGTATGCCTCCCTGCAGTTGCATGGAGGGAATAGAGTCTGTCTATCTGACAAGGAGTTTGGCATTTTCAGGAACTCAGGGTAAGATGGATTCCTTTCTAATTGCTGAGAGAGACGGCAATGAATATTAATGCTTTATTGCAGCATGACTGGTGGGTTTGGCAAGGAATTGCTGTTTATTCTTTGACCTAAATATCTGTTAGGTCATGAGCCCTGATCACAGCACTATACACCAAAAATGTGTACCCCTATGCATCAGGCAGACTATGCTTTCTTTCAACTCCTTTTTTTTTTTGTTTTTTTTTTTTGTTTTTTTTTTGTTTTGTTTTTTTTTTTTTTTTGTTTTTTTGTTTTTTGTTTTTTGTTTTTTTGTTTTTTGTTTTTTGTTTTTTGTTTTTTGTTTTTTGTTTTTCCTGTCTGAAATGGATGGGTTTAACTTCTTGTCTTCCTACAAGACTGCCTGCATTTGGATACTTGAATTTGGACCACTTCCAGGCCTGAAGTTCAGATACTCATCCCTATGAATGGTAAATGTAAAGAGGCAAAAGAGGAAGAGGCATGGTTAAAGGTAAGTGTCTTCCCATAATACACGGGCCCTCTGAGAGAAGGTCAGAGGGAGGCCAGATGATCTGCAGAACATGCATGCCTCTATTTCTCATCCACAAGGCAGGGACCTCCACATGGAGTGGAAGAGTTTTTCATTCATTTAAGGGAACTATGGTCTTCATATATCACATCCCTGCACAAGGATCTTAGCATTTCCACTCATTAATAAACACTCTAAGCTGTGCCTCAGCAGTTGCACACTAAGGATCACTAGCATATAGCATCCAGCCAGAGTCTGGAATGAATATCCTACCTTCCGTCTTAATTCTGAGCAAAAGTAGGAACACCATTGGGTTGATTTTTGCTATTTAGTTACCAGGCTTCTAGGGTTCTTGCTGCCTTTTGGTGTTTGATAGCAGATTAAAAAACAAACAAACAAACAAAAAACCAAACAAAAAAACCCTGCCAGGATTTTGATCATGGTGAAGCTTCCTTCTTTGGAGCAGTAGCTTCCAAGATATTTTTTAAAATTTTGATATGGATTATACACATAAACTAACCCAACATTTTACATGCCATTTTCATCTTTCAATGCACAGGGTGTTGGAGGCTTTTTAAATAATAATAAAAAAAAATTGCCATTTATCATTTAGTCGTGACTTTCATATAAAATAACTATCCTCAGTACAGAAGATAGAACCTAATGTATGTATTTCACATTCAGATTACTTTAAACTACTGTCAATTCTCTTTTTGGTTTGCTTTTTTTTAATGGCCAATAAGAATAATACATATTCTGCAGTTACCCATAAAAATTACTGCCATTCTTCAGACACATTGTGTACATTTATTAGGACCCCTCCTTACAATATATATATACACATTACATACATATATATATCACATAATTATAGGTAAGACTATATTTATGTATTTATACATATATAAATATGTCTTAGTATATATATTGTTTTCCTTGAATAATCTTACTTACATACAATGTCTGTGTTATGTATGTCTTTTTCTTTAATATCTGCAATATTCCTTAGGCTGCATAGACTGAAGAAAAGTCTTACTGCATCATTTCATGGCAGCTTCTCCTCACCTTGCTTCTGAAAAATTATTAAGGTGATGTTTATAGCATGAATTTAAGTCCCTCCCTTTACTCTTTCATAGTTCTAGTTGTTGAAGTGCTAATAACTCAAGAGCATATCCTTTCACATTAAGGTTACTAATTAGTTTTAAATCCCCCAATTTAGGTAAAAAATGTAAGTGTACAGACTTCATTTTGCTTACTTCCTGTTCCCAACATCCGTTTGCTTAGAGTACTGTACTGGAAGGCAAAAGATTCTTCTTTGCCCAGTACATGAAATTTTGACTTCTGGTAACTTTGCAGTTTAAAGAAAGAGATATGTTTTGTATTTCAGAGCATTGAAAATTTATGAAATTGTAGAAGATGGGAAAGAAATGGATTATTTTTTTTCTGTACCTTTTATTTACCAAGCAATACGTGCTGCTAGGGTGCTAGTATATTCTTTCCTTGACAGACAGCTGCTTTGAGCTTGTATGGCCATTGCTACTTCCCAAGACAATTTTTGGTCTGGCATTCCATTTACAACATTATTGAATTTAACCAGTGACAGTTTTGAAAACTCAAATTGTGAACTGAAAAGGTTAAACCAGATTCTTTCTCTTTTTTTCCAATGAAAGATAATATTTGCTACATCTTGTATACTCTTCACTATATAAAAATCATTTCCAAATGGACTATGCAGAATTTTACAGCCCTTCTTAAAAATAAGGTTGGTTTCTCCGAAAAAGGAAAGTGAAGAGGGAGGCACAGATCCCTTCTCTCTGGGATCCAGTGATAGGATATGTGGGAAAGCTGTATGAGGTGAGATTTGGACTGGGCATTGGGAAGCATTTCTTTACTGAGAGGGTGGTCAAACACTGGAACAGGCTTCCTAGAGAGGCGGTTGATGCCCAAAGCCTGTCGGTGTTTGGACACTTTTGGACAATGCCCTTAATAATGTGCTTTAACACAGGTCAGCCCTGAATTAGTCAGGCAGTTGGACTAGAGGATTGTTGTAGGTCCCTTCCAACTGAAATTTCTATTCTATTCTATTCTATTCTATTCTATTCTATTCTATTCTATTCTATTCTATTCTATTCTATTCTATTCTATTCTATTCTATTCTATTCTATTCTATTCTATTCTATTCTATTCTATTCTATTCTATTCTATTCTATTCTATTCTATTCTATTCTATTCTATTCTATTCTATTCTATTCTATTCTATTCTATTCTATTCTATTCTATTCTATTCTATTCTATTCCATTCCATTCCGTTCTGTTCTATTCTGTTCTATTCTGTTCTATTCTACTAACACTTCTGTTAGGGACAGTTCTTCAGCTCATCCTATGAGGAATATGTATGAGCCTTGTTTAGGAAATTCTCTGACCCCTGTTTAGTGAACAGCACATAAAATGCATTTGATTTAGCTGTTTTCCTTATCCTACTTGGATGTTTCTTTTATGGTTATCACCTATCAGCCGTGCAAATTCTCTAGCAGGTTTCCTTCTGATGTATTTGAAAATTTTCATTATTAGTTTTCATGCCTCTAGCTGGATTCTCCTTATTTTTTTCCCCCGTATTCTAGCTTATTTTATTGCAGTTTTATATTTAACTTCACATTTTAACCTCTTCTATGTTTTTGATTTAGAAAGCCTCCCTTTTTGGAAGGATGGCTTTTTTGTTTCTAATACTTATTTCTTTGCCATTTAGCCACAATAGCTGGGGTGGGTGTGGGTGGGTATGTTTCTCATAGATTTTGTTTCTTTCCTTCTGATTAGTGGTATATTTTTAAATTTAAGCATCTAATACAACAATTTTAACCACTCTTTTCTTGGAAGTGCTTTATCCTGTCAGCAGCTCTTTTTATTTTGTTCTGATTTTCTACACCCTGTATGTGTGGAGTCTCCTTTTAAAGAAGGTGTATCCTCCACAAGGCTGTCTGATTTCACTGCCATATGGCTCCCATAACTCAAATATGAAATTACTGAATATGTTATTGACACTTCAGTCCTCTGTCCTGAACCACTAACTACTCCAATAAATAGTTATCAAAGGTGTTTTAAAGGTATAGCTTATACACCATGTTCCACATCTTCATTTTGATTATGGAGGGTTAACTGAGGATTTACTCTATTCTTGTTTTTCTTCGCAATTTTTGTATTGGTTTTCATCATTTTTAGAGCATAGTCCTTTTATAATTTGGTCCATTTATAACTCAGCTATTACATTCTTTCTAATTTAAACAGGAATTTCAGTCTATGAAGACTATGTGACATAATGTGACAGAGATGGTTTACTTGATTCTATTTTTTTTAACATAAACCTCCCTCCCTTTTACAAGTGCAATATACTCTCTCATTCCTAAATAACTGCACTGTAATAGTCGACAGTATGATGATTATCTTCTCTCTATCAAGTTTTTAACTGGCATATTAAATATATATGTCTTATGTATTATAAATACATATTATTTATCATAAATATGTGTTACTCAGAACTGGGTATTGTCATCTTCCAAAATTTAGTAAAAGCATAACTAAATAGAAGTATTATATGAAAAATAAATTAATGTAAAAGCATCAGTACAGATAATCTAAATCTAGCTGTTTATTTTCATTTCCCCATTTAACTGAATTTTGTATTTTTAACATTTACTTCTCTTGTCTAAAGTGTATTTACTGCTCTTACATCCTTTTTTCTAAGGATTCGCCTAGGGAATGCATGATCTCAAACTTTTTCTTTCTTTCTTTTTTTATTTTTTTAAATCCTCTTGAAAAAAAAATTAAGTGCCAGACAACTTAACATATTTTTCTTCAGATTCCATATTTCATGAAGAGCTTTCACTTTTTTTAGTCCAAACCATTTCTCTTGATGTGAATGGCTTCTGTCTTTCTGCCAGCCTGTATATATATCCCTGTGCTCTAGAACTAGAGATATTTCAGAGAAAGCTGTCCAAGAAGTTCTGAGCCAAAGCCTCCAGCCAAAAATCTACATCTGCCATCAGGACCCTCTCTCCCACTGCTATGTGCCTTGTTGGTATCCTCATGGACCACTGACCACTGGCTCCTCTATGGCACTCTTTACAAATTTGCTTCACTATCTTGTGGCTGCTTTGCATTCAATGGATTTTAGAAGCAGAATTCGCCCACATATATGTTTTGTAACTTTGCCATCCTGTCTTTTCTTAATCTTGAACCTCTCAAACACAGACCTGAATAGACATAGCAGGAACATAGATGTAGTCTGTTCTTTGGCACCTTTATTTCATGTTTCTCCCTTTTCATATAAATGCTGGATGGGACCTTGTGTACATTCCCACAATTCATGCTCACATTTCAAACACTGCAAATATCTGCATGTACACATTGCGGTTTGCTGAGAGAGTAGAGGGTAAACAGTACTTAACCTGAAATCATCTATGGGTTCCAGCTGTTCCTGCAGTTGGTCAGCTGCAAGTACCATTTTTCATGCCTTAGCAAGAGATTGTAAATAACTCTAAGACAACAAATTATTTAACTGGGGAGGTGAGATGACTGTAGACTGATTATCAGAGGTAAAAGATTTTTGGAGCAGGCTGTGTAAGAACCACACCAGAGGACCTTGAGCTTTGGTAAAAGGAGGTGAAAACTGGCAGCCCAAGTGTCCCATTTTGTGGATTTTCAGCTGGTGGGGTAAGGGTAGACCTGTACCCTGTTTACTGAGCCTAGATTTGTGGTATATTGTATTTTAACTTTATTTGTGTAAAGTTCTAGTTCTGAATATTTGATTCCTGTGTCTTCCTCAACTTCCAGTCCAAGCTGGAAACACATTCACTTGTGCTTAATTGCTCATAAATTTCAACTATTCCTGACAGACACAGGTAGAATTTTCATGCAACATCTTTAGATCTTTAAGTATTTGTATGATAAAAAGTTATTTGAAAGCTGTGCAATCTGATTCTTACTCAGATTGGTTACATTTTACCTATACAATTATAGTGTAAAGGGGCTATATATCAGAAGACTTTCTGAATTCTCAGTTTCTGGACTTAATCATCTTAATAAAGCTATTTACAATGACCAGTTAATGCACCGATGAGAGCAGCCAGGCCAGTTCAACCAAGTGTTAGCTATTTCTACTTACTTAAAGCAGTTATAATTTCTTAGGCTTAGTTTGTACTGGAGGGAACACCACGTAGGTTCTGGTTGTCAGAATCAGGACCTGAGTGAATGGGTACCCAACTACTTCAGTTTTTATGAAGTATTTACATTTAGGCAAACCACATATATATTCCACACCACCATTTTCTGAGGTGTATTTTTTATGTACGTTACACATGTTTATGTGACTACAAAGCCTCAGTTATGTCCCTAATTCATAAACGGAAGGAACACATGGAAATAATTGAAATAATTCTGGAAAACAAATAGGTCTCAAAGAAATCTAAGAGTTTTAAAAAATAAATTGTTTCTGATGCAACTGAATATGTAAAATGGATACTTTTTGCAAATTCAGCTTACACGTCAGCTGCCCATCCTGTTGTTCTGGTGTGTTGGGGTTTTTTTTGTCTTACTGTCCTTTGCCCCTCTTGTGCCTCCTGTCCAGTTGTATCAGTTGTTGAATTCACAGAATCATAGAATCAGTCAGGTTGGAAAAGACCTTTAAGATCATGTGGCACCATTAAACCAGGACTACCAAGTCCACCACTAAAACATGTCCCTAAGTACTGCTTCTACATGTTTAAACACCTCCAGGGTTGGTGATTCCACCACCTCCCTGGGCAGCCTGTCCCAATGCTTGACCACCCTTCCAACGAAGAAATGTTTCCTAATATTCAATTTAAGCCTCCCCCGGCGCAACGTGAGGCCTGTTCCCCGTGTCCTGGCGCTTGTTCCCTGGGAGCAGAGACCGACCCCCCCTGCCTACAGCCCCTGCCAGGCGGCTGTAGGGAGCCACCAGGTGCCCCTGAGCCCCCCCTCTCCAGGCTGACCCCCCCAGCTCCCCCCGCCGCCCCCCCCAGCCCCTGCCCCAGCCCCTGCCCGGCTCTGGACACGCTCCAGCCCCTCTGCGTCCCCCCTGCCCTGAGGGGCCCGACCCTGAGCCCAGGCCCCGAGGGGCGGCCGCCCCGGTGCCCAGCACAGGGGGACGGGCACTGCCCCGGCCCTGCCGGCCACAGCGCTTCTGACAGCGGCCAGGGCGCTGCTGGCCCCCTTGGCCACCTGGGCACGCTGGGGGCTCCTGCCCAGCGGCTGTGCCCAGCGCAGAGCCCCCCCGGCCCGGCCGGGAGCAGCCGGCTTCTCCAGGAGATGCTGGGCGAGATGGTGCCAAAGGCTTCACTAAGGCCCAGGCAGGCGCCAGCCACAGCCTTTCCCTCAGCCACCCAGCGGGTCCCCTTGTCCCAGCAGGAGATGGGGCTCCTCACGCAGGACCTGCCTCTCACAGCCCCACGCTGGCGGGGCCCGATCCCCCAGTTGTCTTGCACATGCCACATAATGGCACTCCGGGTGACCTGCTCCATCACCTTCCCTGACACTGAGGTCAGGCTGACAGGTCTGTAGCTCCCCAGATCCTCCTTCAAGCCCTTCTTGTAGAAGAAGGTGACCCCCCTTCTGCCGCGGCCTCCCCGGTGAGCTGGGACTGTTGATAAGTGATGGACAGTGGCTCAGCGAGCTCCTCTGCCAGCTCCCTCAGTATCCTTGGGTGCTAACCCCACAACCCCTTGGTTAGATACAGCTGAGAAAGGTATGTAGGGGAAGTAGTGAGGGGCCAGGGCTAGTTTAGTGGGAAGGCAAAATAATTCAAGCTAAGAACATGATTATGGATGGAAATGGGGACAAATTAATTTCCTAATTAAAATAGCACACTTGATAGATTATGCTGCTCATTTGCTCCCTCTTTCTGATGCATGTAGCTGTTGCAAGAGTGTTATGTGTTACAGCTGTCCTGGTTTGCAATGTCAAGTAGCAAAAGTGACATTCTTAGTTCTTTTAAGGAAGTAAGTGGCACTTATTTACTGAGTAACGTAATTGCATTTTCACTGGTTATCTTTCAGGTATATCCAAAGGAATTAAGCCTCAGAAATGAGACTCTGGAGAAACTATACAGTAAAAGAAAATTTCTCTGAATGTGTTTGTCCACATTACTTTTCTGTATAGTTCTATAGATATTTAAATATTTGTTGGGTTTATTTTAACCCTGCAGTCTAGTTAAATACCAAATGATGTATGTATGTAGCCTATTACCATGCAGTATCATTTAATAAAGATGACGGCTTAAGCGTATAAGCTACCTTTCAGAATCCACAATGAGTTTTTCCAAAACTGGTTCACAGTTTGTGTTTGTACATGTCCAAACACATTGCTGTGCAAATCTAATCAGCTGCTGATATTTCTTTTTTAAGAATACTAAACATGCTAAATGTGCTAAAAGATTGGCTTCAAGTTCCTCAAGCTAAATCCTTGATCTGAAGAAGACTCACTCTCTGCTATAAAGAAAGTCTGTAGCTGATTTCTGTAAATTACTTAGTATAGTGTTTGCATCTAAATGACATTTTTAAATATGAAAATTCAAAAAAGTCTTCACTGGAGAAATAAGGGGAATTCAAGAGACTGCTGATGCAAGAAAAGCCTTATAGAGATAATAAGAGATTTGAGAATACAGTCATAGCAGAGATAGAAGATTCTAGGCAGAAAATTCCTAGTGTAAAATCCTCATTTTCTGGGAACAGAATGAAGGCTTTCACACTGAACACCCAAAATATAGACTAGTTTTGCAGATAACTTTAAAGTGTTTTAAACTGATGATATAAACAGAAATGGCAGGAGTAGGAAAATATCAAGGTACTAACAGAAATATCAGATGTTTACAGGCAAGGTTATTGTACCATACGTAGTAATTATCAGCTAATTCAGCAGTTCCCTGGGAGTTCATATATATAATTACAACTTTTAACTACCTTCATTAGAACTGGATGGGCAACTCCTAACTAAAAGCTTCAGCTCATACTGTCTGAAGCAGATTCATATAATCTCTGTTACAAGAACAACTCACGTATGTGGCTTACACATACAGTAGGACTATGAGTCATAGAATCACAGGATCACTGAATGGTTTGTCTTGGAAGGGACTATTAAAGATCATCTAGTCCAACCGCCCCTACCGTGGGCAGGGACACATTCCACTAGATCAGGTTGCTCAAAGTCCTGTCAAACCTGACCTTGAATTCTTCCAATGCTGGAACATCTACCAACCTCTCCGGGCTACCTGTACCAGTGTCTCACCAAAAAAAGGATTTCTTCCTTATGTCCAGTCTAAACTTACCCTCTTTCAGTTTAAAACTGTTGCCCCGTCTCCTGTCACTGCAGCACTTGGTAAAAAGTCTTTCTACATCTTTCTTAGAAGCTGTCTGTATAGCTTGAAAGGCCACCATGAAAGGTGTCCCTAGAACCTTCTCTTCACCAGGCTGAACAACCCCAACTTCATAAGAGAAGCATTCCAGCCTTCTAGTCATTTTTATGGCCTTCCTCTGGACGCCCTCTAACAGGTCCATGTCTTATACTGGGGACCCCAGAGCTGGGTGCAGTGCTCCAGGCAGCTTGCAGAGTCTCATGAGAGCAGAGTGGAGGGGCAGAATCACCTCCCTCAACCTGCTGGCTACGCTTCTTGTGATGCAGCACAGCATATGGTTGGCTTTCTGGGCTGCAAGTGCACGTTGCCAGCTCATTGTCTACTTTTTTGTCCACCAAGATCCCCAAGTCCTTCTCTGCAGGGCTGCTCTCAATGCATTCATCCCCAAGTCTGCACTGATGCTGGTAATTGCCCCAACCCAAGTGCAGGACCTTGCACCTGGCTTTGCTGGACCCCACGAGGTTGTCATGGGCCTACTCCTCAAGCCTGACAAGGTCCCTCTGGATGGCACCCCCTTTCCTCTAGTGAAACAATTTCACCGCTCAGCTTGGTGTCATCCTCAAAGTTGCTGAGGGTGCACTCAATCCCACTGTCTCTGTTGGTGGTGAAGATATTAAATAACATTGGTGTCAGTGCAGACCCTTGAGGGACACAAGTCATTACTGGTTTCCACTTGGATGTTAAGCCATTTACTGTAACTCTTTGGACATGGCCACCCAGCCAACTCCCTATCCATCTAATAATCCATCCATGAAATACATATCTCTCTAATTTAGAGATAAGAATGTTGTAGAGTACCATATCAAAGACCTTACAGAAGTCAAGAGAGGTGACATCACTTGCTCTTCCCTTATCCACCAACATAGTCAGTCCATTGTAAAAGGCTACCAGATTAATCAGGGAGTTATGAGCTTTATGCAGTTCTTAAAGCTTTTAATTTTAATTTCAGATAATGTAATGATGGAAAGCAGAAATAATCCCCTTCTGCAGGGAAAACAAAATGAAGAAAAGCAGGACAGAACTAAGCCTGCATAGAGTTGCATGGGAAGAACTTTCTTTCTGATTCCTCACATGAAATCTGATAAGCCTTCAGCATACCCCATGGGCATCAGCTAATCTGATCATCAAATTTCCTTTTCATCCATTGGGTGAACTTCGCTTAATTGCATTACATGTTAAACAGCAGGCATTTTGAACTCAGAGTAATGTTGTTCTTTAATGATGAAATTCTGACTTGTTTATGTTATTGTTTGGCAGATCCGTCAGGTGTTTGATGCCTGGGAAGCTCTGATAATTGCAGTAGCTCCAGGGCTTGCTTTCAAGTCTTGTAAAAAGTATGTATGCCAGGGCTACCAACAGTATCAGCTTTTCATCATTGTGACTCAGGCCTACCAGGAGGTGAGTTTTTTTCTATTCTGGACATCTTCTGAACTCAGAAGAATTAACAGTGGAGCTAACAGATCAGGAGCAGCTCTCCAAGTGTATCTCACAGAGGGGTGGGAAAGTGATACATGGCTAAGGCCTAGCTGGATCATATGGGTTTCTCAGCAGCTGTCATTGCTATTACTAAGGCGTGTGAAGTATTTCCTTCTAACTTCATCTTTTTGAAAGCTGGAACTTCATTCAGTCAACAAATAAATCTGCATGCACTTTTTTTCCTCAGTACCTAGTTCTGTAGTGATGTAAGAAATTGGAGAAACAAGGCATTAAATGTGCAAAAAACATGCAGCAGAGAAGTCATCTTCAGTTTTCAACCTGGATATTAAGAGGTACCAAAGAACATGTAGTTTTCACCTAGTGCTTCCTCTTAAAGATAACGTCACACCCTGCTGAGTTGTGACATCTCTCTTTGAGGACCAAGTAATAGAAAGATTTTACAAATGACTGGCACACAAATCTGAAGCCAGAGAAAGACATAAGCAGCTTTACTTTGCGTTCAACACATACTAAATGTGGTGTAATTAATTGAACTGTGATATTCACAGGATCACAAAATCACAGACCAGACCAGATTGGAGGGGATCTGGAAAGACTATCTGGTCCAACCTTTCATGGGAAAAGGAGCCCAGATGAGATTATGCTATTTGCTTGTGGTAGAAAGTCCCAAAGAATTCCGAGTATAACGGAAAGCAAAGTGTTCCTTGTGGTGGTGAAGATGTTCAGTCTCTATGAGATCCTGCCTCTGATTTAAAATTAGTCTTCCTTTGAACAGAAATCTGGTCCTTGGAGTAGCATAAATGAAAATATGGAGAGATTGCTTAGCATGGAGATCTCTGTGGTAGCTATCTGCTACTGTAATTAAAGAAGAGGCTGGAAATTAATTGCTGCTTTGCACAATATTGCAGAATAGCTTGAAGGCATTGCCACAAGGACCTAGTTTAATTGCCTGAAATATGTTTTTGGAACTGTTTCTTCTTTTGCCATATATTTGATAATCCTTACATTGCACACCTTACAAAAAAGTCTCATCACAAAACGCACATGATAATAAGACATTGGTTTCTGTTCCTGCAGCACTCGTGTGGTACATCCAGTATGAACAGACAACATGTGAGAGGTAAACCTCTTCTTAGGACTACGATCTGTACAAATGCCTCTTGTTGTGTGCCCCCTGGACTTGTCATGTTAGGAGATAGCCAGCTCTTGCTGGAAGAAACAAAATAGTTTGTCTCCAAAGAAAGCAAAGCTAGAAGCAACTTCTTTTAAATCTGGTACAAAATATCTACTGGTTGTAGATTCAGCAGGTTAGTTTTACTGACTTAAGGTAAATGTCTTGTATGCATTAAAGAAAGACACACCATCTGTGCTGCACAAATCACTGCCTTGACTATGTCCTTGATTAACCAGACCTTGGTCTATTTGCCTGTCTAAACCTTGTGTGAGGAGAAGGGCCTTTGTTGTGCTGATGACAGGAAGGTTCAGTTTCAGGTTAGAAGAGATTTCCCACAACATGGCTTTTGTTCATGATTACAAAAATAGACTAATTGCTTCATTTGATACTGGTTTTAATGTGGCTTAAAAGACCCCATTCTTATGTAGGGGATGGACTGAATATGGGACCAGAAAGAGATCACAGTCCATTTTTCAGCTCTCCTACCTTTGAAAGTCTTTTACAGCCTTATGCCTAGTGAGATGGAAGAAAGCCCACCTCCCCTATAGCCTAAATACAATAGGGGATAAATATGATCCCTCTGTAGCGTTTGAAAGTGTAGCCTGCATGCATATTCAGCTCCCACCAGGTTAATAGATTTTTTTTTTTGTGGGCTTTCCATAATTGTAGTCATGATGGCCCTCTGTGCAGACTGCTTTACAATTGAGAGCTCTGTGGAGCATATGGCATCTGCTGACCAAATGGTGCATTTGCTTAATTTTAATTCTGTGACACCAGCTCTCCAAGAAGGAAAATTCAAACTACAGAAGTTACTAACAAATACTTCTTTTTCCTGCCACCTTCTCCTGCATTGTACTATACCAAATGCAGTGAATTGCAAATAGTCGTTGTGAGTGAGAAATGGTTCCCCGCATTGTCCACCCGCTTCCCTACCAGTCATCCTACATCCAACTCTCTCTCACCAACAGGTCCTCTAATCCGGGATGCTTGGCTCTCACCATGTAGGTTTTGCAATGTCTCCTACAGGACTTCACAATCCATGTGTTGCCTGGTTCCCTGGATCAGAGCAGAGCTGCGCTTAAACACACTGAAGACAAACAGTGGTAAAAATCATCTCTACTGGGACATGCTCCCTGGCACAAGCTGTAGAAGGGCAATCCTCTTGGCAGCTTCAGCCCCATTGACAGCTACAGAAGAGGACATGGAGACCTTGAGTTCATACTGGCCATGTGTTTGCCACGAAAGATGCAGCAGGTGGCCATGTTAACCAGTCACGAAGCACTGAGGAAGCCCCCAAAAGGCCACCTTTGTAACTATTTCTTCTCTGTGGATTCCTAATTTGTGCATTTTAAGTGCTTTGAAAAGAATGGATGGGATGGAAAACATTTTGAAATATGTTTTTTTCTTTTTTCTTTTTTTCTTTTGTTCTAAGGCAACAAAAGGTTATTTCTGCCTTTCTGGAGCATATTCTCTATGCAATCAAAAATCCCCCCACAATTCACCAATTCATAATCTACCCAGGCACAGGAACTATGATAACAAATTACAGTTCAAGGTCTTTTCTAAAAGCTTCTGGGGGTGAGCAGTTCTCATATCATTATATAATCCTACACCAACAGCCAAATATTCATCTGCCAGTTCACAGTTCTCTTTGCCCAGTGTAACACTTAATGAAACTCGGAAAACAATGCCACAGAAGTATGGAAAATAGGCAAAAAGCCAGAATGCAGAACAGAAATGGTAATGTTCTAGGCTGGAACATTCATTATTTCAAGATAATATTTTACATTCTGGAGGTTAAATGAATTGTTACAATGAACATACTATTAAAAGGTCAGTGCACTTTGAAAAATTATTAAATTTTTTAGGTGTTAAAAAAATATCTCTGCTTTTTTTCAAAATTATTAAAATGCAGGAACATAGAAAAGTAGGTATTCTTTGGAAGTTATACTTCAGGTTTATGAATATCTTTTTTCACAGAAATGTGGTATACAAGTGAGTGAGCACTTAATTCCCCTAGCTTCCAAGCAAATCTAAATAACAATGATTTCTTATTAAACTTAGTATCTGATGAAATATGACCTCTGAATAACTAAGAATACATCACTTTCTGCTTTTAAAAAACTGTTCCCCAATTTATTTCTTGATGAATGCTGTCAACTTCATCCTCCCCACTAGCTTTAATTGCTAGCTCTCTAAGACAAAACTGCTCAGAAGTAGTTACCATATTATCAGCTATATTGGTAGCTCTGATGCTTTAGAGTATTTACTTTGTGCCAAAAATTAGCTTGAAATGTTCTTTCTGATTACCTTAAAGCATTGTGGTGGAGTTAAACTGGTGAATCATCTCATCCTAATGAACATATATTAGAAGGACCTGATAGATAGTAATCTAAAAAATTGTATTTTTCTCCAACAATTATGAGGAAAAATAATAAAAAAGAAACAACATACAAATGAATAAAACCCAACACCTTATCCCCCCCTCAAAAAAATACAACAACAAAAAACCAAACCCAAACAAACAACAAGAAACTCAAACTGAATCAAAGAAGCCTGAACAACCACAGGCTCTTGTGCTTTAAACATTGATATGGACTGTACCCTAGACTCAGTCTGACAAGACCATGAATGGGCATTGCTGTAAAGAGGCTTTACATTCCTTGATAGACTTACTAACCTCTGAATTTTCACTTTGATACTCTTCCAAAAGTTTCTACCCTATAGCAGGAATGACTGAACAGGATGTGTTACTGATACTACCATAAACCTAAGCTGCCAGAAAAAAAAAAAAAAACCAAAAAAAAAAAAAAAAACCCCAAAAGATTCATACAAACATGCCCTTACACGCTGCTTTTGGAGCCCAGGCTGGGGTCTCAGGGTGGCACCGCATGTGTTGATTTAACTTGCCCACTCACCTGGCACTACCCTACATTGCTGCAGCATGACATGGCATCGGGTAGTGGGGGAGCTTTGCCTGGCCACAGGCTTCTGCTCCAGTAAACAACAGAGTAAGGGATGATAAAATGTATTTTCATCTCTCTGGTGGCTGTTGTGAAACTAAACACATTTTGAACATAAAAAGCACTATAAAATATCCATTCTTTTTAAGGATTGTAAAATAATAATGTAGTAACTAACACATTTAAGCAGAAGAAAATGCAGTTAATGAAGTACTAATGTTCTGTGTGCCTGAGTTAAAGCTACAAGTGGAATATTTCCATTACCTTGATTCTGACAAGGTCCACAGTGCATTCTTCAAATTCTAATCATTAATAACATATAACAAATTCAAATGCAGAAAATGCTCATGGTGCATTACTCATGCCTATTGGTCTTGGTCTGTAAAATTCATCTCTTATTAGTGGGAAGAGAAGACAGTAAGCTTCAGCTGTTGCAGCATGATGATGATGATGATGGTTATTGATATTATTGTGTGCCTTCACAGACATGCTTGAAGTCCATGGTGAGGGCACTGGGTGAGTGCAATTCTTCAGACTGAGAAAAAATCATCATGGGCTGTATGTGTGATTTTGTTGGATATGCTGAATTTCAAACTTGCTAGAGTTATTCTGAGAGTTCATAATTTAAATACAAATGCATCCACATTAAATGTAATCCTAGACTGTACTTCTTCAAATGTGGCTTTTCAAAGATGTGAAAAACCCACTGTCACAGGCATTAAATTCTGCAGTTGTATTAACTGACAGTGCAAGTAGAGATGGGTTGTTTCAATGGAGTTTTCTGGGTGTTGCAATTGGGGAAGTCTACTGAAACAAGTTATTCACAGTGGCTCTTTAGCTCACAGATGTTCTGAAACAGGATCTGAATCCAGGCTTCTCCTCCTGCAATTAAATCTGCTCTTTCCAGATATGGATAAGAATCTCAGGAAAGCTAGGAATTGGGCAGCTAAGGCTCTCCTGCCCCAACTACATTCAACTATGCTCAGTCCTGCACTTCTCATTTCGGCAAATTATGAGCACATGTGTAAAAAGGTTTAACAATCTGTTTCCTGGTTCAACATTACAGGAGGGTCATAGCTCAAGGGGGCAAAGTTGTTTTGTGAAATGAGATTACAGTGATGGATTAGGTTCATGTTTGGTAAATTTGTTTGGAAATGTGTGCATCACTGTAAAATGTTGATTAACTCATAGCTACCAGTAGCTTTACTTGACATTGCCAGCCCTGCCATTTTTCTCTTTGCACTGCTAGTCAGATAGCTTATTTCTTCAAGAAATTAAAATAAAAAAAATAAATAAATCACTCATTACTGGTGGAGAAGTAAATTTTACCCAAAGGCAGGACTTGTCAATCATGTCTTCATTTATGATAAATACTTGTGTTAACTGGACATGAATTCTCCTTTAAAAGCAGTAGTTTGGTGAATTGAACAGGATTCCGGGGCTGATAGGAATTGCGGGCACCCTGCTAGGTTACAGATGTAGAAAAGCTCACTTTCAGTGCCTCTTATCTGGACAGTGCAGCTTTCAGAGACATTTGTGCCTTCTGGACCCAGAGACATAAAGTTGCATAAATAACTCCAGCTTCACTGCTCCAAGGTAGGATAAGGAGATTAATGGACTTTTTAGGGAAACTGACAGACTGCTTTTTTAGGGGAAAAGAAAACTGATTTCCCCCCCTCCCCCAAAATTAGAAGAAAATTAAAGAACAAGAGAAACTCTGTAACTACGCTAGTTATGTTAATGCAAGTGCTTCTTCTGTTAACTCTGCTATTCAGGTACTTGATGTAGGGCAGTTATTTTTCTTTCTTGCTTACATAAAGAGATCTCTTTTGTGCTACAGAAAAGTTGTGTAGAACCTAAAAGCCTGTTTTGAGCCAGGAATTTCATGGCAGGCTAGCAGTCTTCTGGCTTCGTGCCCAAACAGAATCTGAGAGTTGCAGTAGTTTGTACAAGGTGGTGCATTTACATCTCATTGATAGCAAAAGAGCAAGAGCAAGAGCAAAGTGTTTAGTCCAAGCGATCTGGCTTGTCCCTCATCAGGACACAGGGCAGAGCTCAAAGAGTTATCCAAATTGTTGTTTCTCTGTGAATTTCCATTAGTTAGAATCTTCCTACCTGGCAGGGGAGACACCATGATCAGGCAGGGTTTTTTCCCAGGGTGAGGCTCATCCCCTAAACTTCAGGTGTGCTGACCCCTGCCATTTCCCCAAATGCAAGAAACTCGAGTGCATAATTTGTGGTAGTGGGGGACTGTGTTTGTGATGGTTTTTTTTTTTTTTTATTTATTTTTAAAAAGGGGAGTTGGACTAGATAATCTCCAGAGGTCCTTTCCAATCGTGTCCATTCTGTGATTCTTTGATTCTGTGTTTAAGTGACCATGTTCCACTCTCAAAATACATTCATGCAGCAGATGATGCTCTAATCATGGCTTTCTCAAATCTACCTGACATTAACAGACTGAAGTTACTCATTATCCTGTGCCACAGTTTCCCACTTGGTTACTGTATACTAACATCCCTCTGTCCTGATCTGCTCATAAAATGCACAGTAAAGGGCATCTGTAAATAATGTGTGACTACTGATCTGCACATAGTCATATTGTCTGGTGAAAATAAATGATGAGGAATAATACAGATTATTTCAGCCAAATATGGTTCTTAATTATATTTATAATTTGACCACTTCATGCACATACAAAATACATCAAACTCATAATGAAAAGAAGCAGACAATGCCCCCCAAATATACAAAGAAGCATTTTAAATAACATTGTCTGTATGAGCACATTTGTGCGTATCCTTCCAAAATACATTGTCGCTCTTTCTCTTCTTCCATAGATGTCATAGCACTCTTTGAACAAGACCTTGTAGTTCTGAATTCTCACAGGCATTGCAACCATGAAAGCAGCAAAGTGTGAGCTAGAAATTTAAATTTTAAAAGGTAAGTAAAGATTTAATGCAATTCTCCACATGTAACCGCTAAGGAGATGGGGAGCTAAAAATACATACTGTTATATTAAATCAGGATTCCTGGTTTGCGTATCACATGATTTCCATCTGAAATCTCAGAGAATGGGACACAAAGTTGTTCTGTCAGGCTGAGATGCGGTTATTCGTTTCTAATAGTCTGTTAATAGTACATTTGGCACTAGATAGTAGCAAATGAATCAGAAAAAGTAAAATATAGCTCCCATTACTGTTGAGAGGAAGCAGACTCCATAATTCATCAGAAATGGATTTCAGCGGTGTTTTAACAGTTTTCCATCAAGGATGCCAGTGAGGATTGTATGGGGATTAGGTATAAATCTGGGATACTTGTTCTGTGCATGTTCTCTCTGACACAGCCTTCAGTGCTAGCACTTTCCACACAACAAAGAATCCTAACTCCAACTAAGTTCCATTAAACTGTCACAAGAAAGTGAGTTTATCCAGTCACCTGCATAAGATCAAAGTCAACAACTGCGTAGATCCGTGCAAGGCTGTGCACAGTGTCCAGTCCCATCTCTTAGACAGGCATTCTAGCTAAACAAAGCAAACCCTCAGATAAATTGATTTACTTGACACTGCCTGGCTGAAAGATGTATCTTCTATTATAGTGACACAAGGTGAATCCCTGTTTTCCTCATACTGCAGCTGCTGACAGAGGGTGCCCATGGGCTCCTTTCAAACACTGGGACAGACTGTTCCCAGAGGAGCACAGCAAGGCTTGCTGGTCCTGCCAGCAGCTGAGAGATCCTCTCGCACACAGCCTGTTTAGAAAACACTGGGTTAGCATCGATTGCTGCGTTTGTTAACACAGCAAACCTAGCAAATCTCTGTTACCCAGGCTGTTAATTCCCGCTAAGTCCATATCCTGTTTCCTGATTAGAAGTTGAAGCTGAACGTGAACCTCTTCGTGGCTGATGAGTCCCTCCTATAGTTTCTTGGTGGCATCAACATCTGTATCAGCTTGGTTATTTTCCCTGTTGGCATCAGGGTCTTATTTGGAGTTAACTCATTTGTGACTCATTTGTGTTTATTAACCTCCCTATCTTTTTTTTCTTATTATTTCCAATTTTTAAAAATATCAGTTCATAATGTAATATCAGATTTCTTAAGTAGTGGAATGCTATTTTTTCTGCATTTTCTTCATCTCATCTCTTATACTCAAAGAAATATATATTTTTTTTTTTTAAGTCAGTCTTGAAAGACTTTGATTGTAAGTGATTTTGTTCTTTGATCTTTCCTGGTATCATTCACAAAAGCAGCAAAGCAGCCCTTTTGGCCAGAGATCACATATCAGGAAAAGATTTACCTGGAGCAGAGCCTTAAACTATAGAAACACAGCTGCGTATAGCTGCTCTTGTTTCTAATCTGCACCCTAACTTTTTATGACTGCATTTTACCCCAAAAGCACATCAACAATATAAAACATTACTTACTTTAAATGCTGTCTTTCCAGTATAAATGACTTACAGCATTGCCTTCTAAACCTGTGGATTTAGCACATAGAGACTAGAAGTGTGTGATGAAAATAAACCAGGTGTGGATCCGGGTAATACTTCTTTGCTATACACATTTCTTCAGAAAATCGATGATAATATTGGCTTTTGCTCTGTTTTGCCACAAGAGGGCACTCCCTCAATTCCTGTCATTACCAACTCAATGTCCCTTACTAGAAGCAAGATAGGCTCGTTTTCTATCTAAACCCTTATTCCAAGTTTTTATATAGGTAAGTTGAATAATTTCATTGTTTGTGTTCTCAGCATGCATTTTACTTACACCATGTTACTAGGCAATATTATTTAGCTGTGAGAGCACACTGCGCTTCATAAATAACCGATCAGGCAAAAAATTGTGGGAAGTAAATAGGATTTCCCTTTGTTACCTTTAGAGATAGCAGCACACTGTATTAACACAACTCATTGTTCTCAGTGATAAACTCAGACAGGTCACAATCAAAAGGAAAGACCTCAAGATGTGCCACTTTCAGAAGCAGGAGAAATTTGTGAAACAAAGAAAAGAGATATTTTTCATCCACTTGTGAATGCTTACCTATTTGAATTTGTTAAATATGCTGTCATGTGCAACAATATACAGCGCAAGCATGGTCCACACAGGAAAATGATTCAAGCACTCAAAGTTTGAAGATTGTCACGTCCTCCCTAATGCAAAACTCTGCTTTGACCTACTTTGAATCAGATAGTTAAGAAGATTTTGTTTAAAATGCTTCTAAACAGTCATCACGAGTGTACAGTATAACTTACCATAGCAATTTTGTTTTCAGTCCCAATATTTTATATATATAAACCTGTGTCATTTACCAAACCCAAGACTGATTTCTCCCACTTACATAAGTCCAAATGAAATTTTGCTCAGAAACAGTCGATGGAATTTGTCCATCAAGAGTCAGCTATGTTCCTGGGCAATCGGTAATGCTCTGGCCTGATCCTTGCCTTCTTCTCCTGAGGGTTGGCGTATTTCCACTTGGATGGAGACATTTTCAGCTTTTTTCTCTTCTTATCTGTACACCACACTTTTTCACAGTATTCTTCCACCCTCTGGAAGTTGCTGTAACCTATCAGTTGAAGAAATTCTTTGTACCATGGCTTTGATGCCTGAGGTATACTGCTCTGCATCGGGCATGGCATTTTGTGAGGTATCTCCTCCTCATAGTCTTTATTGAACATCTCATCTACACGTTCTTCCTCGACTATTTCCAGGGTGATTTTCCTGACAGTGTGAACAATGCTGTGTTCCACCGTCTGACAAAAATAAGTCCCTGCATCCAACCGATGCAGCTTCAGGAATAAGAGGCCAAGATCCATTTTGATTATTCTATCATCAGTCTTCACCTGAAAAACAAATTCATGCAGTTACAAAGCACAGCCCTCTGCTATTCCATTCAATCACAGCAATTACTTCTGAACTGTACATTTGTGAATACAATATTTAATTTTGAGAGGAAGATTAGAGATCCAAGATTCACAGTTTCTAAGTAACAAAAAATTTTACTTGAAGTAAAGAAGAAATGGAGCTGTGAAAGGAAAGCACTCTGGAGTATCTGGCCAGCATGGGAGGACAGAGTGGAGCAGACAGTCTCCTGTTTTCCCATGATGGGTTAGTCACTTGGGGCTAAATCACAGAGGCGAGTAAGCTTGAAACATTCCAATAAAATACTGAATGGAAAACAAATGTGCATTTGCCAGCTTACCTGTAGTAAGTATCCCTGTGAACTTTCTTGTACATTGACAAATGCCTTTCAGGCAACATTCATAGGTATCTGTATAACTGCAGGACCATGGAGAACTTACAGCTTCAGTTCTGAGTTTGGTGTTCGAGTTCCCCCTACAGCTCCTGAGAGAGGCATTCACAGATGCTCGCAAGCAGGGAGCACTGAGCTCTCTAATCCAGCCATCAGAAGCACCCAGGGCAACGGAATCCTCATCTTTCTATTCAACGGTAAAGTGCTGAATATTAAGCAGAAGAGAAATACTGAGAGCAGCCCTGCAGAGAAGGACTTGGGGATACTGGTGGATGAAGAACTGGATGAGAGCCAGACATGTCCACTCACAGCCCAGAAAGCCAACTGTATCCTGGGCTGCATCACCAGCAGCGTGGCCAGCAGGGCGAGGGGGGGGGAAATCTGACCCTCTGCTTTTGTGAGACCCCCCTCCCCTGCAATGCCGCATCCAGCTCTGGGGTCCTCAATACAGGAAAGACACGGACCTGTTGGAGCAGGTCCAGAGGAGGGCCATGAAAATGACCAGAAGGCTGGAACGCTTCTTTCATGAAGAAAGGCTGAGAAAGCTGGGGTTGTTCAGCCTGGAGAAGAGAAGGAACTGGGGAAACCCTGTTGTGGCCTTTCAAGCTGTGAAGATGGCTTCTAAGAAAGATGGAGAGACACATTTTGCCAGGGGCTGTAGCAATAGGATGGGGGGAAATGGTTTTAAACTGAAAGACAGTAGGTCCAGTTTGAATATAAAGAAAAAATTTTGCCAGTGAGACACTGGCATAGATGGCCCAGAGGCTGTGGATGCCCCATCACTGGAAGTGTTCAAGGACAGGACTTTGAGAAACCTGATCTAGTGAAAGACGTCCCTGCCCATGGTAGTGGTGGGGGGTGGACTAGATGATCTTTAAAGGTCCCTTCCAACCTAAACTATTCTGTGATTCTATGACTCCATGATTCTATTTCTTTCTGCTTTTATTTGTCATTTTCTAATGACTGTATTATTATTCATGAAAAACTGAATAACTTTCAGCAGGAAATACGAAAACAAATCTGTCTTAGTAGTATAGAGACATACTGGAAGGTTAGAGTCTGTTCAAATTTACGCTACTGGCGTCCAGTATCTGAGCTGCTGCATCCAATAAGATGTGTATATAGTAGGACATCCTCCCCACCTCACAGTTCACTACCTTCTGTGAAAGACCTGATTAATAGTTCTATTGTAAGAATGATTATGCATAGATAGGGAACTTCCAGCTAAATAATTGAGGAAATACCAAGTGTGAAAAACCGTGCAAAGATCTGGGACTTGGACAACACTTCAGGCAAAAAATGTGCCTGAAATAGGGATGACATTCTTGCTTGATTTTAGATATTTAAAGCAGTGTGGCATCCTTGGTTACTTTGTATATTTTTGTATGCAGTGGTTTACTAGTAATTTTTTTACTTTACCAAATGAAGCTGTCTAGTTCAGCATGAGGTGATACCACTGGCTATAACTGCACTACCATCTAGTCTGACTTCAAAGGCAGCCTACATTGAGAAGCTCCTGGGTAGATCTCTTTATTATAAGTATACACATTTTCTAACAATCAGATGAGTCCAACTCCTGAGATGTGCAGATGTCTGTCTGAGCTGGGGTCTCACATTTGCAGTAGAGCCTAGCTGCTAGGCAGTAAGGCAACCATCCTTATCCTTTGGCAGTCTGAGGCTTGTCTCCCTACATCTTTCCACATACTAAGTGGAGACAGCTACACTGATGTGCATCAAAGAGGTATTGAGGGGTAAATATAGTAACGCTTACAAAGTACTTTTATAATAGCGAAATATATGTGAAAGAGGCAAAGAATCTACCAACACCTCTTTTCAGAAGGTTCTGTAATGTAATGGGTGAGGCAGCAGGAACGAATAGATGTTAAACTAGACTAACACTCGGAGTGATATGTGCACATTTCACCTCTGCAATAACGTACCAAGAGAGGTGATGGATTCTCTTTTGTTTTGAGATCTTAAATCGGGCTTCACTAGATTTCTAACATCTGCAATCAAGATGCTGAATGCCATCACCAGATGAAATTCTTAGGTCTGTTAATTCAACAGAGCAAATGAACATAATGATTTTCCCTGACACGCGTGTACCTTTCAGCAGTTGATGACAGGCCTTTCAGTGAAGATGTAATATTCCTAACAGTGGGCTCTTTTACTTAAAATGTTAGTATATAAGCATATTTACCTCTTCCTTCTTAGTGTCATGTGCTCGCTGGACAAGCCAGATTACTTTTGCTTGTAAGGTCCGAGGGGTGCACTCCAGAAGGGTGCTGTTGTACTCTATCCCATAAACAAGGCGCTCCTCAGTCTTCTCTAGGACTTCACCTGGAAGGAAAACAAAAGTTTTAAAAGTATGTGCTACTGCCAATACTTGTTAGTCCCCATATGCAGGGTGTATTTACTTTTAAGAGTGAAGTTCAATTCAGATCCAACCAGATAGTGACTGAAAAGTGGTGTCTGGTTAAGGTCTGACCTGCTAAATGAATTTTTCCATCATCTCAGACTCTCACAGGATCTGTTCCTGAGATAAAGGGACCAAACTGTGCCATGATTCAGCTAAGATTATGCACAGAGAAACAAATTTCAGTGTTTCACACTGCTAATTGCTTGTGCATGGTTCTTATGAATAGTTCATCTATTTCATTTTCACTCAGTGAAACAGGAGGATTTGATGAATGCTTAAATATAATAAATAATGAAATATTTTTAGGGATAAAAATGAGAGCACACACCTTTTGCAGAATGAAACTCTTAAAAACTCTACTGCCCTAACCAATATTATACATGTCCATGTTATACACCTGGAAAATGAATGTATAGTTTTGGCTCAAGGGTGCTAATAAAACCAGGGTGAATGAAATTAATCAAAACTCAATTCTGATTTTCCATCCAACAAAATATCTGGAGGAAGATAAGCTAGATATTACACTAATGATCAATTGCCCTTATTAATGAAATCATCTTATTCCGTAGTAGTGAGAAATATTCTTGAGACCAATCAATTTTACACCCTTAAAAATACAGGGGTTGATATCACTGTGATTTCTTATGGTATTTTAAACTTACTGTGTAATTAGTATTTCATATTGGAATATACTTTTCCAAAATCTACTGTATATTACAATGGACATCAATTTTAATGATGCTTTCTCTGGTTAAATAACTAATATATACCTAAATAATTTTTCTCTGGTTATCTATCTAAAATAACCTTTTATATTTGATTTTTTTTCTTCTGTAAGTGCATTGGGTGTTATCCTACAAAATACTGAGGATGTCCAGGCAACTGTTTTCTGTCTGTTTTGCCATTGCCAATACCAGTGTTTGAAATCATCACTTTCCACGGTCTGGACAAAAGCATAAGACACAGTATTTTTTTTGTATTATTTTTTTTTTTAGGACAAATCTTGATAATGATCACAAAGAAACATTTGTGTTCTGGCATGTCATTGCCCGTGTCTATGCTACAGAGCTCCTTCAGTTCTGGCTGAGTGCTCTGGCAGTATTTCATATTCATTTCAGGATTCAGCCCTGTTATTTCTTATCCCTGTCCCATTTTTCCACTTGCATGTGTGTTGGAAGCCCTTACGATGCATTAACCACATCCCTAGTCTGAATGGCAGGGCTGCATGAGCACTATGGGATGCACCCAACCTGCCATCGAAACAAAGTCATTCTTACACCTGGGTGACATGGGCTCATCTCTATGTCTCTTACAACTTATTATGGGAATATGCCAGTAAAAAACCTCAGGTGAGATCATGGTCTGGCTCATACTCTTGGCAAAGTCTGTGCTTTCTGCTCCACGTATTTGCTAATAATTCATAAATGTGTGAGTAGTTTACCAATGAACTGCTGGCCAAAGCACTGCTGCGCTGCATTTCCGTGTCGAACATCTTGTCTGCGGAAACGTCTGGAGGGAAAAAAATGGGGTTGTTTGAGATAACAAGTTTAGCTTACAGATTGTTGGGTTTATGCTGAAGTGGCATTCATTAAAAACATAAGGAGCTAAATCTTGATTCCTAAAAATTTAGCATTTTTGTGAGAAATGCTCATTTATGCCTTGGTATTTTTGCTCTACTCAACCTATTGGGAATTATGTCTGAAAAAAAAGAGACACACACTTGACTGGGGAAGAGGCATAATTGTGTGTCCAGTTTATACATAACGACACTATTTTTATAAATACTAAACCAAGATCTTCTGAATGAACTGGGCAACATTCAGTGCTAGGAAGATTCAAAGGGACCTTTAGCCTGTCTTTGGGTTCTTTTTTTTTGGAAGCCAAGGAAATTGCCCTGCTTTAGTTTAGAACAGTTTGCCACGTATGTCAAAGGTAGTTCTTATATCCTTCTCATGCTATTTTTTTTTCACTTGGGAATATCAAAACGCAGAGGAAATACTTTCTTTTATTACCTCTGTGTAGCAGACACTTGTTAAGCTAATTTTTCTCAACAGGGAAACAAATGACTGTTGTTAAGATCATTTTTCTCAATAGGGAAACAAATGCAGTCATGACTTTCCCATGCCTAGAAAGGCAGCTAGTAGCAGAACTGTGGTCAGAACCTGTGAGCCCTGGCTGTGTTCTGGAAATAATGCAATTATTTTTGAAAGAAAGAAGTGTTGTGAGATCTGGGCTTCAAATTCTTCAAATACATTTACAGAAAAAGAATGAAAACTGTAATCCTATGGTGCATTCCCAGAAGAACAGTGCTTTTATATGGCAGTTTTTTCCTCTGAGTACCCTGATATACAAAATCAGAGATTGCTTACTAGGAAAACAAAAGAGCTGGTTGGAATGTCTTATCTTGCTAGATGTAGTACTTCCAGCAATCTGAAGTTTAATTACACTAAGGATAGTTTTCCTATATATTCATAAGGAGTAATTCTACACAGTATTACCAATGCCATACATAACAGATTAACAGAAATATGCATTGTAGAAAATCTTACACAGCAGGTATGCATACTGCATAAATCATACATGATAGAAACAAGCAAAGCCAAGCAGTTTTGTTATTCTTTGCAATTACTACTTAAAGCTTTTCTCCAATGCTATTTGAACACAAAAGACAATTTTTATTTGGCACAACCTGAGTTTACTGAAGCTATTTAAATTTACACTATTAAAAGATCTTGCCCATGGGTGTTATTCATATTTCTAAACTGCCAGTAGACGGTGATTATTTTCTGAGTTCTGTCACCCATATGGACTTTTGATCCAGTGGTGCTGGTGGACCAAGGGGACAGCTTTTACCTTTACTAATATTCAGCAGAACCAATGTTTTGCCAGTGTTTTTTCAGCGGAATCTGCAAATTCAGTGGGGACTGTGTTGGGCCATTTAGGCAGAAGCACTGAAAATGCATGTATATTATCAAGCAAAAAATGAGATGCTGAGATAGTAATAGGGCTTTATCATGCCCTGGGAGTTCTCATTGTAATGTATAGATGCTGCAGATTTGTTTACTGATAACTCTGCTAAGTGTCACTGCTGAATAATGCTGCCACCAGCTTTGCATATCTGTGTATACAGTTTAATCAGAAGAGGTATTCTCTTCCACAAATATACATAAATACTATAGACATAAGCCTTGGGGGAAAAGGAAAAAAAAAAGTTTTTACTGCTGTCAGGCACAGCAGCCCTATGAAGCAGGAACAGGACAGTTAGTAGGCATGTACTATTTACCCTTCAGTTCCTGAAGATCATTGTAGAGCTAAAAAAATCCTTGTCCTGTAAAACAGGATATTTCTCTAGTTGTTTGAACCATTTGAGAAAAAGAGATGTTTGTTTGATGGAATTTTTCTGTTGTGTGAAGGCTGAGAAAGATATTTTCACCAGTGCCTTCACTTGCTACTTTTTTGAACAGAAGGAAAAAATGGGGAGAGGTGCTGAAAGAGAGAGACATGCTGGGAAATAAACTTATTTCACAAATACTGAAATAGTGAGCCTTGTGTTCATGTTTTTTTGGGTTGTGGTTTTTTTTTGTTTGGTTGGTTGGTTTTTGTTTTGTTTGTTTTTTGTTTTTTTTTTTGTTTTTTTTTTTTTTCTTAGTAATCATTTCATTCAGAATTCCGTGAATAATAGAGTAACAGAAAACTCCTAAGATAAACCACTGTAAGGAACAATGTTCAGTGAGTAGCAAATGTACTGAACAATGAAAGTGTCTTTTGCAATCTATAACTTCATTAATTTAGATTTCAGTCTGTAACTCTACGCTTTCAGGAACTTAGTAAAAATGATCTGCAAGAAAGCAACACAGTGATCATCATCATCACCATTACCATCATCTCCATGTTTCTGTATTATTTTTCAAGGCATAGATGAGGCAAAGTTGAAGAGTGTCAGGGGCTTACACAAATCATTGAGGTTTGTGTAAGAAACCAGCAGGATGAGCTTGGTTTGCCGAACCGAATGTGCCAACTGGGGGACATCTGGGTTCACACCCGGATTTAGCTGCAAGGTGGCAGCATCCCCTCAATGGCCACACCCCTTATCCACCACGCCCTGCCCCGCCCTGCCCCGAAGCATCTCTCTGGGGTGCCCCCAGCCGGGGGCGGCTGTCACTGCCCCCTCCAGCCTGGACACCCTATGGTGGGCAGGCAGCAAGGAGGGCCAGGAGGCTTCAGGGGGTTGAAAATATTTTTTTGGGAAAAAAAACCCTGTTCGGTGCTCCCTTGCTAACCATGAGAGATGAAGAGCATGTTTGTGTACTTGCTGGTGGAGCGCGTGGTGGGGAAAGAAGCCAGAGAGGGAAAGGAGGCAGGAGGGCGACCGTCAGCTTCTTATAATTAGCTGAAGAACCACAGGTCACCAGACCTACTCAAGCTGAAAGACATTTTAAAATGACTTCAGCTGTTTTTCAGCCTGGATGGTGAGCTGGCACAGCAAAGAACCTCACTTGTAGAATTTTGTGCTTGTTTAGATAAAAATTGAACCTGCCTAAATCAGACTGCAGAGGTAATAGTGAACTAAAGCATTTAAGTCCTGGACCTCTGCTTTCTCAAGTATACTTCATGGAAATGGAATGCAATATAATTTCCCTCTTTATCCTGTACATGCCTTAATTAACAGTTGTTCTGTTTCATGTTTCTGCAAACACTTGTCGCACCTTGGGGGCATTAGGCTCTAAAGCAGATGATAGCATTTGAATTGAAGCAGGGAGAGCATGTTCATTGTACATCTCTGCCTCTGTTCAACTCTTCACCAGTAGGACTGGAATTAAAAAGAGATCACTTAGCAGTGCTCTTTCTTACTGCACTAGCAAGGCTGCTCTTACAAATCAAAAGCCCACCTAAATGTACCGTACGAGGGTCACATTTGAGCAGACTGAGGTGGTATTAAAGCCTGCTCATGTGTGCTGTAACGTAAGGCACAGCTCCATGAGTCGCGATGAAGGGAGGGCTGCCAGGAACAGAGGAAACAAGTGCTCTCCAATACCCCTTGTGCTCACATCACTTGTACTATCCTGTGCAGCGTGAGCAGAAATCTGGAGCTCTGAGACAAGGGTAAATTAAGATGTGTATTCTCTGGGATATGACATTAATTCTGTCTGGAGCCCAAAGTTGCCATGGCAGGGTTATCACCTGCACAGGGTCGCTTTGTACCAGAAAACTTCATGTTGTCTACTGAGACCTGCCTTTTCCAGCAACGCTCTCCACCTGCTGCCTAGGAGGAGGCAACTTAAAATGACTTCCATACATGTCCTGAGTAGCTCTCCCTGCCTCTTCATGTACCACAGAATGTGAGCTCCTAAGTTTAAAATGCTCTGAGCCTCAACTATGCGCTAAAGTGAACAAAGCAAATGCCATCTGTCCCTCTCAATGTGTTAGCTCTTGCTGGCTGTTCCCCAAACTCTTATACGCAAAAAGTTTTGTAGACGTCAAGCACATTCAATTGAGTGCAAATCCCTTCTCCACTGCTGCAGTGCTTATCTTAAGAGAAGGATGATGATAACAGCAGTATTTGCTTCTTTTAGAGACTGACCTGCTGAATGGTGGGGAGGTAAGGCACAGGAAGGTGCCTGGGGGGCTGCCGGTACCACTCAACCCTGGATAAATGCCTATGTCAGGGGACTTAAAGGCTGCTACTCTGGAAATTGTCTTAGGTGAGAAATATGCTAAAAATGTACAACAGAGTTTGGGACTGAGTGAGTTTCTCTTATCTTTTCTTACACAATAAGTAGCCTGCAGAACAAAGTAAATGCTCCTACAGTCTTAGCAAGCTGCTGGGAAATATCTTAAACCCCTCCCTTCCCCAAATTATTTTTATGACATTAGATGAGTAACCCATATGCTTTATAATTACGATAATCCAATTTCTATTTACTGTAGGAAATTAATCTGTCTGACCCACTACATAGCTGCTCATCTTTCTTAATCTGGGGCCTGAGTGTTTTAGCCAAAGTCTTCTCACATTGAGCAGACAACCAGAGCCCGCTTCTTCCCTTAGGTCTGATTGTAAGAAGCATGAGAAAATTACGCAATCCTGCTTGTAAAAGTGGTGTAAACTCCCTACTTGGTTTAACCTATATGCCTTAGTGTAAGAAGTCCAAGAGATTCTTAATTATGCTGAGTCATTGGCTGTATTTCTCATTTTTACTTTTTAATGTGCCTTACACCAAAAGTTGTACTACCCAGTGTAACATGGCTGTGCTCATTATCTTGTAGAAAATATCCACAGAAACGCCTCTTGTGCCTGGCTACAGTCAGCAGTGCATTTGCTTGAGCTCATCCAGGTTCATGGAAAGATAAGTTGTGTAGAACGAAAAACAAATAAATAACACCCCACACACACACTATCCTGGCTTTCCTTAAGAAACAATAATAAACTGGGATACTATGATTTGGTTTTGAATGAACCATCTCCTCTGGTTTTCAGGACTGTCTCCAGAAGTCACTCAATTCATTCTAATCCTTGCAGGCCATGTAGGTCTAATATATATAAGCACATATTTGCAGAAACAGTAATTGCAAAAAAAGCCACCGAAAGGATTTGAATTACGCATGACCCAAATTTTGCTGACTAAGGCTAGAAATTACCCTTTTTAGTGGTAAAGCTCACTTAAGGTCTTGTTTAAAAGTCTGGAATAAAATATGTATGTTCTAGTATCTGTGTAGCTGAATCACAGGCACTGGGTTCGAGAGGGAATGAAGGAGGACAGGTATGTGGGAAATTACTGCACAAAAGAATGAAGGCCAAGAACCATGAATAAGTGAATGGTGACAGGGAGAAGTCCTCTGCCCAAGGCAAGACCTAAAGCACTTGAATTAGGTTTGTGCTTTGAACTGACCTCTAGAGAAACTTCTTTTTATAAATATATAAATAAGAAAGGCTAAGCCTAACCTTAGCTTTTGCAGATGCTCTGGTTTCATTTTGGCTTGTGAAGGTATTTGACTATTAACACAGAATCTTCTTCACTCTTCTGGGAAATTCTGTTGTGTATGTTATTGCAGAATGATATGTCTGCTGTATAATACTACCAAAATAGGTCTCTGATGTTGTAAAGAATCTTTCCTCTGCATACCAAAAGAGGCATAAGGAAACAGAAGTTTGTTTAATACTTACTGCAAATAATTGCTAAGTGACTTTGCTTCATTCATAAAATTATTCCTGGTGCTGCAGTTTATGCCATCCTGTTAATACGGCTCCTTTGCAGTCCCCTAAGGTTGCACTTAATAAATATCTGACACATTTTCTCACTGCTCCGTTATTTTTATGAGGGGGAGATATGAATATCTTTGTGTTGTGGTAGGAACTCTTCACGTAGGTATTTTGCAAAAAGGGTTGTGAGGGAAAGCAGCAGTTCTCACCTCTTTGCTTGCATTCCTGTGGGGTAGTATCGGGAGCAGGAGATCCCATCCCACGCGCAGTAGGGATCTCGCGCGAGGCAGCAGTCAGCACAGGCAGTGCCGTACATGTCACACTGGTGGAACTTCACTTGGGCTATGACTGACTCAGATCCAACGTAAAGCTGTTGCTGAAAAAAAATGCATCACATACAACTAAATTCCCAGAATTTCTGCTAAAACTTCTGTTACCAATGGAGTTACTAAACAAATGTTAGCTTTATCGTTGCTCGCCAGTTGTGCATCCAGCCTGTGCCCTGAGGGAGGCAGAGTTGCTCTGTAGCAAAATATCTAATTACAGACTAAACTCCTGCATGAGCACAGAGGAACAGAAAGAAGGTAAAATAAACAATTTATTTTGGCATTTCCTCGCTTCTGGAGTTTCAGCTTTGTAAGCTTTATTTTTGAATAGGCAGTTTAGGTTTCTTTTTCTTCCTCAAGATAGTTTCCAGTGCCTCCCTCTTTACACTTCCCTGTCACCTAACTGACCTGCAAAAAAAATCTTGACATGAAAAGCTTTAAACAAAGAAGTTCAAATTTGCAAAAGTTATAAGCCACTTCAATCTTAAAATGGGAGCTCTCGAGTAAATTTAACTCTTGATGTGGCTGCTTACAATATGGTCACACGTGCATAGTCATACTATGATTTGTATAATCCCTCCATGCACAGGAGATAGATATATTTTTTTTTGTCTCCTGGTGCTGTGCAGCCTTTCCTTACAAATTAACAGCTCACAATCTTCCTCTTTAATACTTATTTGTAGGGTTTTGGGTTTTTTTCATCATTAGTGCTAAGACTGTTTAAATCTTCTGAGTTCACATAAATGTCCTTTTCAAATAAATTAAAGATGATCAATCTAATTCTTGACATGCTGGTATAATAAATTCAGGAGAGAACAGCTTGGATTTACAGGTATTTTAGAAAAAGTCTTGTTGCTGGTGAAGGTAAACGGTCTGAGCACAGTGCGCGCTGCAATAGGAACTGCTTATGCACAGCTCACTTCCATGGTTTTACCAGTCAGAAAAAGGATTCCCTATGAACATTTAAGCTGTGCTTATCCTAACGGCCTAACTTAGTCCATATTCCTGCTCCTAGACCAAGCTTTCAAAATCTGACATTTTAAAATTGTTTAAAGCTGGAACACACTGGCAGCTCATTTAGTCTGGTTTACTGTCACTTATCTGTCACAAACCACAAAATTTAATACAGATAATTCATTCTTTTTCCTAATTAGACCTTCTATATCTGTTTAGATCACAGAAATTTAGCTTTCAGAAACGTCAGGGGAGAAGACTAGGAGATGCTGGTAACAGCAATACTTGAAGAGTTTTTCGGCTGAGATAAACCAGATGACAGTAGCAGGAACTCAATCTGCCAACTGGAATGAAGAAGAAACCTGGGAACCTTGTTTGAGGGGAATTCTTTCTTGTCTGTAAAGGCTGCAGTGTGCATGTCCCAGAAGACATGAACACTTTCAATGAGACATATGACATGGGATTTTCTCTTTCATCTTTTAGCAGGGGTAAAGACTGCTCTAAGTCTTGGTTCATCAGGGGAGGGCAAAAAGCATTGGATATCTAGCCAACTGAACATCAAAGAAGAACATTCCTTCCCAGTCTCTGCAGATAACTAGCTCAGCCATGAAACATGTTATTTTGTTGTACCACTGACTTGGTGAAGACTGGTTAGTGTTATTAGGGTAATGAGACAAAACTATCAAGGAGGTCTCCACAGGCTCACTAACCCTAAGTTCAAAAGAGGCCAGCCAAAATGCTCAAGCTACATAACTTTTTCCACATAAACTCAACTAAGTTATATTTATGTTTATTTTAAAGACAAAATTAGTGCTAAACCTGTCCCTAACACATATTCCAACATTTACTTGTCCTCAGTATCAGAAAACTATCCTATTTCCAGATTAAGTTTATCTATATCAAACAAGGTGAGCTTGGTTATTTAATCTGACATTGCTTTGCCATCAGTGTTTAAAAAGCCTTACACTCATACAATAGGAAGTCACTCTGGTAAAATTTTATACCTGTCCTCTTCTCTCTGTCTCCTCTTTGATATCTTGAAAAAAGTTAAGCTACTTTCACTTTTCACAATCAGGTTTATTCTTCAAGCACTGGATTGCTTTGGTGGCATTTTTACGGTTCTCTCCAGATTTTCCAGATACTTCTTGAATTAGCAGAGTTAGAAGCACTTGGGAGCTGGATGTGATGGAGAAAGACTACTTCATTTTTTATAGAGTATCTCCTTTTTACTCTTCCAGCACAACCCTTTCACCATGACATTTCATTGAGAGCTAAAGGTAAGGCAAATATCTGAAATGACACTGAAGTCTTTCTCGAAATAATCACTCAGGTGCGTTGTTAGACAATCTAGTCTCGAGAGCTGCTTTCATAGTCCATGGGCAAAAACCCAGATTGATCCAGGAAATAATTCAGAATACACTACACCTAAGATCCTCCTCTGAATCACCATCAGAGTGAGTTTGTCTTTCTGCATTACCTACAGAAAGAATGCAAGTTGACTAGACACCCAGACTAACTGATCTTTTGAGGCACACTCACAGCTCCAATTAATGCAAGTTCACTCTTTGTTACTTGCGTATCACTACATTTATGTTCACCTATATTGTGCTGGATGTTTAATATCTATTAAAATATAACTATCCTGGGATGTTTATAATGGCTTCATCCTGAGATGATATGATGATATGGTACAAATGAGAATCTACCTACAAGAGCAATAAATTGGGTGTTTATATTGGCAGAAACTAGCAGAAACTCAAAAGGCAGTTGGATCCAAACAGCCCTGCCTTTCATGGGCAACTGAACATGTGGGAGAGCCAGCAAGGCTTTTTTTGCACTGATAGCCCCGTGGGGCTGAAGTCTGTCTGCATTTATCAGCAAGGAACTTTTCTGTGAGATGCCACATACACCAGGCTAATCCCCACTGTGATTACTACGCCAGTAATTCATGAAACAGATTGGGTTTTACTTGCTTTGATATGCATGATAGTGTGAACTAAGGAGATACACCATTAGAATTGGAAAATATAAATGCTTCATAAAGGAACAGAACATATCACCATAAGTTTATATTACAAAAGGATTACATGTGTCAGAACAGATCTCACTATAGACGATGTACATACCTCTGTTTATCTATGTATGTATATATGTATCTATCTATCTATCTCTATACAGTTTATAGCTTTGTTACATTTGAGTCACAATCTTCACATTTCAAACTTGTCAAATACTTACCCTTTTTGAAGAGATTTCCATAGAAATAATAGGAACTGGCACCTAGAAAATAGGAAATATTTCCTTACTTAGAAAAAAAATGTATCTTCTTATTATGACAATAAATTGAATAAAATAATGTTGATCTTTACTTATTATACTCAGCTTTGCTTGATACTTTGACTTTCTTTAAGTTCTGATATTACAGAAAGATGTGAGGAAACTGTGACTTTCAGAAGTATTGCTTTAAAAGAGTCTAAAACCAGTCAACACTTAATTCAGGATTATCAGAGCCACAGGAACACTACAATTTCCCTGTCAAACATGACATCAGATCTTGGACCACTGAATCTCTTTTGTCCTACTTGAAAGTGATAAGTGGAGTGTTCTTTATAACAAAACATTCACTGAAGATAAGATAAAAATAGCAGGAATTCCTTCTTTTACCATTGTCCTCCCTGCCCTCTGCTCAGATTTCCTGGAGCAATGGCAAGACATATCCCCTAATAGGTGTATTTAAAAGGAGCTTTATCAAGAGGGGCGATTTCTGTGATTTCCCCCCAGGCAACAGGTCAATAGTCACAGGCCTTAAATGTGGGTACCAGGTTTAAACACCTAAATTTGGATGTTGGATTCTCCTTATGGGTCCAAGTAGACTAGCCTCTTACTTTATGTGGCTAACATGATAGGAACTGAATACTCGCTAAGAGGATTTCAGTATATTAGTTTGCCATGTACCAAATACTGAGCTTTAGTCATGGGCTGTTCTTGAACAAAATGGCATTTTGCCTCAGTAGGACTCAGGTTTGCCCACTGTAAAGACAGATTAACTGATTCACTCTTTCTGAGGATTGCTCTTTTTTTTTATCTGGACCTCACTGAAGCTTACTTTGCACGTGCAATTTTACCCTTTTAAATACTTAATTGGATATGAGGGGAAATTAAATAAATTGCAGTGTTTCCAATTAAAAGCCACACTACAACCTCCAAACATGTAAACAGAAATACAGTAGTCCTGGTTTGCTGCAATGTGCTTCAGTACTTGGGCTATGTACCTCCACCTCAGGAAAACTTCAGCTGAAAATGAAGATTAGTCATAAAATAACTAGATCGTTGGAAAATTTCTTGCACGTAATTTTACATAATTGACTATCCTCATATTTTTAGACATTTTAGTTCTGCAGAAAATTCAAGACTCGCATATATGCTTCATATACAGCACAGTTCACCTTGAATACTTGCAGCTCTTCAAGAATCACTTCTTCCATTGATTCTGTCTCTTGATTGTAAATTGTAATGACTTTCAGTACAATTCCATTATCTGGGAATAAATTTAAACAGAAAACAAACAAAACAGAACTAAAGATTGTAATTGGTGGAAACATTTATATGGCCTTCAAATACATTAAATGACTTCTTCAAAGTGATAATGCATAGAACTTTCCAAATATGTACAGGTAATTGCATATTGCTTTTATTGTTGAGGACTCCTACTCTTAGAAAATAAACACATATGACAATTTGTCCCTGGCAAATAAAAGTCAACTGTGACATCCCCAAGTTATATGATTAATTGACTTGTGTTTTTCAAATTCTGGGTCATAACCCCTTCGTGAGCTGTAAAAGGATTGAAAAGGGTGACTATATTTCAGAAAAAGAAATGAGAATAGCCAGGAGCTGAGTCCATCAAAGCAAGGGAGTGTAAAATAGCTTTAATTATAAGTTGTGAGTTTTTACACTAGTTAGGAAGTGACTAACTCTCCTTAGTTGGTGGCAGCAGCTCCGTTCCTCCAGGCAAGAGTACACAAAACCTTTAGGGGCTCATTGCCCACAGCTCTCACCCTGCTCCAGGGAAGCACTGAGCTGCTGATGGTCTGAAGTTGTTAATCAAAGGAAGATGAACCAAGAAAAAGCTGCACGTTCAAAAAGTCTAAGGCACATTGGAGTCTAGATTTATCAGCCTCTCTGTCACTATGACTCTTGCAGGAAATTAAAACACGCGAAGGGCGTATGGTCTTCCACCACTTCAGTATTGTCTTGTTGACTATTATTAGAATAGTCTTGCCTTTCTTAATCCAAAACTCGCTCATCAACAGTGGTAAATATCGCTTTCTTTCTTCTGTTACTTTTAGTCACCTTTGATTTACAGGGGAAATATTAAGCAGACAAGCACTGGGGAAAATATTCAGCAAAAGATCAAAGGGGCAAACATAAAGAGGAACCATTAAAATGGGGTCCTACACCACTTCTAAAAGAGAATACCTTATCAAAGGCATCCGTTTTGTGATGGAACAGCAAAAAGAAATTGCATTCTGAGCTCTGATTTTCCTAAGTAAGTCCCTCTTCGTATCCTGCTGACAGACATGTGAAAGCCTTGACGTTCAGGCTTCATCTTTGATGAACCTTTCTAACCTGCACTGCTACCCTTAGAAGACTTCTGCTCATTGGTAAGACTCTCTTTACTTGTCTTACACAGCAGGTGTTGGACTCGGACAAAAAATAAATTAACCCTTTCTAACATTATATTGCCAAGAGAAATAGTGAGTTTTTGGATGGGAGCTTTGCCAGAGCAGAGATTGCAGGACTTATTTTAGAGTTTCTAAAGCCCAAATTCCTATGCTAGAACTTTTTGTCACCTGAGATTAGACATTTCAAGAAGGCTAAACAGGTGTTGGATGCCAGTTCAGCACAGGTCTAAAGCATACTCTTTAAGTCCCCTTAGATTCAACTTCACTGAGCAGAGAACTTGTCTACAAGAGTATTTGATACAAGATTTCAATCACATATGCAAATGGAAAATATGAAAAAATCTAGGCACCATTATAAAATATGATGTACAGAAATACATGACAAAAGACACAATGTTTTATGGACAACACTAAGTCCAGTACTGTGACCATACTGAGGCCATTAAAAAATGCTTAGAAAACAGCCCTAATATAAATAAGCCTTTGCTATTGTACAAACATTTCTTTTGAATGTTCTGAACACTGAAATGTGTTTATCAGAGGAATTTCATTAGTAAAGAATAATTCACTGTAACTGCTTTCCTAGAAAAAATGGTCAAAATGATTTGTGATACCACTCCTGTTGTTAAATTGATAAAATACGAACATATGAATCCTTGGAATCTTTCCAGACAGATTAGTTGTGACCAAAGTCTTGTCTAGTTCCAGGCTTTCCTCTTATTTTCTTGAGTTTTCTTATTTTTTCAAATGTCATTAGAATGTGGGGTTTTTTTGTCTGGTTGCATGAAGTTAGGGCAGGTCTATGATATATTTTACCTTAGCCATATTTGTTTGGTAGACGTTTAAAAATCCTCTTTAAACAAGCTCTCTGTATCCTACGAAAATGGCACAAAAGAAAGACAAGAAAACTTGGCAGAAAACTTCTAAGAGTTTCTTTTTAAGAAACTTGGGTATTTCCTTCTTCCTTCCTTGAGCTGTGTTGTAACCCAAATCTGGAAGCTGGCAGTTTCTTTTTAATGGTATCAGCTAGACTTGTGGTCTCCAAAATTGGGTAAAATAAACCATGGAATAAAGCCAGTAACTTGAACTGTTATTTTTGAAAATTGTATCACTTTTGTTTTTCTCAGGTCTCCAGGGCTCAGCTCAGAGCTATGCTGAGATACATGATTTTGTTCTGAAGTTTTAAAAATAAGGCCAGTTGTTCAGGAATTTAATTTAAAGTTCTTGTTTGGAAAGAAAGAAAGAAAAATGGAATCCTGTACTTAAGTTTCTCTTCCTAGTCTTTAAGTGCTTCCCTACCATTATTTTTCTATATAATTTTATCAGCACAATGAAACATGTCTAGAATGATTAACCCCCTCTGTAAGGTGAAGGCTGGCACAGCCATGCAAAGAATGATTGTTAAAAAGAGATGTTGTATTTATTTTTTTATTTTTGGACTATACATAATTTAATTCATCCTGGAGGTAAAAAAAAAACAACCCAAAACTTAAAACAATTGTCTGTCTTGTTTTCTTTAATTTACCTGTGCCAATAAACAAAACATCATATTGCCCATCTTCAGCTTCCACTCTGTCCACTGCTATTTGTTTAAGATTGTACTTCCCATCTGTTTTAACTAGTATTGGCCTCTTATGAACAGGCTTGATGGGCTGATACATCAGTGGATGACTCCTGGCAAAATGGACAGCTTCATCAGGATAGTCTTTAGTGGTAGTGTACAGACCGCCATTCACCTTGCTTGCACACTGCAAAAACATAAAACATAGATTATCCCGAAGGTTTGCCAAATAAATTGTCAGAGACTGGTCTTGTTTTCAGGGGTTATGACAAACCTACAGAAAACCTGGCGTAAAAACAGGCACAGAAGACCACAGCAGGAATTGGGATGGTGAACTCTATACTTTATGCATGTGTGGATTATTAATCGTGAGAAGACAGGAAAGGGAATGCTAAACAGAGCCTTGGCATTGTCAGGTTTAGAAAGAGGGAGCTCCTTCCCCTCTGGCATACTGAGAGCAGAATAAATAATGACATTTTTAGAATTTGACAAAAATTGTAGTGCTTAGTTCATCCCCAAATTCATATTGAGGGTGTAATCAAAATGGCCACTGACAGAGTCAGGTGAAAGGGGTTTTCTGTCCCAGTGGAGACACAAACATGCGAAGTCAGCAGAATACTAATGCTTGAAATTAATCTCTAGTCTTATTAGTTTTGATTGCAAAATGTATTACCGTAAGAAACTAAGCACACTTAAAAATGATGCCAGCAGAAACAGTAATTCTTGATCTTGGGCATTGTAACAGTATTATATTTGATTCTAATTCCTAACTCACGATGACAGTATTATATATCACAGTTCAGCTTGAAATACCAATGTTTGTATTGATCAATCTACTGTTTTGCAAAGCAAATAGACTTTACGTCAATGATTGATTAAAAGAGGCTTACTCCTATGGTCAAATGTGCAATTAAGGATAATTTAATGCGTTAAACAGAGAAGTTAATTTTAGGATGCTTTGTGAGGGATATAGTGTTCCCTAACTGAACATAGATTCTAGATTTCCAATTTGCTTTATGATGTCTAATTGAAACCATTTATGATCAAGCTGGAAATTATCTCAGTAATCATTTACTTTCTCCAAATATTCATAAGACAGTGTGGTTTTAAGAAGCATTTTAAGCAAAGCCACAGTAGCAGCCTTTCCCTATTCAAACTGGATTTTTCAGTCAATAAAACGAAATAAAATACTCTTCATGTTTACTGGAAACAGTAATTTTAAACTTGTGGTCAACTGTAATTGACAATAACAAACTCCTGCACTTGTCAAGTGGGGCAATGTTTGTTTCCACTTTTGGGGCTTAGCTACAGGAAAGTATTTGTTCAGTGTTGACTTTAAAGTAATTGTCTAATCAGCCTAGTGATGGAATATCACTGGCTGTTTGCAATAAAGAGACAGAGCTAGAGCATGAAGACAGGCTAAGCCTCTGCTTTCAGTGCACTGCATACCAAGTGAATAGGCATTGCCAGGTTCCTTTTGGTAAGTTCTAGCCCTGGAGAGCTTTAATAAAAATAATACTTCACAGGCTTTTAATTTTTAATTGAATAAAATCAAGCACTCTAGAAAGGAAACAGTAGATGCAGCCATCTCTGAAGTCTATCAACACCATTTTTGGGGTAACTGATGTCATTCCCAGAAGCAGCGCAGTCTAAAGGCACTAAAAGAATCAGCAGAACACGAGCTGGGACTACAGCAGAAGCTGTGCTCCAGGCAGGCTGGAGAGCAGCAGATTGCAGAGCTTGTGCTTTTCTGTTTATTTAGCTCTAAGCTCTTTCATGGTGCTTTTCTGTTTATTTAAGCTCTACTCTCGTTCCTTATAAACTCCATCTTTACCCACTCAATAGTTAAGATCAAAGAGTGCTGACTCTCAGAGATGCCTAATGGCAAGTCGTTTTGGGCATCTTCTCACTGTCACTCCTCTAATGAGATAGGTAGTGGGATTCGGTTTACCAATATGCTGACTTTTTCTTGGAGTGTGAAACCTAACACTGTGGGCTACAGACCAAACCATGCTTTTTCTTCATGCGCCTGAAAGACCTCTAAACTGTGCTCTAAATGAGCAGCCAAAAATGAACCAATTAATCCCCAGTTAGCTGGCAGAGCCAGCTACTTCATCCTCAGGTGTGCTCTGCAACATATAGAGACAAACATGATTAAATCAATTAACACAGAAGAAGGATCCGGTTCCTCCACTAACTTGTTCTATGACATTGGGAAAATTACTTGCGATCTCCTATATCCGTTTCAGGTCCCATGCCTTGCCTGCTGGGGAGGCTACAGCCCAGCCTGACCCAAAGGCAGCCACTCGGAGCCAAAGCAGGGAAGCACTTTAAGTGAGTGGAGCTTAGGGCAGCCTTTCTGTACATCATCATCAGCTTTGCTGAAGCACTGGCTCAGTGTTCTCTGCTTCTTGCCAAAAAATCACAATTTAATCTTCAGTGCTAGGAGATATCAATGTAATGATTGTAGTCATTAATACTGAATTCATGCCCGTGTTTAACGCTAGTCCAAATAATGTATGTGAGGTGTTTTACTGCCTGGAAATAATGCCACTTAAATAACTTGGACCATATCATCTTTGTAAAATACACAGCCACTCTGCAATCTGTGCATGGTACTGTCTCAGTATTTGGTAAAACTGCAAAAAGATGTAAATCTGCTGTATAAAATGTCAAATCAAACCCCAATAATTCCTTTGAATAATTTTGCTAAAAATGTGACCATTTACTTATCTGATTTTCTATCCTGACTCAATACGAATGACTTTGTTCCATATCAATCAATCAAACAAACAAAATAAAAAAATAGTATTAATGTCAGCACTGTTACAGTGGTAGTTTATTGGCCAGGATGGTCAAACCATATTCATATTGTTTAAATCCTAGATAATCTCTCTTTTGGAGCATCCACTTCTGCATTTTAACTTCTGTCTCTAACCTCAAGAGAAGCAGAGAAAAACATTAATTTAAAATGTGAGAGAACACACATTTGAAATTGTACTACAGGGAGAAAGGCTGTACTGGCACAGACCAGATAAGGTAATAGGCCTTTCCACTCATTCCTGCGATTCAGTGATAAATGAATTGTATGCAGTGTTTATTTCTGCAAATGATTGCTTTTAGTATAAAACAGAATATTGATTCAGTTATCAAAGGGAAAACAACACTGGAAGTAACGCTCCAGCAACTCTTTGTTCCGCTAAGAGAGTGAGCCCCCAGCCTGCCAGAAGATAAAGAGGTGAAGTTTGAAAACTGGGGGGGGGGGCGGGGGGAGGAATTTTAGCCACACAGCTGTTAGAAATGTCTTTGCATCTCACAAAGTCAAAAATCTGCACGATGCTGACATGATAAGGGGCAGACCTTCAGGGAGTGTAAATAAAAGCAGCTTTGCAACAGATAGCAATTGCCATGGGTGGGTGGCTAAGGAGCTGTATTCCCAAAAGGTGTGGGGCAAAGAAGAAATCCTGGCTGTGATGCTGTCTGGGTTAGCCTGGCCCTTGGGGCTCCTGCTGACTTGCAGAAGGAAGGGAAAGGGGGGGCCCTGGTTGTGCCCCTTCTGTGAGATGCTGACCGGCCCCTGCAATGCAAAGGGCACCCTCCAACCCCACCGACAGGCACTGAAGGCAGGACCAGTGTCCTCACCCCCTGAGCTGGGATGTGAGAGTCCCAGACTAAGACCCTACAGGGGCACAAGCTTCTGAAACACCTGAGAAGAAAGGAAAAGAGTTTGAGATGAATATGACTTGTGATGCCTTGCAGAAATCAACATAGAAATCAGGAATTCCTTGTAGAAATTAATCACCTGACCCTAAGTAATAAGTTTATGATTTCTTCCAGAATTTCTGTTTACCAAATGAAAAATCTAAGTGCCAAGCAGGAGCAACTCTCTATGTGACAGCACCTGTAGTTGCGGAGCATGTGACAATAGCTGCCAGATTAAATGCATTTTCAAAATATGCCTTTTTTCTTATTTTTAATTAATGTCAATTGAAAGAAAAAGAAATTTGTAAAGAAACTTGTGTGAAAATTGGCAAAAAGCATGAGCAATTTTGCTGAATTTGAGTCTTTGCAATGTAGTTTTAGTATTTCTATATTCTTTTTAAAGGGTACAGAACAAGAATGTTAATAAGCTCAGAAACATGATTTAAGGGTAATAAATATCACTTTGTGTTGTCTGAAAGGAAGCTAACGAACTGTGAGGCTGCTAGACCATTGCTTCTAGAAAGAACCAATCTTGAAAGAAAGACCTCAGGTCTTCTGGAGGATTTACTTCTTATTTACAAACATATTTATTCTAATTAGTTACTTTCGTTAAAATCTATGTCTCATTTCTAACCTGCTCACTTTCTAAATCACAGAAATATTGAAATTTGATCTTTTTGAAAAAGAGATGAATGAAAGGGATCAGAACCAACTGATCTTGAAATACTGTATACATATACATTTAAATATATTTCCTTTAACACTTGTTAAGTGTCTTGATTTCAGCAGGCAACAGGAAGAAAATTAATTCCATTGTGTAAGCTTGTTATTTCTAGTAATAATCTTATTTACATTGGAAAACATTGCATGTATCTTAAGTACATATTTTTTACAATGTAACTATAGGTATATGTTTCCAGTCCAGCCTGGCTTTATTTTCCCATGTCAAGTCTATAGGGACAGTTTGTCCCCAGAAAGTGCCATAAGGAAAAAACCTCACACTTGCCTCAAGGCACTTAAATAAATTTTGATTTTTCATGTATTTCTTTGGCATTTAGATTAAAGTTATCAAGGTTCAGATGCAAAATAGTACGTTAGCAGCCAAATTTAGAAGAACTGTTATTCTAGGCTCAATAGAAAGTGAGGTTCCTTCCCAGCTAATGCACTTACTGCTTCTGAATGCAGCATCTGATTCACTTTTTAGAAGTTCTGTTTCTATCCTTGTTGCCTGGGGTCCTGACTTTGGGACCTTAGGATCTGAACAGAATTTTGTTAACAGGATTTTGGAAAACATTATGTGCTTAATTCCACTATTTTCCTATGGGAAATGTGTGGTTCTAGTACTTGATTAAACTTATTGCTGAACCACTCCACACTTTTCCAGAAATGCTAAAGTATGTATGCATCCAAATTACTATATCCTGGACCATGAAGCCAGGCAGATTTGTACATTAGCAGCAGCCTGGCTTTCCTTCCCAGATTCATTTACATGGCAAAGCAATGGAAAACAGATCGTACTTACTGAACCAGGTCTAGGGTAAGGTACTTTTCCTTCATATAGAGCCCAGTGATATTCAGGTCCTTCTTTATGAGCATATGGTCCATTGAAAGCTGCTCGGACACTTGCCATGTGGTAAACACATATAGCATATCCTCTAAATATATTGCTACGAAGAAAAATTCAAAGACATTATTAAAGCAGTATGTCACATTCTGTACATGTAACACTGATATTATTGTGTAATTAAAACTAAATCACATTTCAACAGTATCCAGGGAGAAAAACCTACTTATTCTTTCCTGTATGCTTTTCTTATATCTGCTGTGTCCAATGTTCTTTACCAAGTTTTCAATGGTTTTATATTTATAACATTTCTCTGAGAAGATCGGTGTTGTTATCCCAGAATTTGAAGATGGTGAACACAAGCTTTAAATTGCTTGTTTATAAATGCAGAGGAAGCCCAATGAACTGCACTTAGGTCTTATATGTCTTTGATCCGTGACTTAAGCAGTTAACGAATTTTCTTCTCTAAGTTTTCCCCTGTTGTTACTTTGGAAAGATGGGAATCATCCAGTGCTGACTGAAATGAGCAGGAGTCTGTTTACATTGAGTGGAAATGTTGGTTAGTTGAAATGTTGATCACTTTATGTAGCTCAATCATATAAAAGTATCTTTTTTCACTTTTAAATTTTATTCACTTTGTTCCAGAGAAGTGATTCATTACTTTTTAAAGAAGCGTTGGTGCTCTACAAAGAAACTCTCTCCGAAGACTCCAAAAGGTGATCAAGATAATTTCAATTGGGTGCCCACCTTTCTTTACTGGTGTAGGGAGGCAGTAGGACGTGCTAGGTGCCTGCATCCCTAGAGGACCAGATCTGCCTTGCTTTATTAATAAAAATAAAAATAAAAAAAATCAGGAGAGTGAAAAGCACAGCTGCTCTTCTTTACAAGTTACATCCTAAACAGCTGGATTGCCAAGAAACAGGTACCGCGTGTTTGCCCTTGAACCAGGCTGAGTGGAAAAGGAGGCCACCAGCAGCACTACAGCTGGTGTTTTGGGCTTCACTAAGAAGTTAGTAGGAGTTTAAGCTGCTACCTCCTTAAACCTGAATTACAGTCGAGCTTTGAAGGAAGACAGGTGCCTCTGGTTATGCTGCTGTTATAAGCAGGCAGCAGTGCATATACTTTGACACCAGGAAATTTTCAAGCAGAGAAAACTTTAATTAATATATGATCCAGATAGACTGGATCACTGAATGAGACTTCAAGCCCCTAAGTGTCATAGAGCAGTTTTTACATTAACACGGAAGCCCACTGTGAATAGAACAGGGATTAAACTGTTTACTACATATTTGCCAAGGGATATTTATCATGCAACTTCTATCTCTCCAATAGGCTGTTCAAACATTCTTTTATTGCTGCTATTATTTCTTCCAATTGTTTACCTTGTAGTGTTGAAGAGGCCAAATATCACTGGATTTTTGTTATCACGAGTTTGCAGCAAAAACACATCCTCTGTAAAATTGAAATGCAATGTTATTGGTAGAAAATTACTTTTCTCAGCCCCAGAAGAGAAACTTTATCGCTTGTTAAGAGTGTAATCTTATTTTACTTGTATAAGCAGTTTAATTTTTTGCAGATTTTAAAAACAATCTTGAAGAACAATGCAATACTTAAAAGCATAATTGATGATAGTCAACTTATGTATAGATAGTTAATGTGTGCATAGAACTTCACAGACGCTGGATACAAAATGCTAACAACCATTCCCTGTTAATGAATACAAGCACAAGATTTGGCAGTAAGATGTGTTATCATGAGAGGATATGTTTTATATGATGATTTTAAGTTTGTTGCAGTCTAGGATATTTACCTAATTCATCAAAATGTGTATCAATCCCGTTTCTCCCAGGCACAGAACAAACTAGCCTGGTTTTGAGGAAGGTGCTCCATTTATTCACGAGCATTCGCTGGCCTCCCATGTCATTCTGCATGGAAAGAAACAAATGCTGATGGTAATTTGAATGAGTAAGTCTAGAAGCACAAACATCCTTGCAAAATTTGCTACTCATTGTATCTTTTAATGCCAAAAGCATGCATTTTCAAACCACACGTCTGTTACTAGTATTATTTCTCTGGAGTCAGTTTTCAAGTAGGATTGTGCTGATCAAATCCAGGTCTCATTAAGAGCTGTGGGTTTATAAGAAATCTTTAATTCTGTGCTGCATCTGTGGATAGTTTTAACTATACAGCTGTTGTAAAGCTTTTTTTATTTCTCATTTTTGTTAACTGGATGTACTGAGAACTTTTAGCAAAGTTTAACTTTGCTTTAGGAGCTGAGTGGAAACTGAAGCCCTGAATCCATAGAGCTGGTACAGCCGGGGCAAGTCTGAGGTGAGTATCTACGTGATGTTCTAAAAATTTCTCAACAACTTTACATAAGACCTGCTTTTCTATGCCTGTCTCATCTTTGTCTTGCTATTGTAACTGTCAGCCTGTCAAGAGGCATTTGATGCTACATAGTAATCAATTTGTAATCTTTGTGCGGCATCCTCAAAGCTATGTCCTCATGTCCAGGCTGACTGTCTAACGGATTATTGCAGGCTCTGTATTAGGTTTGCAAAACTCCTCTCACAACTTCATTCTAAACTACTGAAATTAATGTATTTTCTCAGCTTCACACTGAGATCTTACAAAAACAGAGATCTGTTTTACTTAGAAAAGTAGAAATTTACAGAGTAGGTGCCTCTGTGTTGTGAAACCTGTTACAGCTCAGAGGAAAATGTAAGAGCTGGGGAAAAAAGCCACTTCTTGAATCAAAGCTATTTTTTGTATTCATTAAATCAAATTTGAGTTATAGCACATGGCTGTGAAGCTAATGCCCAGATGCTGAAGAATTTGGAGTTTTGGACAAGCGGAAAAGAAAGCTCTGTGGGATTTTGGTTTAACCCATGGCTAGAGATAAGACATTCAGGTCAATACATTTCAGACTAGAGGGAACTATTAAAATAATCTATTCAGACATCTACAGAACATAGGCCAAAGAATTATACTTTAGATCTTGATGCAGGCTTGAATTCTGAGAGCCAACTGGCTTTGTTAACGTTAATGTCTTAGGCTGCAATTTGGTACTTTGCATATTTCAGGTGGTTTAAGTTATACATGGGCACTCCTTAAGAAATGTTAAGATGTAGTATGCTGGTGAGCATATGCGATATATACTATACCTTGAAGTGACAGAAGATTTTTAACTTGTATTTTGCTCTTTGCCCAATAGTTTTAGGAGTATATCCCCTACAGTTAGGAGGGGGAATGCAATTCTTTTTTTCAGAAATAAAATCAGATGCTAAGAAATAAATGTCTCATTCCTTCTTCTAACCAAGCAGTCCCAATGGGAAAGAGAGAGCTCCTCTCATCAGCCTTACCATAGTTCAATTAATAGAAAAGGGATGCACCCAGACTTCATCAGTTGTTCAGAAAAGGAGCAATTATGGGCAGCTTGATTTGGGAGATCATCTGTTAACAGTGCCTCTCTCCAGCAATGGTTGAACTCTCCATCCTGTCTGTGGGGCCAGGGTGCCAAAAAGGGATAGGATCAACACACCAGGAGCATGGCCTGAGTGGGAAAGGAATAATCGTACAGGGCAGTGGAGGGAAGCGATGTCTTTCCTTGGGCCTTTTATGGCTCATTCTGGTAAACCTTATGCCTGGATTCAATAATAATTTGCTGGACAGTTCAGTTCTACTTTCCTGCCTGCACAGTTTGCCTTAGTTACCATCGAGAAGAGAAATGGGATATGAAATGAAAACATGAATTGGCTACTATTTATAAAGCACTTTGTAGGCAGTTAGGATTGCACCCCTCCTGTCATTCATACATCAGAAAGACGTTTAAAAAATTTACAGAATCACAAAATAGCTGAATTTGGCAGGGACTTTGGAGACCGTCTAATCCAACTGCCTGCTCCAAGTAAGTTGCTTTAAGCAAGTTGCTCAGCAAATTGCTCAGGCCCATGTCCAGTGAGGTTTTGACTTTCTCCAAGGATGGGAACTCTAGGCAACCTGTGTCAGTGTTCAACTACCCTGGCAGTAAGAAAATAGTTTTTTACATTCAGATGGAATTCCATGTGTTTCAATCTGTGCCCACCTCCTCTTGTCCTATCCAGCTATGTGGTAGGATAGCCTGCACAAATACAGGTGAGTTAAGTCTGCTCCTTGCTGACAGAATAGGAAGGTGAAAGGGAATGAAAGGACTGGTGGCTGGGTTGGTCCTGTCACCAGGAATGTAAGGTGACATCAGTTTATGTCAGCGGTGAGAGCTGCAAGAGGCCCAGGACCCACAGCCAATACTAAGGGCGATGGAGCCTTGATCTGAATTGAGAGTATGGATGGTACAAAAGCCCTTTGGGCAACTGCTATTGCTGTTACCATTTATCAGCACAAAGAGAGATGGAGCTGTATAAGATTTCTGAGCTTTGCTCTTCTTTCAGCAAAAGCTGTCTTCGAGCCCAGATTTCAGATCACTTCTGAATTTTCTAATGTTTGAGGCTGTTTAGATGTAGGGTTTTCATTCAGACCTACAACTTACTTTCATATATGTTAACAGATGCCATATTTGCCATAGAGAGAGAAAGAGAGAAAGAAAGGATTTATTTTTTTTTTTTTTAATTTAGCTGGGGAATCAGAAAAAAAATCTTACCGCACATACGCGTCCCACTCTGGTATATATGGCATGAGTGCTTGTCTCGGCTTCTAATGCTTTTTCAGTAAAGAAGAAATATACTTTGTTATCATCGTGGTCTTCATTATCGGGAATCATGTATGAGCTAACGAATTTGGGTTCTTTAAAAGAAAACAAAAAATATTTCAATTCCAGTTTATTAAAACATTCTTTTATTTTTTCCAATCCTTAAAATCATCTGGTAGCAAAGAAATAAATTAAATTAAAGAATCAGGGATCTATCTGTCAGAGAGCTACCTAGGGGGAATAGGCTGATAGAAATAGGAAAAAGATACATTTTTTTGTGGGTGGGTATCTATAGAACATGTGGAATACATTAATGTCAAACCGATTTTATAGCTCCAATTCACAAATCAATATTCCTTTGTGTGTGTGCAAGAAAAAGACCTTTTTCCTGTCCTGTTCTCTGGGGCTTATATATTTTAATTTGGATTAAGATGAAAGCTGGCACTAATATTCACATAATAATCTCTGAACCCATACAAACCAGGTGTAGGAATGTCAACTTTGGACAAATAGCCTTTTAGATAAAGGAAAAGCTCTGGTAGTTCTGCTAAAAGATGTTATATGAACATATATCTTCATAGACAGAAGATACATTGTGTATCTTTGTCATGAAATAAAAACCTCCCAATTTTTTCCTGTTTTGGCATTTTGCTAAAAAGTTGAAACCTAAGTTCAGACTTCAGTCCATGTCTGTATACCTTTTAATCTGACACCAAGCAGAGCTGTGATTTCATCTCACTGAATTGTAGCAAAATTTTCACAAGTTCTTTAAATGAGAGTGTCATTCATACAATTAGTAAGATATCTTAAGCAGTGAGTAATGTAAATATTTTCTAACTTCCTGTCCTCTATGAAAACAGACATTGCATTTTAAGACATTGATACAACTTTCTGATTTTCTGAAGTGTTTTTAATATAAATTTTAAAATATTCCCTTTCTGTAAATTTGAAATGTCAAAATGAAGAACAAAGTTTGAGGCCATAATTTAGAGAATTCTATATTTAACACAATGAAATCTTCCAGTGGGAAGAGAAGAGAAACTTCACTTGTGTATTGTAAACATCCACCTGATTGTTGCTACCGTTGTGTAGCCAGTTTAAACACTCAGTTTAGCAAGGCTGTAAGTACAGGAGGTAAAGCAGATGTAAAAATGATCTAAACAACAACAAAAAAGTATTTAATTCAAGTCTTAGGTCATATTTATGTTTGGAAAAAGTATGCAGCAGAACTATTTTCTCTCTTATGATTTGAGAGAAGACCGCCTTGAAATTTGGGAGAAAATTCTTCGGTGTCTGTCCTTTAAGTGAAAAGATGATGCCCACCATATGAATCACCACAAAAGGCAATTATTGAGTGTCCTTGCCAAACATCAGCAGTAATTACATCATGGTTATGATGAAACATTGCAATACTTTTGGAGCAAAACAAATCAAGATCCTGACTCTCCATTTCACAGAAATTTCAACACTGACTTTCTGTCAGTTACATTTCACATTTAAGAGTGTGAAACAATTTTTAAATTTCCCAGCACATGATTTTTTTCATTATTTTTCTTGTGGCATATTTTAATTTTCTTCTTTTAAATTACCTGCTTTAACCTTTTATTTAATTTAATTGCATGATCATTATATGTTTATTATTGTCCATTATTGCACAACATCTCTTTCCTACACAAATTGGCAAAGATTCAGTTGTTTTATTGCAACATGAAGACAAAATGATCTCATCTACAAAAAGAGAGTATTCTTCTAATTAGAAGCACCCATTAGTTAAATAGATAATTTTGACATGTTATTTTAATTATATCTGGCATATCATGAAATAATACAGAATATTCAAAGTAGAAATTAAAAGCAATTTTAAAAGGGAGAAATGAAGGATTTAAAAGTTCCACTTGTTAAAACCAATATGTAATTGAAGTAAAGATTTCAATTTTTTCATCCTGGCAGGGGCTTCATGAAAAGTTTCATGCTAAAAAGATAGTTTAAACAAATTCATCTCCAAATATATGTACATAGGCATGAACGATAACTTTTATTTCTGGTTAAACAGAAATGGGCTAGTCATCGAAAACACCTCTGGTTCCTCCTTCCCATACCTTTCAATAGGCGCTCGCTATCAGGTTCGGTTCGGAGATGGGCCAAGCGATTCATGGTGCGAAATAAAGCAGCATCCCTTCCCCAGTAGTCACTGTAGAGACCAGTAAAAAGCTCGCCACCTACAGACCACGCATTAAAGAAACAAAACCAAAACAAAACAGTTTGGTAACACTCTATGTAGTCGTTTGAATGCATATGCTAGGAATGGCATTATTAAGATGGCTCATTAATATTCGATCAAATTCAGGTAAGGGGTCACTAAGTGACATATAGTCTAAACAGCATATGGACATTTTTCCTACCAGCACGGCAACATTTACAGTTGGAACAGCACAAGGACAAGAATCTTAAATCTCATTCATGGACATGGCCACATTTTCAAATCTGACTTAATAACTTTGCGATAGATTCACACACGCAACATGAAGGCATTCAATTAACATCTAACCACGTTTGCCACGTCAGGCACCTAAGGTCAAAGCCCTCACTGCTGTGCAGTTAATGCCTGGCCCCAGAGACACCTACCCCTTCTCAGTACCTAAATTTTCACCAGTGCCAAGACTCTGACCAGCGGTTTGCTTTTGAGCACTTCTAGACATGCTCTGGTCTTGCTAATGAGAAGCAGCACATTGCTGGGTCCCAGAACTGGGAGGGGCATGCTGGGTTTATGAGGAGCCAGGAATAACAGGAGCCAGAGAAAGGAATGAAAAGGCAGCAGCAGGTTTCAGAGCATGCAGTGCTAAGGAGAAGAACAGTGATAGCTGCACCAACCCACTGATTTGGGCTGGGGATAGGGTTCAAGACTAAACCATGCCTGAATCCACAGAGTGGACCTCAGACAGGAAGCCTTTCCCGAGCATGGTTATCACATTTGGCTCTGGGCAAGACATGGCTGAAAAAAAAGATGCACTAGTGAAGCACATACTGAAAATACCGGAGGGCTGGGTGCAGTTATCTCCCCAGCTGGAGAGAGAAGCAGTACCTGCTATCTTAGAAGTAATTTTTTTTTGTTGTTTGTTTTATTAGGCTGAGTGTGTTTTCCAGCCAGCCTACTGGAGCTGTTCCACTTTACCTGTAGTGTGGGTATAACTTGCTGGCTGAGGGGCTTAGGTTTTCACTGGAGAGAGAAAAAGAGCCTATTTTCCCCAGGTCCAGCAGTAACTTGTTTTCTTATCCTTAAATTATTCACCAGAGTAGGGACAGAACCTGAGATCTCATCCATCCTGCACAACGGGTGATGAATATTTTCCTGAAAAATTGATGGGAACAGAGACTGGGTCCCATTTTCAAAGGCTTTAGGTGGCATTCACAAATCAATCAAGCATAGGAAAATACTAAAAATTATAGGCTGATTGATCATAACTGTTGAAAATCTATATGTAGTTAGGCTCAACTAGATCATGCATATGTTCAAAAATCCAGCCTATCTCTATCTGACCTATGTAAAATTTTGATATCAGGTATCTATGACATTCTATCTATGAAACCCCAGCAATAATTATACCTTTTAGTTATGCATGGGTGCAACTCCCCCTAACTGACTAAACATTAAGAAAAATATATTTCACTCCCTTGTGGACATAGATTAGAAATTGTTTAGGTCCAATTTCAGAAGCAGACATTGTCACTAGGTGGCATCCTTATATTAGGAAATAACACAGCAAGAATTAAACTGTTCAAAAAGAGGGAAATAATTTGCAATTTGTGGCTAATCTGAGTGGAAGTTTCAGTGACAGGGCTTCCTACCCCCTCATCAAAATAAACGGGGCTGATTCATTCAAATGACATTCGCTGGCATTTATAAAGGATTATAGCAAAAGCAAGAATTTTGCTTGTTAGTCTCCCTCAAAGTGCGAATTTTGTTCCACTTAAGAGATAGATATGAATTGAATGGTACCGTAACTCTGAAAAATGATTCTTAAAAATTTATAGTTTGGCAGCTGGGAACCTCTGCTGGTTCAGAGCTGGGCATAGTTTTGCCTTAGGCTTCATCATATAAAACATGGCTGTTGCCTCGTTAAAATACATGGTCATGATTTAGGGTAAAATATTGGCAAGTGAAATGAAAAGTCAGAATAAATTACAGCATCGGTAGAAGTTAAAGTTACCCAACACTACTAGTGAGCTTTAGGGCTGATTAAACAACAGAATTTGCCAGTGTCTCAGTAATGCTCCAAACAATCTTCACAACCCTAACTGATGAGTTACATTAGTCGTAAATCCCCCGTTAAGAATTCCATTGGGAAAATGTCTCAGAGTGGCTGGTTTTCTTTTTATTATGGTGATGGCTAATCCAAAATGTGATGCTTTTATCCTTTCCACACTGTAGTGAACCTTCGAAAATCCATCAGTGTGGAGTAAATGCTTTGTTACATATTGCGGTTGATCAGGATTGACATTTAAAAGTCCAGAAGTTTGGCTATGAAGCCTTTTCCTTCTGTCTGACACAGGTATAAAATGTTAGTACAGATAACTAACCTGCTGGTATGGCATTCCACCATATGCTGGGGAAGTTATCACTGATTTTATCTGTGAGATCCTGGGGGCAGAAAATGGAAGTTCCGGTCTTGGATGGATATTGCTTCATGAAAGATAGTGTACAGATACAGGAATTAAATCTGATTTTTACCCTGAAGTGTTACTAAACTAAACATAAGACAAGTATCAAGCATGAGCAGACAGGTCACCTAGCCTAAGGAGAGTGGTGAGACAAATACTGATGAGTGGGACTGGCAAAGATCCCAGCACAAGAACATTTGGCGTAATTCTGAGATTTTTCACACTTTTGACATTAAAAGGATCTTCTCTTTTACTCTTCAATAGTCTTTTGCATATCCTCTAAATCCATGTTATGTATTTTGAACACCACTGGATTTTTACAGATGCTGACTAATTCTAGATTTAAAGACAACCTGAAGTTGTGGTTTGACAAATCCTGGCAATATTTCTACTCTTTTCTCCTCTGTTGAAAAGCTTCTGCTACTACTACTACTACTACTACATGTCAACTCATCCCTGTCTTCGTTGCAGGGTTTTATGCTGCTGTACATGTACTGATAAACCAGTATCTTCCAGTGAAAGTCAACTTAGCAATTTCACAGACTTTCACCACCCCTCCCATCTTCCAGTCTAACCTCAGCTTAACATGCATTTGCAAAATAATTGCTAAAATTCAGATTTTAACACAGCCTGGTTAATTCTGCTAAAACAAAAATAGAAACTTTATTCTTCCTTTATTTAAATGAACAACACCCATCCACCCCCATGGACCTCAAAAATAATTTTTAACTCAAGTGATACATGCATACTTTTCAGCTAGCATTTTTTTCAAGAAAAATACATCAAAGTTCAATTGGGACCACTTGAAAGATACCTTTATTTTTTTTGCCCTTTTGTTAAAAGCAAAGTATTAGCAAAACCAAATACAAACTCCTTCTAAAACAAAGAATTCCTAGATAAAAACTCTTAAAGTAAAACAGACTGAAGCATGTGATTTAATTTAAAAAACTTAATACAAGGGATTTCTATAAATAGGCTGCTTCTGCCTTAGAAGTGGGTTTCCTTCATTTGTTATTGGCATGTTTTGTGTACTCGCTTCAAACTGGAAGGTACTGCAAACTTAACCTATTATTCATCAACAGTCCTTTCTGTGTAAAATGTAAAATTCATGTTATGAATAAAGGAGTAGAACATAATGAGTAGAAAATAAGCAGCACCTTTCATACATTTCTTTGACTGTCAGCCAGTTATTACTCACATGACAACCCATTCACATTTTTAGCAAGTGATACTTTTCACAGAAGTAAAAAAAAACCAAATTCAAAAGAAATTATCTATTGCTTAGCTGGTAAACTTCCTCTGTATGTTTGTATTTTCTGTCTGTCAGTCAAGTATTCTGTGTTCTGGTTTGAGAGGAAAAAATATTTATTTTAGTTTATTGTCTGGACTAAAAGAAAAAACACAGATACGTGAAGCTGTTTTAAAACTGTAAAACCCAAAAATATTGTTGAAATTGATTCCCTGGATAGAGAAACATATTCAAATGTAGTTTAGTTTTTTCGCCACTTGCTTGTGATATAATGCAGGTAACAGAACATAGACATAAACTAATTTCTCAACTTTCAAGAGCTAGTGTGGTCTAAGTTAATCAGTGTGCATGATCTGATACCAAAAATAGTTTTGGCTATTGAAAGCAGATGGGTGAGTTCATTAGAAATAGAAGTCAGAAAGTTTTATATGCCATTTATCGAAACATATACATTTTATTCAGCCTGTTTGCCATCCAACATCTATTCTGTTTCCTGATTCTAACAATACATTGCTAAAATTTAATTGTTCATAAATTGAGGAATTCATCACAAGCTATCTTACCACTGGGTCAGATAACCTGTAATAAAACTACGATAGCATGGATATTTAGTTTTAAAGCCAAGTCACGAACTATTATTTTCTTGAAGTGGGTATTTTAACTGATGTGTTAAAATACATGAAGAGATACAGAACAAAAGATTCTATTTCTTCCTAATTTAATCCAGATAAATTTGGTTCTAATTAGTGATGATGCAAGTGATCTTTCAAGGTCAAGATTTTAAAAGTTTTTAAACTTTTATTAGAGGTATATAAAATTTCCTTGTTACTCTAATCAACAGCCACGCTGTTATAGGCTGCTGTGTTAATGTGAGTTGCAGAGGTGGAAGCAGGTTTTTAAATGTTTAGTTGGGAAGAAGAGGATGCTGGGATGTGAAAGCCTTTGCTAACAGGTTTGCATGAAACATTTTCAAGGACGTGCACCTTGGCTCAACCTACATGGGAGAATGGAGGCAACACTGGGGGCATGCTGTTTCCATACCAGCAGCTGATTTAGCTTTCAAGAAGACTGGAATCCCTGAAGAAGGAGGGAACCTCCAGGCATTGGAGGAAAGACTGGAAGACCAGTCCTGGAGGGTACGTGGTGTAGCTGTCATCTCCTGTTATAGGGTCATGGCCACCATGAGCTGGAATCAGGGCTCAGCTGACTGAAGGAACATCCCTTCCTTCAGAGATCAGTGGCATTAGAGGTCTCAGCCTCATTTTCAAATGTCAGTTAAAAGATTCTTTGTTATTCACCATTTTTACATCTACGTCTTCTACCCTTTTCAAATTGATACCTACAGAGATAAAGGATATACATTCTGGAGTCTAGGGAGGAACTAATGCTGTTTATTCTGTAAGCTGTGTGCCTTTGATTAGTAGAAGTTAGTATAGTAGAATACATCGAAAGAATAACTTCTTTAGGATATTTTTCCTAAGTGTCGGAAGTGTTTAATTCCAATACAATATAAAATAATAAATAAAATATTAATATCTTTGAAGACTTTTATTTTGGTTTTAAAATATCATTTTATGATCACTGAAAATTACAGAATTCCCAGTGAAGGCCTAGAAAGGCAGCCTCAAGTACCTTTCTCAGGTCATATCAGTTTTGATGAAGGGTTAAAAGTGTGTCTGTTTTTTGGTGTTCTGTCAGTGATCCAAGAAAAATTTATTATTTTTTCCCATTAATCTTGGCACATTACGGAATTGTTAGCTTTGTAAAACTGACTTTATAAGTCTTTGTTGGTGGACATCCAAGACTCTGATCAACATTGATCAGGGAAGGGTTTATGTAATGGATTTATCTTTTCAATAAAACTGTGAGGATCCATAGGACTTTCCATTATCCAGGCAAAGTAATGAATAGGCCAGAAGCACAAGGACTAACCATTAGTCTTGAAGTGCTCAGTGGCACAATCTGGCTTCCATTTAAGCAAATAAAATTCACATTGATCCCACAGTAGGAACATGATCAGGTTAATTTATTTACTTAGTTCTGTCTGAGGAAAGGTTGAGAAGGACTTCAAGATTAGACCATGAGGTTTCAGGCCTACAGCAAATTCCATAGAATGAGCCTTTTTTCCCAGGCTGAACTAAGACTGGAATCTGTTAAAAACTGCAGAAACAATTTAGTCATAAGGGTGGAAGAAAAGCGTAACAATCCACACTTCATGGGTTTTGGAAGGTCAGTCAAAACACAGCAAATTTTTTTGTGATTTTTTTCATGACTTCTTTAACGCACTAACTCTTAAGAATTTGACGTGTCATTTTTTATTTTTTTTTTAATGGGAATGAACAATATTTTGATGAATTGCTGTAATTTGAAAGATTTGGCATTACTGATGAAGATTCTTCTTGTAAGCATGTAAACATACATCTGTCACTCATGACCAATACTTGCTCACCACCATGGGTGAGCTTTATCATTGTAGTTAATAATCAAAGGCTTTAACTGTCTATTTGTAAGATATGAAGTCAAATGTAAATATCAAAGGGCCCTAAAAAGGTTTAACTTTTCTATCCCTGAAAAGTTGAAAAATTATTTGATCTTTAGCCTTTTCTTTCTAGCCCTTTCTTTTAATGACTATTACTTCTTAATGCTCAGTTTTCATCTTAGTTTTTCTAAACCCCAAAATGACTGTGTTAGTCCCTAAGTGCATCTGGATTCCACCCTTTACCTGCTGTTGCAGTCTATTTTTAATCAATGTACTATAATATTGCCAAGATTTGTTTGCTTGATCTCACAAAATGTTTTCAGGAAAACATTATAGAAGAAAAAACCATATGGTTTGCTATACTATGACTTCAAAGGTCCCAGCCCTACCGTGATATACTTACCAGCAAGGCACAGAGGAGCACTATCTCAGCACAGCTTTCTGGCACTGCAGGACTTAGGCTGATTTCTATTTTTATAACTGTCAAGGATAAGATCAAGTCTCCTAACAGAAAATCACCAGTTTTGGATAGTTCTGTTAGAAGGCAGCGTTGGAAAAAATCTATTTTAATGTCAAAATCTGTATAATATAAATATAAATATAAATAATAAATGGTTGATATAAAACCAGGTAAATTCACGTTTTTACAAGATGCTCATTACTCAGATTACATCTCAGTGTATGAAAAATCGTAAATTTTGTGTATTTGCCTCGGCTGTGCAGAAGACTAAGCCAGACATATTGCTTCAATTTGAAGGAAAGCAAGAGATTATTTCCAAAATTGTACAACAATCAATTACCTCTTCAGGATGGCATGTGTCATATAACATCTACTCACTTCAGTGAGACACCCTTGCTGGAGTTACCACTGCCTGGGATGTAATATTAATGTGGGCAGCACCATGAGGATTAAGTCTGACATGTTGAAGGTTGCAGTGGAAGACTGACAACACTTTGGTGTGCTGAAGAAAGACACTCAGAATGACAGATTGACAGGACCGTGAAGCTTGTGACATAAAGATCATTACCAATTAAGATGGAGGTGAAGGAAGAGCTGGGGTCAAAAGGGCACCTGCCTCGTCCTCTCTCAAATTTGTACGATTCCAGTTGAAACAGATGATCCTTTAAAAACAGAAAAATCACAGAAAAGAGCATAAACCCTACAGGCAATGACAAAAAAGTCCTTAGAGATGAGCTTTAACTTTGTTATACCTTTATAATGGATTGACTTCGTTAGGTAGAAAACAAAATTACAGTTGCTCACCGATGTACTAGTAAAAATTCTCTGGTTTTCTTCAAACCACCTTTGTGTGTGCACTACCCCAAAAGAATGAGTAAAATATGCACTGAAATTGCACTTATTTTATTTCTGTGGGAGTAGGGAGTGAAGATTCCTCTATCTTTTCTCCAAAGTATCTAAACATTTAATAGATATCTAGCCATGGAATGTGTTCCCCCTCTTAAAACATTTTTTTTCAGTAGTTGTTAAATATATCATGCTCTGTTATCTTCCCTTGGTAGCTTTGAGATGTTTATAGATCTTCCTCATAACAGTATGTTTAGGAATGAATCCCCATTTATGGTTTTCAGAGCAAATTTAACAGAATATCAGTCTAAAAAGAACATCGGCAACTTAGTTTAATTTGTCTGTGTAAGGCTTTAAAGGCTGAGAAAAAACTTACAGCTTAATTTCATTTGCAATGCTGTTTCTCCCAGCTTTCTCAAAAGAGCCTATTAATGTCTGATTAAAATATCAAGTGAGAGCACAATATTTTTTTTAACTTTTATATTAACAAAAAAACATGCACAGAACACATGGGTGGGGGAGAATAAAGAGGCAAATAGGGAGAAAGCTATGAAAGCTTCTTAAAATATATGACACCCAGCCATCAAGCGTGTGACTAGTAAATATTTTGACAGTCTAGCGGTTCCAGTTCTGTGTAACAGTTTTACTCAAAAGTCTACTGAAATGCAGATTATATCAACATATTGGATAAAGGCAGCCTACCTGTTTGTTAAACTAATCTCAGGTTCATGTTGCTAAAATGCTAAGGCAAATGTTTTGTGAGGCATTAAATTACATGTGACAGGACCCCAAATCCCCCAGAATTTTAAGGAGTATCTGCCTGGATTTCTCCCTTAAAGCGAATGTTCTCAAAGAGGTACAAGAGGTTTTCAACAATAAAAAAATGGTTTTATTAGACCTAATTTTTCAGGTATTTATTCAGATAACTCAGTATTTGCACAGAAAAAAGTTTGATATATCTAGACTGGACAAATAGTACCCTGGTGGTCCTTATTCAAGTGTATGTAGTCCTTTTAGTCCTTATGCCATTATAGCAGCATATGCAGCTTGGTCCCTAAAAAATTGTGCTGTAGAGAGATACAGAAACCTGATAATGTGTCTGCCTTCTGCAATGCTGTATTCCCCACTCACCTATGTCCACCTATCCCACCCTACCACCTACAGATCTCTCTCTGCCTAAGCAAGTGCAATTGCCCCACAGCAAAACTAATGTTCTCTTCAGGTAGCTCCATTCATGACAGTTACGCTTTCCTGAAAAAAAAAAAACCAAACATGAAAAGAGAAGGAGCAAAGAAGCAGAAGAGACCATTGCATAGGACGGGAAACTGGCAAGGTAATAACAATAAAAAATGATTTATTTTTTAAAGGACAGAAAGAAAAAGAATGCAAGGAAAGTGGGGAAGTTGTAGATCTGTTAGTTCTCATTCACTGGTAAATAACTGAATATTTGTATGTGTTTCATTAAAAAGAGTTAATTGTAAATTTGTCACAAACCCCTCCAGAACGTTATTGACTGCTTAATCCCCAGATAAACCAAGCTGATGTACCTATCTCCCATTCCCATCTGTCCAAATAATACATGCCATTTTCCTGCAACTTCTGATCAAAAAGATTCTCATTAGTTTGAGAGTTTCTATAAAAATGGGATGCAACTCAGAATTCAATTCTGGAAAAATAAGACATCTGTTTCATGTCTACTTGAAGTGAAAAAGCCACTCCAAATAAAAATAGCAAGCAAATACCATACAAATGTAAGTAGTAGTCCTAAAACTTACAAGATAATGAAGAATTCAGAATCTCACCTCTCCAGAAGCTCCTGTGTTGGAGCTGATGCAGCAGAAAATAATCATGCAGGGTAAAGACTGGTGGTGCAGGAATATTATTTTCTGCTGTATCAGCCTCAGTTGCACATCAGTAGTAACTATTTCCCCTCTGCTGTTGGGTAAATGTCAAACAATGAAGAAATATTTATCTGTGTGTGGAAATCTCAGCCCCATTACATACTTTTCGAACATCACACACCAGGTATTTTTCAAAACTAAATACCAAAGTATTTTGTATCAACAGTAGAAAAAAAAAAAAAATAAGGTGAACTCAGGAAGGGAAAGAAAAAACTTCTGAAACTGCACAAAAGGACTAGAGAGTCATAATTGTCATAAAATATGATGAAAAGGAAATATTTCTAAAAGCAATCTGACTGCATGATGTTATTAATTCTTTAATCAGGTAATAAAAATAAAGTTACTCAGGAAAAAGTTTCTCTTCTGGGATCTCAACTAAACTATTTGTCAATCAGTTCAATAAACACACACACAGTTTTTAGGGAGAAATACATAGAAGTAAGGGAAGAGATAAACTGAGGGTTAAAATTTAATAATTTTTTCTAATCTTAATACTTTCTGTTCATTTTTCCCCACTGTAAAATAAACTTTTCTATGAAAGGAAAAAGTAACAGATTTAAAACTGATTGTAGAAAAAACATACTCAGATAAAGTGATCAGGTGTGGAAACAAAATTGTTTTGAAACAGCACTTGAAGAAGTTGTACTATCCGTACTTCATGGTTTCTAGTGCATGGATCATAGTTCGTCCTACATAGGAAATACAAACTGGATTTTTTGTGCTGTAGGACAAGGCATAATCCCACCAGGGCATCACAGATCACACTTCATATTCATGTTTTCCCCTGGTAAAATGCCACCGATATTCAGATCGGGGAGTCTTGGCTGGTGTGGGAGGCTTCCAGATGATGTGGAAAGATTTTGCATCATTGTACACCAAATTATAGTATCATAATGAAAAAGCTACTAATGGAGTTAACCATTCCCCTGAGAATCCAGATGAAATAAATGGTAAAGACAAACCTACCTCTTTTAACATTCATGACATGAATACGTTTAAAACATCCAACTATATGACCACAGAATGAAAACGTTAAGCAGAATGCATATTATCCTTTCATTATCTGCATTTTAACAGCAGGAATTTCTGAGCAAGGATTGTAGTCCAAATACATCATCTAATGCTAACAGTGAAGGTAGACAAAAATTTGGATTTCAGTGCAATTTGGAGTTTTTAAGTGGATTTCACCGGGTTTGATATAAAGCAGGATATGTATCTCATAAATGTTTGCAGATACATGTAACTCTCTGAAAAGTCACTAAACATGTAAACAATGACTCCTCCATGAAAGATTTTCAACCTTCACCTTTTAGGACAGCATACCAAATATTCCATGGTTGCAGTAAGTCATTCCCATCACTGGGGCAAGTAACTGAAGATCAGGTGTTAGATATGTCAGCTTCCACGGGATGCCAGTTTAAATGAAATGAGTGTGACACATTAATAATCAGCTTGGAAGGCTAATACCATAATTCTAACCCTCCTTGCTGTTTGTGACATTGGAATCCCTTGAGAAACATCAGAAGAAAACTGACATTTTCCTCACAGATTATCCAACACAGCAATTCAACGTTGCAATTTATTTTACAGGCACTTTTCAGGGGTTTAGGGTAAAAATTATGCAAAAACACATATGGAGGGCTGGGAGTGGAATTACAAATTTCTACGTGTAGTTTGGGAAAAGGAATGGGGTCTGGGTTTGATTTATGATACCTATGACTTAGGAAACATAATACACTTTCAAGTTCTATTAAAATAATAATGTTCTTTAAAAAGAAATAGAAGATATTTCCAAGGCATCAAGCATTTTGTCATTACCTTGATGTGAATTGATAATTTTAGACAATGAAGAAAAATGTAGGCTATAAATAATAATGAAAGAAAAGGTCAGTCAGAACCATTAAAATTTAAAGACTGCATTTAACTTTTGTTGCAAAAAATTGCTTTCTCTAGTGCCAAGTGCTGCTTTGCTCTGGTTCAAGACAGCGTTTATGCCTGTGATTAATTTAAAACATATGTTTACTTCCATTCCTATTCAGCAAAGAACCTAAGCCTATTCTCAGTGTTAATACAATGGCTGTATCTTTTCACTAAACCAGGTACTTAAAAATATAGAAGCTTTGGTTGGATTTTCCCTCCAATATTATTTTTATAAGGAAACATAATTTGATTTTCTGTAAAGGGATTTTTTTTCCACTTTACATTTTTATTATTTTCCAGGTAACAAAAAAGTCAAATGTATCATACTGGCATTTTTTAAAAGGAAATTTAAACCACTTCAGTACCTTTAATTACACACTTAACTGTGTATGTATATGCTCCAACGGTAGAGCCAAAGCCTGCTCTCCAGGAGACCTGTGCCTTTTTGTGGTTGGTACATTTTTGGTTGTTTGGGGAGTTTTTGAAAGTGGGGCTGGTGTTGTTTTGGTGGGCTTTTTTAAGAAGTCCATGTTACTTATATTGCAGGATAGTAAATCGTATTTAGAGTGTTGTAGGGAGAGACTGTGCAGGTTTTCATAAGTTTTTAACACTGGCTATACTAACCACTGTCAATGTAACTCACTGTTCAAAATTCGTTCTTAGCATTAATGATCTCATAGTTATTCACCCTTAATTAAGAATTGTGAGAGTTATTTGTTGCATTTCATTTACTAGGGGTCATACATTTGAGACCCTTTTAAAGAGAACCTTGAATAAGAAGGTTCATGTGCAAAGGACATGGAATGGGAAAATCTAAAATAGACATGCATTGCTTGTGCCAAGCCATGAGAAGTGTTTGTTACCTTGATAAATCTGTGTGTGCTAGTGTGATATGATCTGCTCTTTTTTTCTCTTCAAATAATTCCTAAGGCATCAAAAAAGGGAATGTAAATGCCAAAGAGTCACCTTATTTGATCATAGTGCCCTGTCTGAGGAAGAAGACTATTGGGAAGGGATGGGACTGACTCCTCAAGGAAAGGACATTCCAAAGGACTGGCGAGCTGAGTGACCTGGTAAAGTGGGGTTTAAAGAAGGGTCATCAGAGTCAGAGGCTGAAGCCCAGAGAAAGAGAGAGAACTGCAAATGGAGATGGTATGGAAGAGAGAGGGCTGCCAAAGGGATGTTCGCATCCCTGTTCTCAAGCCAGTATGTTCAGAAGCTTTCCTTGAGCCTCTGAACAAAAGCTGTCAGGTTAATTTTCACTTGCAGGGTTTCCTTCTCACAGAGCGCTTCCATTGAAGTCCATTACAATGTTGCCTTTCTTCTTTATGAGAACAACACTGAGACCCTTATCCCAAAACTAGGGATATTGTACTTGGATTCACTGGTTCCAGATACTCCCTTTTTTTTTTTTTTTTTTTTCCCCTAATACTATCTTAAAACCGCAGTAACAAAACAATAAAGTAACAGATGGGAAAAACTGTGATTTTAAAACTTCATCAAGTTAGGTACACAGTGACACACAGTTGTGGTTTTATCAACAGTCTTTAGTGCCATGAAAATGAAAGTAACTTATGCAATCTCCAAGACAGTAAACAGAATTTATTGAGTAGAAAATAAAATTTATAAAATTTAACATAGCAGTTGTCTTATTTCTAAAGAAAGAAAACAATTATTGCCCATATGTACTTTCCCATTTATTAAAATAATTTTAAAGTCTGATTTAATATTAACATAATGCCTTTAAAGTCTGGCATTTTGTACATACATATGTACCCATGTGTACTCACACAGCCTAACATGAGGAACAAAGAACTTTTTTCCAAAATGAATCAAACATAAGTTTTGTAAAGCATTTTACTAGTGTAACTGGATTTTTTTTCTCATGTGAGAAATTGAATGCTGACTCAATCCAGAGAAATTCTGTGACCACAATAGAAAGTGAAATGCAATGCATAGGATAAATCTCATCTTGATTTCCATTATCCTTTGCACTATGTTTTTAGTATAAATTCACATGATATTTTCTTGCAAATATTCTTTAGTTCTGTATATTCTAAAAACACTTTTTTCACTTTTATTCTTTCTTGTAGACTCACTTATTCTTAAGTTTTTATTATGACATAGAAAGACACACTGAATACACTATGCAGAGCCCTCTTTTAGGCAGAATGAACCTTGACTTCCTCATTAAAAAAAAAAAAATAAATCTGAAAAATCACAGAACATGTCTGTAAATCAGCAGAAAATATAACTCAAATATAAGTCTCTAAACTTAACTCTCAACTCCATGACCTGTCTTAATCTGTACATTTGCCTCATGAAAAAGGCACAGGTTAAAAGAGATATGCAGTAAAAAATTTTGGTTTTGCAAAAACCAAACAGAATGTAACATACTGGGTCAGGCCTGAAAAGTCGTCTCATGTCACATAGCCTTTTGTATTTAAGCAGACTAAATTCTGGTGCTAAGAAAAATGTGTATTAACAGTATCTGATAGCTATAGTCCCAAATATTAGGTAGGTGTATAACTAATGTCAATCCAACTAATTCATTCAAGAAATTAAAAATCTAAACCCAATAGAAAATGAATCAATATGATGAGGTTTATATAAAGGAATCTGTCTTCCAAATTTTTATAATAATACTAATAATTTTCTATTGCAACTTACTGGCCTATTTAAGTCAATGTAACACAGGCATGCAGATATTAGCATGCAGGGTGAGTAACACAAGGATGCTCCAACAGTTGAAGAAATTTTAATTTCATGACGTACTATCTTCTTCAAAAAATCCAAACACTAATTTTCCAAAGTTTCTGAGCACTGGCAAAAAGTTTCTCTGCTTGTTGTCAGAGGATAACTAACATTTAAAATTACACCTTCCATGTTCACTCAACTTTATTTTCCAAGCCAAGTGGGGAAACAATATTAGGAAAGAGTCCTCAAAGAACTGGCTGAAATAGTCAGGTCTCTGCTATTTAACATAATTAAGATTATTTGGGAGGTAGTATTTCTTCTGAGGATCTGTTTTCAATCCTCTTTACTATCCAGTGACATACTGAAAAGATCAATCGTCCTATGGGATGAGAGTGCATAAAATGTTACAGACATTAAATCCTCCCTAAAACTTCAGATGTATTTTTCAGGTCTATGCATTTTATTCCATAGTTAAATGATTAAGACACATTGGGCTCCAATCTGAAAACATGTTTAAAATCTGGAGTTATGTCAGACTGCTGTCTGAGTTTGCTAAAGGATTAGCAATTTGTGACTTGTGTCAAAATATCTGGCCTAAAGTGACAGAAAGAATATATTTCCCTGATTTAATGTGTGTGAAATACTCCAGCAATAGGGGAAAAAAAAAAAAAAAAAAAGCCAATCCCTCCCAACTACCCAGCATATAGAAATCATAGGCATTTACCCTTAGCAGTTCAGAATGTTTAAGCAGAAGTGAGTGAATAAGTCAGAATTTTAGGAGGCAAGTCTTTGCATGACCTTAAACTGGATACATAAACTCATTAGGGTCCTATGGCATAGAATAGGACCATTAAAAAAATAAATTATGATCATATTGCACTAGTGTGATAGGTAGTATATATGAAACTTCCAGGGACCACGTAAAGGATCTCTGGAACTAAAATGCTTGGATGGCTGTATACAGAGATACATTTTTATGGCCAAGTGAAAGAGGAGCTAAAGATAGCTCCAAATTGCTCTACAAAAGCAAATGGATTTCTGTGAAGTGCAGACTTTACACAGAGCCTCGCTGGCCAAGACTCTCCTTTTCCTTGATTTTGGCAGGCTAAACTGGTGTTGAGGTTGTGAGGGTCACATCAGAGCAAATACCAAATAAAAACTCTCACCTAACGATTGCTGTCCTAACAACTGGGACAAAGGGAGGACACAGCTCTGTGGTCGAGTTTACAGTCTAGGCTTTGGTGGTGGATGGAGCAACAGGTGGCTTGGGTGTGGAGAGGACAAGAGCTACATTCAACCAAGAATGGCTTTCAGAAGGAAAGCAGATACCCTGGAGAAGTTCTGCCTCCGTGGACTGGAGCGGTAGACAGCCAGCAGTCCTCTTGCAGAGCTTCAGCAGGGCGTCCCAAAATGGGACATTCTGGAAGAAAGGGCAGAGAAGCGGATCTACTGCCTCTTGATGACACGCATGAACTGCAAGCAGCACTACTTTTTAGTTCACTTTTCCACCTGGATCAATTTTCCTGGATAGATCTAAGTCAAATAAGAATAATAACCAGTAATAAAGTATACAGGAATTATAGAATATTAAGGATGCACTTTATAATTTGGGAAAATATTAACTGAACCCTGTCATTGTTAAGTTTTTGCTGGTTTTATTTATGATGACTAACACTTTATTGAGCAGTACCTCGACTCCTCAAACAATGCCATAGACTTCAGCAGGTGCCCTCACTTAGAAAAAAACTTTTTCTCATAAATAAAGGTGTCAGAATCTAAAAATCACTGTGAGTAGAGCTGGAATATTTTACCTACCCCCATCAAATTACCACACAGGGGGAGTATTTCTTTCTCTTTGGGCTAATAATATTATTCCTCTGTATTGATTTGTTCTGTCCTGACCTGTTTAATCTTGCAAAGGGCAGATCTAATATGATGGAAAATTCATTTCATATGGCTGATCAGTTCTCTACCAATCTGCCAAATTGAACTTAAACTTCACATATGGCCATATTTAAACAATATTCAAAAGTGGTGAATGTCATTCACCTCATTTTATGGATGGAGAGTCCTGTCAAACAAACCTGTTGTCTGTTACAATGGGTGAGAATGACAAGTACAACTGTGCTGATACAGAATACTTGGTTTTCTCTTAGTTTCAGGTAATTGGTATTATTTGAAATACCACTTGAAATACTTGATATTTCACTTAGTAGGTAGCTGTTTGATGAAACAATGTGCATTGTAGAATTATTAAGAAATAAAAACTGCTGACATATATCAAAGTATAGCTGTTACTAGGTACACATCAATGAATCTTTTTTTACTGGAGGTTTCCCTACATTTTGTTTTTGATAGAAAGATGATTTTTTAATTGAGTGGCAATGGGGAGGCATAAATAATGAAGAGAAAAGGTTAATGAGAGCCCTGGGTGCACTCAGGTTATGGGGTGCTCTGAACACTAAGCTAAAGGTCAGAAGCTAACAAAGTAGATTTTAATATAACTGTATCCAGAGTGGTGTGTTTTAGAGTAGGAAACACAGTCTATTATCTGAAGTACATCAGAATGCCCTAGAAGATGGAGGGTCAGATCTTGTTCAGATTACTTTCACGTATCAGGCTGAGGTGCCTCATTTAGGATCCCAAGATCCTATCCCAGGTGCCTTGTTACAGCTGACAGTGACAGGCACCTCTAGAAATCTCTTCATTGACCTTGTCATGTGAGACTATTAATTAGGTGCCTCAGCTAAGTGTGTAACCTGGGATAAGTCTGTGCTCCAGAGAAGAACTTTGGGTCCCAAGTGCAAAATGCTAAAAAGAGATTTCTCATTGTGATGCTGTGCCAAGGACTCAGCACTTGAGTCTATGGAAAGAGGGATCTCAAACAGAGGTAGGGAAGTGACCTTGCCTGTACACACACCATCGAACAGCATGTCTGGTTCTAGTGTCTGCACTTCCAGAACATGTGAAAATACTGCACAGAGTTCACAGGAAGGACACAAATAAGATTGAGGAATCCTTGTGACAGGAGGTTTAAAGAGCTATATTTATTCAGCTTATCAAAAAAAAGTGAAGAGGTGGCTTGGTCTTTGTGCATAGGTACTTATATGTGGAAAAGATGTGGATTAGATAGTGGGAGATTTTTCAACTTTACTATCAAAGGGGTATCAAGGTTAAATGACAGGAAGTTGAAGTTAGATAAATTTAACCTTGAATAAGTGGCTATTTCCTAATGTTGAAAGTAATTAAATGTTAGGACAGCTTGCCAGAGAAATAGCGGTGTTACCATTATCTGGATTCTTTGAAATGACAATACATATTTTCCTGAAAATATTTTAATTCAGTATCTGGGAGAAATTATCCATGCGGTGTGTGACTGATCACATAAAATGGATGGGTTTTGGCCTTTGTTTCTATTTATGCAATACCTATTTATGCAATACCTACTACCCCTTTCCCAGCAAAGCATGGGAAGAACAGAATTGTCCTTTCTTCATTATCCTTACCACACTTCACATACACAGCTGTTCATTAAGGTAATTATTATATCCAAAACACATGAACTTTAATTTCTCACATAACCATAGGCATTAGTTCAGAAGGAACCTTTTCACCATTTCACAAGAGGATGTTTGTCTTTTCTTTTGAAAGGTTTGGAGATTGGCCTGTTGCAGAAGTTGGATTGTTACTTCAGTTGGTGCAGAATTTTTTTTATTATTATTTTATATTTTGTTGGCTAGTACTTTCTCATTTTAGGAGTACACAGGTAAACCCTGGTTTCAGTCAGAAATACTTCTTCAAGTCAGGGTTGAAGTGGGTCTTCAGCTTTTTCCCTTTTGTAGCACAGCACCTTTCTTGTATGCTATGAGCATAAGGGTAATCATCAGCTAACAATTTCCTGCCTATTATGAGTGTCGGTACCATTTAATCTGTCTTGAAATGCACACACATTTCACTTCCAAAACCTGAAATACCTTAATTTAATTGAAATTTGGGACTTTTGGATGTTTTGGTGCAATTTGACAAGCTGTGATGTGGACATTCAGACTAGATGATGTAATGAACCCCTCTGGTTAAAGATTCTAGGACCTTGTGCTGCCTACTTGGCAGCACTTTATGTATATGAACATTTGATACTGGTTTAAACATCATCCAACTTAAAGACTAATTTCACATGAACTATAGATGCAGAGGACTGCAATAAATAAGCAGTTTCATAGTATTTAGGGTTGCAGATTCAAATGCATAAATAGTGAGCTGAAAAACCTGCTAAGATTTGGTGGGTGGCATTCTAACTGGTGGCTTTGCGCTCATGCCTAGGGGCACTGTACCTCTAAGCAAATATTTTCAGGGCAAGAATCTGTCACACATTCTATCTAATGAAGGACTGACCAACACCCACTTCTGTTTGGTCAGTGAAACCAGATGTTCCTCCTCCCTAATCCTCTGCAAACTGAGAGCACAGATGAGGTAATAGGAAAAAGCATGGAAAGGGAGTAACTGGGCAGATCATTGTTTGTTTTGATTATAAATATACGTCAGAAACAATATCCTAAAATAATACCTATAAATATGTGTACAATTTAATTTCATAACAAAGGTGAAAGAATGATGACATTACCAAATGCTGGTCACAAGCAGAAGAATTATGCCCTGTAAAAACTAGCCTGAGGTATGACTCGAACATTCTCTTTTAACTTCCACATCAATTCTCTTCATTTTGCTAAAGAGCAAGCTGAGGAGCTCGTGCTGCCTGCATTTGTTTGGTGTAGAGGCAAACGGAAAGCTTATTGCTGAAATTTAGCCTGGTTTTGCTATGAAGCACAGAATATGTAGAAAAGGCACTGCCCCTCCCTATATCCAACGAGATATTAAGGGCAACATAGATTAGAAAGAAGAAATTCCAACTTGACCGAAGTGTTCTCCAAACAAACAAATACACTTGCTGTTTCACTAAAGGCAATTCCTTTCTAACAGGCCTTAAAGACTGAGAATTTAGAGCTGTTGTTCCCTGATAAGCAGAATCTCATCTGGCTAATTGCAGAGGAAATAGCATAATAAAAAATACATCAGATTAGGAACACCAAGAGGAGACCCCCAGAAACCACCAATGTATTTTGTGGAAAGGGTGACTAGGTCCATCAGCCTTTTGAGGTTGGAGAAACACAGCTGTAGGCAGTTTACTGAGTTAAATGAGGCATTGTAAATGGTACTTTGCCAGCTCAGTGTACATATTAAAAATTTACAGCGTGTTCTAGAAGAGAAATTCTTCATGCACTGTTCTTTCCCACAACTTTTATTCCCCCAACAAGTTTTGTCATGCAGAGATGCCTTCCTCTTCCAGGAATCAGCTCTATCTTGTCATCACACAGTTTGCAAAAACTTAGGATATTACTTCTGCACATTGTTTTCAAATTGCCACTCATTTTGCAGGTCCTATGGAGGCAGAGTAATCTCTTTAGCTGTATCTGTTGGAACGCTCATGTAGGCTTGTTAAAGGTGCTTTGTGAGGTATTTAATAAGGCAGTTTGGATCATTGGAAGGCCTCTGGAGCATCCCTAAACCCTGTTGCTCTGATGAACAGATAACTCATTAAGAAAAAAATCATTGCCTAACTGCAGGTAGCACATCTAATTTATCTCAGGTTTATCATAATCCACCTAGGATATTTTGAGCTATACGGAACAGTAGTAGAGTACTGTTTTACTAGTGGCTAGATTTGCAGGACCACAGACTAAAACAGAAAGCACTTCCTCCAGTACTTATTTTCTACTACCAACACTGAAAAGTTTATATAAATACAAAAGGAAGGGAATGGGTGCAGATGCTTCCCCACTTTCTGCATTGGCATTAAAAGCAACAGGAGAGACAAATGTTGATTTAGTGAGAATGGAAGAAGAGTAAAATCTCTTTTTCCCTGCACTTTTCTTCTTCTATATTTGTTTGAAGACTTATCTCAGATGTTTTTCTCACAGAGTGCATGGGAAGAATGCATATTAAATTAAATTCATCATGGGAAATTTGGGGTGGAGGGTCTCTGACTCTTGCATTCCCCAGAAAAAAAATGAACTCTCCTGCATTTCTCAGTGACAGAAAAATAGAAACAGAAGGAACCCAACCTTTTCTGACCTGCATGGATTTTTGACATTTGGAAGCATTTCATGAAGTCAGTGATAATGAACTCACTTACTGGCTGAAAATTAATTCTCTTATGGATTTTTTGGCCAAGATTTTGTAATATGTTGTTCTGCAGACACCAATAGTTGTTCTGTCTGCAAAGTCAGCACTCTGTTTTTTCCTAATATATAATTTATTTCTAAATGGAAGAAAAACATTGGGTAATTTGCTGAAATGTTTAAATTTGGGAAAGCAACATTCATCAGAGTCAGGGTAATTAGAAAGAGAGAAAAAGATGAAAAGCTGCATGTTACTGTTAGTGACTGCACTTGTATATTTTTAGAAAGATAATATCTGGCAACAGCTTTACTAAAGTGAACAGTCTGGAATTCCAAAGCAATATCAATTGAACAAGTATTACAATAGAAAGACTGCAGCAAACCATTATATATTTAATCTTTCAAATGGATATATAGTTTGTGATATAATTTATAAATATTTTTTTTAGAAAAATATATTTGACTAGATGCTGTTAGCATAACACACGTTCAAGGTAGAATTCAATAAAGCCAATATTCATTGCTTGTTGGTTTATAGGATCAACATATTCAAATATAATACTTTATATTAAGACAAAATACATACTATCATTAGATTTCTATAAGCCATTAAAAGCATGACAGAAGCCTTTAAACATTTGTAATGTATAGTAGTGCAATTTGGTTTTGAAAGTTTTCAAAGCACGGTTCAATTACTACATAGTAAGTTATATGATTATTTTCTAGAGAGACTGGTTAGGGGAATGGACATTTTTACTGTGTTTTTTGAGAAACCCAGAGGTTCTGTTTTTCAGTAAGTTCCAAGGGGTAATGATCTGCCAATGAGGCAATCAAGTTCTGTGCATTTCTGGAAACAGAACTCCCCTTTTGGTTTCACTGATCATGGATAAAAGCTCAGTGTTCTCCAAGACACAGCTCAAACCTGTTTTTGATAAGAAAACATGGACTCACAGCTGCGCAAGAATGTAAGGCTTTATACAGGAGGCAGAAGGTTCCTTTCCACAAGCTGGATTACACCTTACAAAAATGTGCTAAACACAAGATCAGGATGCCATACAGAATGACCATGATTATAGCTTTGGGATACTCTCACTGTTCAGAGGAAAACCAGTAATGCTCCATTTTATTATCAAATGGCTATTCAGAAACAGAAGACTTTACGTAAACTTTTGTGGCAAGCCAGCGTGGGACTACTGAGCACCAGGAACAAGAATCTTGACTGGATGTTTTGTTCCAACAAATTATTTCTCTTTGGTCTGCTCAATAAATTGCTGGAGGTAAGGTTATAGAAAATATAATCCTGCTATTCTATCATGTTGCAAAAAGCCTGTATCACTAATTTGTATTTATATTCATTTTGTAATTTAAGAACCCTGCAGTTTTTACTGAGAGGGTTGCATCTTCCCTTCATCGTCAGCTCAGGATGAAACTTGTGGTTAAGGACCCTGATGACAGAACAAGTATTTTCTCCTTGTTGATACTGCTGATTCATAGTTCCATGTAGAAGAGTGAGTCTAGTTTCATATGCTGTGTTAGCTAGCTATCTGGTTACACAGGAGTCTGCTCTAAGGGCTCCCTCTTTACCTCCAACACTTTATACCTTTACGCATCTGCGAAGTGTCATTGTCCATGTGTATATAAGCCTTAAATACACCTTATGCTACTTAAAGAGATTCTGTTCAGAAGTGACATAGTTTGTGGTCAAAGTCATATTTTACTGAAATTGAAGTTCAATATATTTATTATAAAATGTCAACAATATCTAAAAAATGTTCTTTTCAGATAGCAGCATATTATGAACTGTATTTAACTGCATGTAACTGCATATTATAAACCAGCATTTACCCTTCAAATGAAAAGTCTGTTTTACTTTTTTTTTGTTGTTGTTTTTTAATAAAGGTGTTTGGGTCTTATTTAAAAATGGAATAGCATCATTATATTTTTAAGATTGTTTCATTTATTATCTTCTTTCCATAACAGTCAGATGGTGAGAAAGAGGAGCTGAGGTGCTGAGATGGAAGAAATGGGGAACAGTAACCAGAAGTTGTTGGATCAGGACACTCTGACCAAACAGAGATCAGCAGAGACTGCACTGCAATTTTCTAAGGAACATGTCCCTTCCCTTCCCTTCCTGCAGTTTCACGATGTTCTTATCAGTCAAAGAAAGCAAGAATACCAATTTGTCTACTCAGTCACATACCATGGGTTATTTTTAACCTACCATACACATGGCACCTGTCTTTTTTAATCCTGATAGTCAGCTTTTCAGATAATGGAAACTAATATAGCTACTTAGTAGTGTAGCAAATATATTTCCTGTTGGTCTACACAAATAGAAAAATGGTGATTTTCCCATGACTTCAGTGTGGGTAAAATTTTAGAACCTGTTTGACAAGGGAGAATAATAAACAAAAAGAAGGAAAGGAAGCGCAGTGATACATAAGGGGATGATCATGGGCCACACATTCTTATATAGGAGTCTTGTTTCTCATTTTTTGTTTTTCTGGTTTCTATTTTTATTAGCCTGTTGCTTATGCTATCTTAGTGTTCCTATATATACAGACATTGATTAATACAAACTGGACCAGGAAGCCTGACAGGAAGTTCATGAGAGGAGCAAAGACGACATGCAAAATTGCCTTATTTTAAAATTACGTATTATTTAATTCCTTCCTCGGTTTCAGAAGGCGGTGTGTTTCTGCAGTTCAAATAACCTCAAATCTAAGTGCTGTGCTAGATGCTTCTGATTCTGACAGCAGTTTGAGGTGCATGGCATGGGTTGGACCCTTGGAGATTATTTCTGGTGATGTGGTTCTAGTTTGGTTTGTCAAACCAAACATTTACTGAGAAAAACCTAACCAAAAAGATTTTACTAAAATAACCCTTGAGTAAACCACCCTGAGTTGATTTAAATGAGTACACTTTAAAAACCTTTATATCTGCAATTAATATTTTTTCAATCCAAGTGCTTATTTTACGTCAGCTCCAGCCCCTGCCCTCTGTTTTCCTATTGTTCTGAGGTAAACAATACTGTAGGCATGGGACAAGTCTGAAGAGCTGCTTTAACTCATTAGGTACAAAACTGTCAGTTAAGTGTGGAGTACAACAATTAAAGTGATGTAAGAGACAGAATTAAACCATTTTGTTATTGAGAGTTTAATGCTGAAATTTGTGAGAAAAAGAATCAGGGGAAACACATTATTTATAAACTGATAAACTGACTAATTCTGATGTGGAATAACTGAGGGGAAAAATCAAACATAATTCAAAATTTAGCTTTAATTTTCTAGGATGTAGGAGAGTTCTTCTGTTTTATCCAATCTCAGCTACATAAAACTATAAACACAACACTTCCGTGATTTCTTTTATATCTATATATGTATATACATCCAACTGGCTATTTATAATATAGCTTAAAGTTTTTTGCAAATATTTGGAAATGGAAAGGAAAGAAGTTGCAACTTGATTTTGAAGATTTGCTTTTTCTCATGGTCATTAGTAAGGTTGGTCTTTATGGTTCACTCTCTATTATTTTATGAATTATATCCACAAAGATTAGCTTGCCTCTAATGTGGACTCATGTAATTGCAATCACCTTGAAAATCCCACTCCTGGCCATAAAGGGAAGCAAGAACTCTCTTGGATGGGGCTTTAGCATCAGCTCCATGACAAGTGCTCAGCTTTACCAGAAGACATCATTAAATATGATACAACTAAGCAAGACCATCGTCCAGTGTCTTTTCCTGACATTTGCCAGTAAAAGCCAATTCTTACCTTTGGGCTGCAGATCTTCTCCATCTATCAGGTCCCACTTCACAAAGTGCAGGACCAAGAATCTATGGTCAGATGCCTAAGTGGTCATCACATGTGCCTCTAGCAGCCTAGTGAAATCCTCCTCTGACTGCAGGGCAGCTCAGATAAACAGTGGGATCCCTTACCAGTTGTTCTATGTTGTATCTGGGTATATGAGTCCTTCAGAATTACTAAGTATATGATAAAAGATAACTTTGCATGGCCAATTTGCATTAAGTATGGACTTCCAAGGTCCAGATCTAGTAATGTCATTTATAACTTGTCCACAAATTCAATCTGATAACTGTTGTAGAAAATCATCCCTTTGAGAAGGCTTTTTTATGTCAGGAATTTCAAATTAGATCCATAAACTCCATATGTTTTTTAAGACTGGCAATGGGAGTGCAATGAAACAAGGATGCAAGGAAGCAAGATGTCAGCAGGATCAACCAGTCAGCATTTTTTCCTCCATGTAGCAACACATAGGTTGCATGTAATCAGGATTAGGTTGAATGCTTAAGGAGGATTATACACCCATTTTAAATGAGAAATTGGTACTTTTGCTGATTCTTTAATCCTGATCTTAAATATCTGTGTCGGAAAGGATCCAGATTTCTGAAAAATCCAGACAAATTCTATTTTTTGCATAAGAAATATGTTGACAATATTGATTATATGCTGCACTTAATGATCTTCTTTGCCATACTATTTCACTCAGCTACAAGTGTCATTAAAAAGCTAATACACACTTGCTCAATATGATCAACACTAAGAAGCTGAATTTAACAAAAGAATTATTAAGGTATTCCATCTGTCATCTAACTGATAGGTATTTTATTATATGGTGTATTATTTCATAAAAAAAAAAAGCTACCCCCCCCCCCCAAATTTAATATTTTTTGGTAAGAATTCCTTATTGAATAGATAAGTTATTTTATTACTTATCTAGTAATAAAATAACTGAATAAAAGATGAAGATGGTTTTGAGTTCTTTGCATAATTTTCCAAAATATACTTTCAAGCTTTAATTAATTTCTCTACTCACAAACTGAATTTTAGACCCTCACTACATTTCATCAGGGAAAATATCTCTTGTATGGTTTGTATGAGCACTTGAATTTAGATATTTATTTTTAACCATAGAGAGTTTGCTGGAATCCAGACCAAAAGAGTTGCTACTGTAAAAGAAATTTCTTACCTCTGATGGATGCCCAGCTCTAATAAAAGTACATAGTGGATCAAAAGCTCCTGTTCCACAGGCCAGAAGATGTGTTCTGTTGTATCGATGAAGAACACGGATGTAATTTGCACATTCATCCTAGTTATGATAAAAAACAAATATAGGAAAATATTAGCTTTTTTTTTAAAAAAGGTTTGTTTTGTTTTGATTTTATAGTTTTATTTTATTATCTTGAGTGCCCTTATGTGAAATTTTCTGTTAAATTTCTGTTAAATGTAACATCTTAGTTCTCCCACTTCATGCCAGTACCTCAGTGCCACTGATTTCATGGACGGACACTTTTGACATGAAAAAAAGCAAGTTTAGAGCACTGATTTATCACCATTTATTTTAGACACTTAACCAGTTAGGATTTACAAAGTTATAAAACACACTTTTTCACTTCTTTAATCACAGAGATATTTTGCAAATCTTTTAATATTTGTTTTACTAAGCATTATTGGATGCCCTAGACATTAGACTCAGAGCATGAGATATGAATAGTCAGCAAATGGCTTCTCTGTCAAGTTAAATAAACTTTATCTAAGGAAAAATAACACTTTTTTTCTTACATTTATCCATAAGACCACTTCACCATTTATTTCCTGTATAATTAATTGCTAATCAATATTTTCTAATATTGTATAACCTCATACTTTATCTGTTCCTACTGTTCAAACCCTCCTTTGAAGAAGAAATTATTTATTCCCCCCAGTCCCCTCTGGGACTCATTAGTGTATTTGCAGCTTCATAAATATTACAATTAAAAAAATTTTCAAACATCCCTTTGAGATGTGGTGTCATTCATTATCCTTCCTCTGCTAAACTAGAAATGGAGACAGTAAGATAAAAGTATCCATTGATTTTGGTACTCCTGGGACATGGTTTTACAGAGTATTTAACATTTTGCAATGTTTTCTATGTTTGGAGCAAAATTCCTATTCATTTCTATTTGCTGCTCAACATTTCTGTAACTCAGACCCTGGATTTTTAGCCAGTCACACTAAGTTTAAGAAGACAATTACGGTGGGATTTTAGCTAACTTCATCTATTCTAAAGCTTAGACATGTAATTTATGCTGCTCTTCTAGGCTTTTTCAATAGGCGATGAAGAATGCCAGACATCTCCAAAGGGCAATTAATTCTATCCTAAAATGGATGTGTAAAAGAGAGTGGAGGAATTCCCTTTTTTAAAATTGGCTGTCTTTCACTGGTGACTACTCTAGTTTTCAGAGTGCTATGTTTATCTGAGATCAGTCCTGGGTCTTATTAACCATCTGCCAGAAGCCATTGTCACAGAAATGAGTCTGAGGCAGGGCTGCGGGCAGAATTCAGCTCTTGCAAATCCACATTGGGTTCAAAACTAAGAAACCATCTTTCTTCAAATCCTTGTGTCACTCAGTGAAAGTCTTCCAGCAGCTCCAGCATATAAATAAGGATCATAAGGAAAAATTCTCCTTTGTTACACGATTCTCCTTAACTGTTCACCTTGAAGGTACATCATGCTAACTGAAAGAAGGGGGTAACCTACACAGGCAGGTAACCTTTTTGCAATTAAATATTATGTATATGTAAAGGACAAATCAACCATGCAATATCTTACTTTTGGAATTTCTTAATTCCTAACTAATTTATTCCTTTTTCAAAAGTAAATGAAAAAAACAGAGGTTTTTCTTCACATGGCATCCACATGGTTTCTCACCTGGACAAAATTTTTCAGACCCGAAAACACCCTGCTCCTTGAATTGTCAGACAAATTGAGAGGAAAATGAGTTGAGATTAGTAGGGTGTGATCCTCTCTACACAGATCATCAAACAAAGACAGAGGGCCCCACTTTGTATGTGCACTTCACAAACATTTGCTGATTGGTGGTAGCAGAATGGTAATACAGAGGAATTTTATGATGCTTTTCAGTTCTTAAATAGATGCTTTGCTGGGCACTGATGTTGTTTGTCGTTCTCCCTCCCCTACAACTATGACCTTCTTTATTTATCCCCTCTGTTCTCTCTCAGTGGTGCTCTGGTCTTTTTACTCCATAGTTTCCCTTTTTACCTACATGTTTGCAGCTTTTGATCTTTGTCTCAAAAACACTGTGGATGAAGACAGTTCATAGGATTTTTTTTTAATGGGTAAAAATTACACATTTTTTCTCCCATGCGCCTTCATAGAAATGCCTGAAAATTTCTGCAGAAAAAACAGGATGAGGCAGATGTCAAATACAGAAGAAAGTCATTTCAAATGGCTAGACTTTATCATCTATAAACAACAAAAAATGGTGCTATGCTGGGAAGTGTCAGGCAACTAGGCATCACTTCTGACCCTACTAATAATATCCCCTGTATACATAACAAGGAAGGGATGCATCAGCCAAGGGAACATTAAAATAACTTTTCTTCCTACTATATTAATTAATTAAATGTTGTGGTTGTCTTTAGGAGGCTCCATAGACATTAATACATGTGTGGAATTCTATTCATTCAAAGCTTCTAGTGTGAAAGATCTAGTCATCACTACAGTATTTGATTTCTGTATCTGAATGATGTCCAATTCTGATAAAATAATTGCAAGGATCAAAAGCTTTCACACCACGGGCTAACAGGTGTGTTTCCTGGCACGCTGGATGAGAGCAGGAGGATTTTTTCCTTGACTTAACCCAGGTCAGAAAAGTGTGGCCTGAGTTTAAGACGATGCACATGTTATTAAGACAAGGCTTTTCTAAGTGTCCTATCAAGTCTGTTACAAACTCTGAAACTGTGTGTATGACTACAATACTTGCAGTTTTACTGCTGCAGGATGAACTGATAACTTTTAAAGGTTGTAAAAGCTTGTAAAAGCAGCCTGTTCAGTTACATAGAAAGAGGTACCTGAAGTACCTCGACACCGAGGTGTTTATTACAACATTTTCAGTTCTACTTAATGTTAATTATGCCTTGAGTATCAATCTTTTGCAATGGAAAATAAAGAAAGGAACAGCATGGGAATAAGCAAAAATGTCTGAAAGAACACTGATGAGTGAATTTTTTCTGAGACTGTACACTGTGAAAAATAACATTCAGTACTTAGAAATGGCAAAGGCAAATTTTAAGACATTATGCCATTAAGTCATTGGCTTATGGCTACAAAAATTAAGGTGAAAAGAAAAGCAATAGGAAAGTTTTTTATTCTAATTTAGATTCCTTTCAGGTTGAGCAATTTAGTTTTGAATACTAAGCATGCTAATGAAAATTACTAAGGTTTTCCTGGCATTAATTAGTCTGACTCATTCACAAAGTCCTGTATATAATTAGGTCTCAGGTGAGGATTAAATATTGTTTGGTATTACAGTATTTCCAGACTTCACAATTTTAGGATCTTTTTCTTAAAGACTTTAGTTTTGGAGTCTTGTGATTATTGAAAAATTCTGTGGTTTTCTTAAAAAAAAAAACAAAAAAACCCCCACACCAAAATTTCACAGTCCAGAGAGATATGGGAAACATGAACTTTAAATGATCACATTCATTATAATGCAAATTTGAATACCTATAATAACAAAATAGATTGTAAAAGATTTTGATTTTTAGGGAATCTTGTAAGTGTGAGAGGCATATCTTTACATTACATTGGAATAACTGTATCTATTTCTGTATTTATTTAACCCAAAGGATATTGTCAAAGCATCAGAAAATAAATCCCATCATGTTGTGGCGAAGGAAAGATGACAGAGCTTTAACTAATAACAGCCTATGCTGAGAGGTGGTATTAAATAAAGCTCAGAGACTTTAGGTTTTGCATTCATTTAATATGACCACAAAGCCTGGATAATGTAGAACACCACTGCCAACAAAAGACACCTGAAATTCTCAAGGCTATAAAAGCATCCATAAAAATGCAATGAACTTTTAAGACACATCAAAAAGGATCAGTTCTAGGCCGGGTGAGTGTAAGGAACAAAGTATCATGTATTTATTATTATCATTTATTATTATTATCATCATTTATTATTATCGTCTATTATTATTATTATTGTTATTGTTATTGTTACTGTTACTGTTGTTATTATTACTGTTGTTATTAGTAATATTATTGATGATGATGATGATAATTATTAATTTCCAGTCTGGCTCACTGATTCCTTTGTTGTGGACAGTTGTCATGCTTGTACTTCCACCAGAATCTTTATAGCTTCCTGATCTTCAGTGGGTCTATGTTGTGGCTATCATCAAGGCTGCCTGTTTGCTGTTTCTGAGAAAACCTCCTATGTGCCTTTCTGCGTCCTACATTCCTGTCACTGTCACTGTAAAACTATCATCATTTTCAAATCCTTTGGTACAGTGTAAGCTCTCTCAGCGGTGGGGTTTATTAGGTGTTGTACTTGCTGTTTGTTTATGAGGTGCAGATAATGAGCTTGGTGCACTGCAAAATTAGAGAGCTCCCATCCAGAAGAACTTCCATCCTGTGGTGCGAATGATATCAGCTGCTGTGTGTCAGTGAGCTTTCAGGTTTTTCCCTGGGAGCTGATTACAGCCAAGACACTGAATCATAAGAATAGAACAGTTTTGGGGCTCATTAAAACAGAATATTTGTATTAATATACCATAAAAACTTTAGGGCAAAACAATTTAGAATATATTTTGTAATTACTAATAATTTAACTGCTTTTCTGAAACTATTCTAGAGAATGTGTATTTTAAAGATAAATCAGAATGTGATAAAGTTTGAAGGGAAAATTTATTCTATATGGGGAAATAGAAATGGTGATGGAGAATTAATAAGGTACCTGCTTTGATATCACCAGGAAAAGAATTAGGAGATGGTTCAGATTATCGAAAGTGCTTACTGTCCATTTGTGAGCTGGTTTGAAAACAAATTAAACTAATAATTTATTGTGGTCACAGTAGTTTACATGTTTTTTAAGCTGCAACACTTAGAATCATATCTGTGCTTTCATCTCTCTGAAGTTTAAGGATGCATGAATCCTTGTTCTGGACCAGCCGCTGGTATAATAAAGTATATTTGATTTGTAATTAATGATACTTACAGCATCTCTTCCTTTAATTATGCATTCTTCTGCCTGCAGAGGTGTACTAGGCCAATGGATCTGAGGAAAAATGAAAACAAACACAGAAATTAATTCAATCAGCAATCTGATTGTCTCCATCCAGCTTTCCCTCTACTTTTCATGTGAAAGACTCATAGAACTGAATCACAGAACTATAGAAGAGTCCAGGTTGGAAGGGACCTCAAAAGATCATCTGGTCCAACCTTTCATGGGAAAGGGAGCCTAGATGAGATTATCTAGCATTCTGTCCTATCATATCTTTAAAACATCCAGTGACAGAGACTCCACCATGTCCCTGGGGAGGCTGTTTCAGTAATTGATTGTTATCACTGTAAAAAATTCCTTGATTATCTCCTAGTGCAACTTGTACGACAGCTGTTTCCCCTTGTCTTCTTCTTGTGGTTCCTTGTGAAGAGAGAGCTTCTGTCCTCATTGTAGCTGCCCTTAAAGTACTGGAATACTGTGATGAGTTCCCGTGAACCTTCTCATCTCCAAGGAGAAAAAAACAGATTCCTTCAGTCTTGCCTTGTAAGGCACATTTTTCAGCATTTTGATAATCTTTGTGGCCCTCCTTTGGACCCTTCCCTATTTATCCACAACTTTATTAAATTCTGGGGACCAGAACCAGCCACAGTACGCCAGGTGAGGGCTGACAAGCGCTGAATGGGATGATCATGTCTATATATCTGCAAGTAATGCCCCTGCAGGTGCAGCCCAGGACCCAATTTGCCTTCACTGGTGCAGCGGTGCACTGATGACTAGTGTCCAGTTTGTCCACCGAGACCCCTGGGTCCCATCCAGCAAGGCTGCTCCCCAGCCACACATGTCCCAGCCTGTACTGGCCTCTTTGGTTATGTTGTCCCAGGTGCCAGACTTAGAACTTGTCTTTATACTTGACTCATCATACTATATACACACTTTTCATGGTATGTTATAAAGTTTAATCAAGTTTCTGTTAGCATTTGGACATTTTTAAAGTAAAATATTCCCGTTTTAGTTTTAAATAGCTATAAAAGTTTACAATGAGGTAAGAGTATTTTTTTTGTTGAACTATAACTGCTTGGCTTAGGAAAACTCACCAAACTTAATACTAGTCAACAGAATTTAAAGGAAGTTAATATATGGAACATTTTATATAAATTCAGTAGAAACATCTCTGCTAAATTGTCAGTGACTTTCAACACAGAATATTAATTTTGAAGTACTGATACGCTGCTTCAAGTGACAGTAAAGAAAATGTTTACAGTGAAGTTAATGAAGGTCAGCAATTAACATCATGGGAGAAGGATTGGCTCTTCACAGTCAATTACTAGAAGTGAAGCCAAATTACATATGCAAGGTTTGTTTCAGCTACCCACTGTATAAAATTTATGTTTCATTCCAGATGTGTGATTTGTGTGGATGAAAACAATGTTAAACAATGACTGAGCAGACTGGAATGATTACTTCATTTCTTAGAACTTTTAAAAATTAAACCAGAAACATGTTCATGTCAGTGATATCAGGCTTGGCTGAAACCAGCTAAGTATCAAAAAATTGATGTAATGATTAAGACATTTTTGTCAATACTCCACACACAAATTATTTTTCTATCTGGAAAACATATTACAGTTCTTCTGCTAGGCTTTTTTCTTCCTTTTTTTGTAATTGAGTAAACTTATTTTTCTTGAAATAATTCTAACCCAGGGAAAATCTAGGGATAAAACATAAGAAAAGTAAATTGCAAGAGAAGTGGGGATAAATTAAAATCCTAGAGGCCTAGTACTTAAATGCAGGAGGTCAGCTATATGTTATTCTTGTCAACTTCAGCAGTATGTCAGTGTTTAGGTCTCAATGCACAAATCAGGCCACCTGTGCTGAGACACCATCTAAATACTACAAGGGACCTAAAATTCATTCAGAACATTTGTTTTCAGTCAGGTGGTCTTATAGTCATCTGTGTATGAACTCTCATCGAGTCTTCCCATTGCTGCTGGGTAGTCTGGGGAGGTACCTGGACTCTGCTGAACTCCCATGAGGGCACTCATCCAGTCCCCTGGTCAGACCATTCCTGGTTTGTTCAGTGCAAAATTCAGGGTCCGCAGTCATTTATTTTACTCACTGGTCAAGGTTAAACAGACAAAAGTCTGTCCTTAACTCGAAAGCCTAGAAGACAGGGGATATGAACTCTAGGATCTCCTAAGCCTAAAAGTTTGAAGTCACAGCTCCTGCTTCCCAAAGAAATGTTCTAACTAGCAGGCCAAAACGGGGACTTTTGCTCATATAAGGTGTAGGTGGCTTCTAAGAACACAGAAACCACAGAGGGAATAAAACACTTGACTCTGTAACCTAATATTAAATACACTGTGTGTAGGTGATTATTTTTGCATTTGGATACTTAGTCCCAGTGCTATTGAAAATATTTTATATGCTCATTTTCCACTTAAGACATATTGAATCAAATGCATACACAGAATTGAGAAAAAAAGCCAAAGATGTAACCCAATGCCCCTGCTTTGCCTGGAATGTTGAAGAACAGCTGTGGTGTAAGTAATAAGGATTTGGACCTTAGCACAGTTATGGAATGAATCATAGAGTCATAGAATTTGGGGTTTAGTCATGGAGTTTGGGTTGGAAGAGACCTTTAAAGATCAACAAGTTCCTACCCCTCTGCCAGGAGCAGGGACACCTTTTGTCAGATCAGGTTACTCAAAACCCCATCCAGCCTGACCTTGAAAAATCCCAATGACAGGACAGCCGAAACTTCTCTGGGCAACCTGTTCCACTGTCCCACCAGCTTAATCATAAAAATTTTCTTCTTTATATCTAATCTAAATCTGCCCTCTTTCAGTTTAAAACCTTTGTCTCTTGTCCTGTCATTACAGGCCCTGCTAAAAAGTCTCTCTTTTTCTTATAAGCCCCATTCACAAATTATTGAAAGGCCATAATAAGGTGTCTCCAGAGCTGAAAAACCCCAACTCTCTGAGTCTTTCTTCATAAAAGAAGTGTTCCAGCTCTGACTATTTTTATGACCTTCCTCTGGACCCCCTCTAACAGGTCTGTGTCTTTATACTGGAGACCCCAGGGCTGGGTGCAGTGCTCCAGGCAGCTTGCAGAGTATCATGAGAGCAGAGCGAAGGGGCAGAATCACCTCCCTCAACCTGCTGGCTACGTTTCTTGTGATGCAGCACAGCATATGGTTGGCTTTCTGGGCTGCAAGTGCACGTTGCCAGCTCATTGTCTACTTTTTTGTCCACCAAGATCCCCAAGTCCTTCTCTGCAGGGCTGCTCTCAATGCATTCATCCCCAAGTCTGCACTGATGCTGGTAATTGCCCCAACCCAAGTGCAGGACCTTGCACCTGGCTTTGCTGGACCCCACGAGGTTGTCATGGGCCTACTCCTCAAGCCTGACAAGGTCCCTCTGGATGGCACCCCTTTCCTCTAGTGAAACAATTTCACCGCTCAGCTTGGTGTCATCCTCAAAGTTGCTGAGGGTGCACTCAATCCCACTGTCTCTGTTGGTGGTGAAGATATTAAGTAACATTGGTGTCAGTGCAGACCCTTGAGGGACACAAGTCATTACTGGTTTCCACTTGGATGTTAAGCCATTTACTGCAACTCTTTGGACATGGCCACCCAGCCAACTCCTTATCCATCTAATAATCCATCCATGAAATCCATATCTCTCTAATTTAGAGATAAGAATGTTGTAGAGTACCATATCAAAGACCTTACAGAAGTCCAGGTAGATGATGTGTAGCTATTTCCTTTTCCACTCCATTGTAGAAGGCCACTAGTTTAGTCAGACACGATTTGTCCTTGGTGAAGCTGTGTTGGTTGTCCCTAATGACCTCCCTGTCTTCCATAAGTTTTGACAAATCTTCCAGGAGGATCTGTTCTGTGATGTGGGGTGTGTGTACAAACCTCTTGCAGAGGAGGTGGAGGGCTTTGCTCTAATCAAAAGGCTGATGTGTAACAGGAGCTACCCTCTGTCCCTTTATCTACCACTGCCACTAGGCACCTGCTTTCCAAAGTGACTCCGGCACAAATCCTTACACCAACAAAGCTCTGGTTCTGTATGGGTTCAGCCATATGCATATTCCCTATTGGGATACGTATAATGGGACTCATCTTAGCAAAAGATGCCTAACAGAAGGAGTAAGAAAGGCAGACATCTCTGTACCTTTTCTGCAGGTTGTACAGAGGTGTAGGAATCTTGGATGCTCGTAGTGAATTGTATACCTCTAAGACAAGTTCATGTTAATTGCCTGAAGTAGAGTAGATAGGTCTGAATTATGACTTTAGTAATGTATGTGAGTCTCCCGAAGAGAATTTTCTATCCAGGAATCATTTTTTAAGACTCATAATTCTTACAAAACTTGTAAGTCTTAACATAAATGAGCACTGAGATTTTAATCTCTTCAAGATTAGTTTGGAGACTAAAAAAACTTCTGCATATCAGATTTGCTATATTACAAAATTTCAAAATTTGATTTTACATGCTTCTTGGGTCTAAACACAGTAGTCAAAAATGTGTATAGTAAAAAATGTTCTGCAAAACAAAACTCCAATATTTTATTGTTTTTAATTTGGAAAACTTCATGAGGATTTCTTAGCTCAGTTGAAATGACTGAGAAGAGCTGCTCAGTCTGTTACAATCATTTGCAAAGAAATCTACAGTAAGTGTCTCAAGTAATATTTACCAAGGTGTATTTACTCTACTTAAATATATTTGTGTAATTATTGCTCTTTTACTTAACTAGCATAAGCTGTGTTTGCATTGCATGGAAGTTCTGATATTAATTATCTGCAATGGTAGCCTTTAACCTGCCATTATTTTTCCTGATGTTTATGCTTTAGAGTTATGACAACTTCCAGCTTTAACTTTGAATTGATACTTTGCCAGGATTACAATCTTTTGGCAAGCTGTCAATAAGCATTGTTGGGAATTTTTCCTGTGCATCTGGACTGGAATAACATCACACTAACACACATTTCACTGGGCTGCATGCTTGCCATAATTATTGGCTTGGACATAATTTTCTAAAACTTTTCACCCTGCAGGTTACTGTGAAGTAAATTTTTAAATTGCTCGTTTAGTGATATTTTCTCATCTCGCACTATAACGTTATCATCCTTGAGACCTGGATGATGTAATTTTAGTGCTGTAAAAGACAGAAAACCTACTTTTAAATGCACTTCTCATGGGAAAAAATGAAATTATAAGGCAGTACATACAACAGCTACTGTGCAAATTCAGATACAGGGAAAACTTTAATTGGAGCTGGAATGCTAATAAGTGTCTCCTAATAGCTTCCTTATTCAGTCACTAGCCTCAAAAAACAAGATACTGTGTATCTAATGAAAACTAATTTCAAGAAATTACATGAGCTTTATAATGCTTCAGGGCAATTTAGACTACTCTGTAAGCTAGACTGAACTCCAGTATATGACAGAGCAATTGAGCAATTCAGCTATCCCATCCCTGGTTTAAGTCAATGAATAGTGCTTAATTAACACATAACTTGTGCTTGGCTGAAGCATAAATTCTGCAAAAATATCTGGTTACGACTGGGTACTATATACATTTGTCAACAAATTCATAACCACCTTGCCTCCTGGGAGGTAATTCCAATGGATAACCAACCTCACTGCTAAATTGTGTGCTTTGTATTTCAGTTTGAATATACATACATTCCTACCCAGTATTCAAAGGAGATACAAGCAAGCCCTGCTCTTGCAGACTTGTGTTCAGCCAGCTCTGAAGAGGAAATACAGCTAGCTTTGCTAGAAGCTGGGTATATTATAGGGGCTGTATCGTTCATTACGGCAGAGACACAAGTCTTAACCCGGAGGCATCTCATACTAGGTCAGAAACAGCCCATGGAGATCTACCTGCACAAACCGATTTACAGAAGTTGGAAGGCTTCTTTTCCGAGCAAGGCCTTCATAAGCACTTTGAACCAGAAGCTAGGAAGAAAGAATATCTGTAAGGAGTTTGTGGACAAATAGGAAGTGTAGTTTATTTTCATTCCAACAAAAGATGAAAAGTAGAAACAAAGGTCGTCCTTTTCTAAGAGCTATTAGATCAGCGGTGATGAACTACTGGCATTGGTTCAAGCCTGCTCTTAACAAAGATCTGCTCTGGCACCAATTACAATGAAGTGAAATGCTTTTTAAAATAAATTTGGCATCAGATATCAAAGAAAATTTTCTATCAGTGTGTTAGAACATTACAAGCCTTAAAGACTTTGGAACAAATCCCAAATATGTGTAAAGTTTGATTCCAAAGGTGATGTGAAAGGGAATGAGAACTTAGGGAAAGCAAAGGTCATGTGGAGGGTATCTCTGAAGCTTTGGCTTTACATCAGGTTTCAAGATAATACATGCCTAAAGTGATTTTGGTAGATTTATACATAAACATCTAATAGCTTCTGTGAAAAAGCTATAATCTACACTTCAGTGTGCTGCTTTGTATTTGAAAACTGAAGGGAATTGAACCTTAAGAAAAAATGTAGCCAATTAAATGCAGATTTATAGGATGCATACCTCATATGCATCACAAGTTGAGTTTTTTGGAAATGCTGGATTACTTTGGCAGTCAATGGGTCTCAATGAAAAAGAATTTTATGTCCACTCAGCATTTGTTGTTTTTCTTTTGGGGGACTTCTAATATGCCTGCTAGAACTGAATGACTAGGTGTTTTACAGCAGAAGGGATATATCTCTAACTGGCACTGGGTTTTAGTTTGGTTTTTAGAAAGCACATTCATAGTCCAAACTGTGGAGAAAGGGATGGCAATGAAATAAAACGCATAAACTGTTCTCTAGAACACAGAAGATGAAAAAAAATTATGTGAATCTGCCCCAAACTACCAACTTTATGAACCATCTCTTTTGCAGGTAGTCACCCTGGTTACCAGAGAGAGAATAAAACCCAAGAGCTTGCCTCCACTCCTATACTTTCACTAGATTGTAACTGGTGTTTTAGATTAATTAAGCTAAAGTCCTCAACGTGAAAGAAAAAGGCCAAAGGCTAACCAACACACAGTTAAAGACAGATTAATGAAGAACTTTGGTAATAATGAATCAACCAGTCGCTCAATTCCAGGAACTTCCCCCAGTGTATCTCAGTAATTAAGCTCTCATATATAACATAAATGTCTCATTCCACACTTTTGCTGCTCGCACTGTAAGATGATCAAGTTTTCCCTTTAGCTATTACTGAATGACATCTGCACCGAGTGAACACTGGGAAAAGGGAAAAGTATCTTGACATTTGTATTGAAGGGAGCTAAGTCCCAGCGAGGTCATGTTTCTAAGCATGCTAAGTCAAGCTTCACTTATTCCAGTTTCTCATCTTTTGCACGTCATAAAAGCAGGCAAGAAAGGCTTCCATTAGTTTGTCATACTCTGCACACAGGTCTCAAGACAGGGAGTATGGTTTCAGAGTAAATGGCTGATTTTCCATCTGACACAAGGAGAACGACAAACTTCAAGAGTGTGTTCAGACAGGTCAATGGTGGGTGGACAGAAGCATCAAGTGCTCTATCTTGTCGTCTTTCCTCATAAAGATTTACTGCCAAACGGGGAAGAAGAATGGGGGTCGGGGGGAAAGCTTATTTTACAGAAACAATTGCTTCCTAAATGTTTTCATATCCCTGAGCTCTAATATCTTGTCACAGGATATTAATAAATATTATCACATGGAAAAGGAGTTAACTCGTATCTCACTGTGGAGGAACAAGGCTCAGTATGTAATATTGCTCTCTGGGGAGTTAATTTGTTGATTTTTTTTCTTTTTCTTTTTAAAAAATAAATAAATTCTCAAATGGCCTCTCTGAGTATATTAATTTCCCCATATCTAGGATTGCCTTTCCCAAACATTTATAAAAAGGATAAAGTGTATTATATCTGCTTGCAGTAGTGGAACTTGCTAATTACACTTGCAGATAAGCATGGTTGCTTAGGGTAAAGTTGACCAGAGTGTTGGCATGAGAACAGTGATACTCACAACAAGGGGGCAGAAAGAAAAGAGTTTGAAACATTAGTGATCAACGCAGCATAGACATCAACAAAAATCATATTTCACCAGAGAGCTTTGTTTTGTTATTCACTTTCTCATTCATTTACTGATTTGAGAATGAATGAAATTACATCAAAACATGTTGGAAAAAAAATAAAAAGTAGGTAATGAAACCACTGAAATATTTCAAGACATTGTTTATCCACAGTCAAGATGGTTGAGAGAGGAGCAATGCTCCAACCAGCTTCCTTTGCCACTGTATGCTTCCGATCCTAGCTGCCAAGGGCAGAAGTGAGTAAGGAAGCCAAGGCTCACACCAGCTTAGACTCCAGCCTCTCCACTTCAATTACCAGTTTGCTGATCAATTTCTTTTTCTACGATGTACCAAGGTCTCTGGTAGGCTTATGACTTAAATCACCTTTCTCCCACAGACCACTGAGTAGAGTTCAAATGCCACTTTCAGCCACTACTTAATAGCACCTCTGGCTCAAACCAATGTAAAATCCAGTTTCCAAAGAAGGCTAAAAGTTAGCTGCATGGTTCGTGCTGCTGTTGAAAACTTCTTATAGTTTATGTACTAATTAATTTTTAAATTTCTTTTCTTTTTATTTTTTTAATTTTTTCTTTTCAGCTATAGGAAAGTCCCCCACAAATACCAGGGAGAAATTATTCCTTGATAATATAGCAGAGATACAGTAATCAGGTATGCACAAAGTATGAGATGCTCTAAAATCTGTAAACACACTGAAAAACAGTGAGAAATAGTTATACAACCCCCAGATCTCTTTACCTAGAGTGAGACTTATGGGTTATTACTGGGGAGAAAATGGTAATTAGTGTATTTTTCTTAAATATAAACATGACCTTAAAGTTCATGCACAAAACATCCACAAAAACTCCATTATCTCATTTCCAGTCATGCAAACTGTTATTCTGTGCTACACATTATGATATGAAGGGACTAATATATATAGCTTTTTACTCCACCTCTCGGTAGTTGTCGCTGACTCGATCCAAACTGAGGGAATACAAGAGGTCTCTTCCTCCCACGAACAGTCGCTCTTGATACTCATCCAGCAGCATTATGTGAAGACCAAGATATCCAAATGGGCTACGAAAGACTGACGTCCTGTTTAAATCCCAGAGCTCTGAAATACAATCAGAGTGTGTGTGATAAATACCAAACAGCTTAGCTTCCATGGCTTCATTTTCATATCCTCCTAGGGAACTAGACAAGAAGTGTGGGACGTTAAAATGCTAATTGTATAATCTTTGAGTAAGAAAGAGACACAAAGCACTTGGGAACAAGTTTTAGAACAAGCCAGCTATCCAGGACGTTATGTATGAATCTTTACATCATTTTCATGCTCAAAGTATCATGAGATGGGGAAGGGTGAAATAATTTTTCTCCTTAACATTTTCTGAAAGGGAAAAAACACTGCTTAGGACATTAACTGCAAATGGGAAAAAAATGAATGAATTGATGGAAACTGAAAAAAATTACTGGAAATTGTCTCCTTTTCTTTCCTTCAGGTATGTCAAACTGCAGCTTTTTACTGTATGCACAACGTTCTGGTTTTGGTTTTGGGGGGAACAAGGTTGCATTTTTTAAGCCCAGTGCTATCTCCACTCAGTTCACTGAAAATATTGCCTCTGACTTCAGTGAGAACAGTATGGAATCTGTGAAATGTGCATTCATAATTTTCCAAGCAGTTAGTGATTTTGTCAAGAAATACACTGACTAGGTAAGGGGAGCTGGGGCTTAGCTTCATGTGATCCAGGCTAAAGTCAAGTCCACAGCGAAAGGGAAATTAATCCTGGATAATGCTGCAGAAACTTGGAATCAGGCATCAGGAAGGAAGGAAGAGTCAAGCACAGTGGTCTTTCTGCACTCTTGAGTAGATGGTGCAGAGCACAGCCCAGCTCACAGCAGGTCAGAAAAGCTGGAAACCATTTTGCCATTGATAAACCTCAAAAGAGGTCACTGGAGAGTAGCCTGAGACTGCCTCTGAAACAGCAGATCCAGGGCTGGGGGAAAAGAACTCTGTTTCTATGTCTATATTGTGCCAAATTGCTTCATTTTGAAGAAAACTTGGTAAAAGCCACTAAATTAGCTTATCCTTACAGCTATCCTTAAGCATAAGTTTTCCAATTGTTTGGATGTGGCCCAGAAGCTGTTGTTGGAAGAAGTGGGGTTGTCCCAGAGCTAATGAAGACAACAAATGGGCCCTCATTCTGTTTGGGGTAGAGATTTCTGCTCATGTGCCACACCAGCAGTTATGTTCCTTCATCCATGCTGCACCTTCTCAGCCAGACAGAGGCCACAGCTGATCTTCTGCAAGAGCACTGGTTCTACATGTCAGCGAAAGTCCTCACGCATCCACTTGGATGCCATGTATGCACACCATCCATATATGCTGTCATTTGCAGAAATTGATGTGCACCTTTAACCTAAGAATGCAGCCATCAATAAGTACCAATAAGGTACCCAAATAATATACCACCAAAATTCATAATCACTATTAAATATTTTCCTTATGTTCCCTGAAAAAAATGTGTTCCAAACCAAATAGGTTTGAAATCTGTATTTGAATTTGAATTTATTTTATCCGCAAAAAGATTAGTGTGATCAATTTTCTTCATGAAATACCTTACTTGCATTCCAAGTCATAGAAAAGAGAAGAAATATCTTGAGCCAAAGCAAGAAATCTAACACTCAATAAGAATATATAATTTAATCCCACAAATTGCCACAAATTCTGTTCAATTTAAATTATTGCTTAAATTGCCTGTGTGAAGACAAGGGAATTTGGTAATATGCTAAATATGTTTTGCTCCATTTCTTAGGTAGGTTTGGTTCAGATCAACAGAGGCTGAAAGCAACTAGTTTTTGAAAGCTGCTTTCCTAGATGATAAAACTTATATCAAAAGAGTCATACTAAAAATTCAGCCTCACCATTGATGTCTTTCTTGAGTGATCTTCAAAAAGAATATATTAAATAGTTGTGGAGAATAATTTTAATATCTAGGGTTTCCATAATTATTTTTTGTATCAGTAGAGATCAAATCACTTTGTACGTGGGTGTGATTGGCCTCATTTCACAAGTGGAAAAACTAAGTGACAGGAAGATCATGATGAGCAGAACAAGAGTCTTTTTTGCCTAAGTGTTGCATACTTGAGCAGTGGACATATACACATCTTTTGACAGTGATATACTCAGCACAGGATTGCGTAGCAATGAGGACATGGCGCTTTCAAAACAAACTTCTCTTGCCAAGCAAATCCCACAGACTGCTGCTTCAGAAGAACATTGCTTGCTTCTGATCAGATTAGAAGTGAAATGAAAGAAGACCTAGAAATATTCTTTTGGTCCTAAATAAAGCCATTTTTTATCTGCAAGAATATAAAATATCCGATATATTTTATTTTTGAGTCAGTTTGAAGTGAAAAGAATGGCATTTTAAATTCTAGTTATATACAAGCCACCAAAAGATACTGTGATAGCTTCCCCTGATTTATTTCCACGTTGTCCTGAAGGCAAATTTTTCATAGATGAGACAATATTTCTTTACATAGATCAGAGATATCGCTCATGTTCTCAGGGAGAACACAAGGCGAACCATCCTCTACCTAATTGTATAAACTGGTAACTACTCCTATAAGACTCATTCCCATGAAGTACACCTGCAACACTTATTGTCTTAAATAAATTTGAGAATATTAAACACCTTTCAAGATCAAACTTGTAAAAAGAGATATTTCTAGGTGTACCTCCAGTAAAGCTATACAGGCATGTTTTTGCCGTGGGTGTGGAGACAAGCACAGAGGCGAACCTGACATCTGGAAAGGCTGGAAAACACCAAGCAGTGGGACCTGGAGAATTATTTTGTTATTGAAACACAAATGTAGTGGTATTATGTAGTTCCTTTGAAAGGTACTAAGATTTCTGGACATTGTAGATTATCTGAGATATTAGGATAGTGTAGACAAATAGGATACAGCACCTTCTGAATGCCAGGAAAATGGGTGGGATATCTGGGAGTCTAAAATGGCACCAGATGCTTGTCATTTCTAGGCAAGTTGATCTCACCATGATGTGGCTGGATGTAAATGACCCAGGTTTTGAAGCAGTACAATGTCATTCACGTAGCGCTACACCCCTTCAGAAAAGCTGGTTGGCTTTGATGGAGCACTGCAGGAATGCAGCTGCACTGCTTCCAGACCCGAGCTGCTGCAGCCACAGGTTGCACAACCTTCACAGTCACCTAGTGAGTTGTTAGTTCATGGATTGTTGTACTTTGCAGTGTTGAGATACCCTCAGTCATTGAAATCAAGGCCCAGTTGGGAGTGAGACACTTAAACATAAAGCTTAAGGCAACTTTTCCCCAAATCTACCCTGTTACCTTGAAGAAGCAAGGGTCACCTTGGGACTAGAGTCCTCAAGGTGTCAGGAGTTGTGCTCCTGGTCATGCCAACACCCTTCATTTGAAAAATTCAATTTAGAACATGCCTAAACTTCAGCATAATCTAAAAAGAAGTTGTTCTTCTACCTAGTACTAGGATATAATAGCTACATATATGCTGAGCACATCTAGCACATTTACAAGATCAGGTGCAACTGCAATTTTCTTTGAGAACCTGGCCAGAGAAAAAATAGTGGTGCCTAACATTTTTAAAACACCTTAGTGGCTAAATCGGTCACCTGAGCAATAACAGACATGAGTTCAATTTCCTTTTCTAAATGGATTGAAACTCAGATATTCCTTTTTCCATAAAGAGGTCTGATCACAAACTATTAGCCACTAGATTGGTAGGGAAGGATGGATGCTTTCTCCATTTCCTGTTGAAGCTGTGCAACAAAACATTCAAGCTCCAGGAAGAGTGAACAAGCAGTAGTATGACTCTAATTTAGTAGCTAAATTGCTTTTCTGAGAAAGAAGTTCGGGCTGTAGTGCTCAATGTAGTCTATGCATTTTATATTAAACAGTTAGTGGATAAACTATATAAACTGTTCCAGCACATGGCTCTTCTCTCACATGGGAATGGGAAAAGATTTCAGCTGAGTGAAACCCTTCCTTTTATTGAGTTTCTATAGATTTCTGTGACAAACAGCCCTTTCTCTATAAGGATTTTGTGGAAAGAAATAAAAAGCAAAAGAAAAAAGAGGATGACTTGTTCAGAGAGAATATATTGTTAGTGCTCAACACACAGAAAAGAGGCAAGATCTTTCCTACTCCTATCTTCTGGTAAAAACCAAGCTTCAAGTCTCCTCCATGTACTGATCTCCAAATTTGAGAAAATGTTATTTAGCTTTTGTACCATAGTATTTTGCCATTTTAATCTAAAAGCTCAGCACCATAACTAAACCCACACCATTACAGTACAAATGATATTTTACTCAACAAAGGAAAGACTGCTTCAATATTTACATATCCCTATACGGCACTTACCTGTGAAAGCCTTAAAGCAAGCCTGGGCTGCTAGATTACATTTCATAAGAGAACAAATCTTATTTCTTGCTATTTTGCTTATAGCTTATTGCTATCTGTCTTCCAGAGCTTGCTGGCAAATACTCAGGCTGATCTCGCCTACCACACTTCCTCCTGAAGCACATCTACTTTGGTGAACATATTCATATTATATGCTCTCTGACAAGGTGGATTCTATTAGCCATATGTCAAGCAATGTTAATTGTATTTGTAATTGCTAATTTCTTAAACGTTTTAATGATCAGTATGTAATCCTTTCTAACTCTGAAGATTGTGTTAAAACAACCATTTCTTCTATTACCAAAAAAAAAAAAAGTAGTCACCTTTTTATTATGTTATGTTGGTATTTTAAAAATAGAAATGTTGGATAACTAAAATATGCTTACAACATTAAATGCAAAAATCTCACTGCTGCTCCACAGCAGCCAGCGTTTAGTAAGACTGCATTTATAACAGGTAGTCAGAAATTAAGCACACAGTAACACATAACTTTGAACCTTGAATATAAGCAAATATCACTATTATTTTTTTTTCCTCATGGTATGACAAAGCTGCTGTTTCCCTGCTCTGTTTTTCATAGCACGGTATCCTCACAACTGTGCAAGTCTATTGCTTTTGCCCTTTTTTGCCCTCATAAAAATCTTTGGTTCCCCTTTTAAATTCTGGAGAAATATGGTCTCACCTCCCACACTACTTCGTGCTGCAGAACATTCTTACAGCAAAGATGTTTTCCAGATGCAGGACACTGACAAATGACTCTGGCGCTTTGAGCAGGCTGAGTACATGAGGTGGACATCTCAGCGCGGCTTTACAGGAGGGGGCAGCGACAGGGGTTGCCTCCTGTCCACATCAATAATGTAAAAGGCCCCAGATATAAAGTCTATGTAATGTGAACATCTGAATAACATTTTATGCTTCCAATTATCAGCCTAGTTCTGGAAGATAATTTTTACAGTGGAACTAGTTTTATAAGAATTTGGTGAGCCTGATGTGATTTGAGTTTGTTCAGCTTTTTGCTATATAGCTGAACAAGTGATAACCAAAATCTGCTGACATGTGACAAGAAAGGGACAGAAACAAAAAGGAGGAAACCCCAAAAAGAGACATAGAGGAGAGCTTGAAATATCTGTGATGCAGTTTGCGAAGTACAGGTTAATAGTGAGATCAGGCAATGGAAGTCTCCTTCAGTTTTAAGCCACCAGTACTTCAAGGCAGATAACTATTCAAGGGTACTTTAAAGAGTCATCCATCACAAGGGCAAAAATATAATCTTACAGGTGGCTGGATCTTTCTTACAAGGTCAAGAACTCTACCTGGCAATATTCTATATAGAATTGGTAACAGGAGGCAGAAGTTTTCTTCCCCAGGAAAAAAAATAGAGACCAAAACTCACCCCCCAAAACCTATGCCACTGAATATGAGATAATGTGTTAGCAATTTTTACTTTCCTGTTCTCGCAGCCATCAGTCATCTTTATCACTGCAAAAATAATTATGGAGTCATAATAGTGATTGCCAGGTAGTGGAGGGATACATTACCCCAGGTGAACCAGTGACCAGCTGAACCTGTTGAGCAACAGAAAATGGGACAGAGTAAACTGGCCAGAGGTGGCTGAAATCAGTGCTGCTGCATGAGATGTGCTAGCAAAATCTGAGCCAAGGACAGTAATGGCAGAATTAATTGCAAAGAGCACACTAAAAAAAAAAAAAAATGTTGGTAGTAATAATGCTGGAAGTTGCCCCGATACTTTAAAACGCAGTTCTTAAGCTGTTTCAGTATCTTGTTCGGGGAACATGAATCAGTAGGAGATGAAAGTCTGTGAGGGAAGCTGAAGTATGAACTTTCACTGCTTGAGGTTTTATCTATGTGGCAGCCAGGCAGTGGCCTCAGAAACTTGGCAGGGTAGGAGACGGAAAGCAAAGCCTAGTAATGACAAGCAAAAACCCATTAGTCCATAACTACTCTCACGTGGTTCAGCCTCTGCTCTTAACAGCAGGTGAGCTTGGCTATCTAGCTGTATTTGGAGAACATAATTGGTTTCATGAAGGGAGCTGGTCCAGCAAAGTCCATGAATAATTTTGCTTGTTTGGTGCTTTTCCTCAGAATGTGTGGATCTAGTGATGAAAATTATAGTGGAAAAATTCAAACAAAGAACTTTCCCTGTGAGTTTGTTCAAGTTACAGAGGCAAAAGTTTCTGAAATTAAGACACAGTTTGGGGAGGCAAGAATATTTTCAATCGGTATGCAATACAAAACTCTCTTCCCTTTTTCTTTTCTAAGAATATTGGAAAAACCTATAACTGGATCATGTAATAAATCACAGGGTATATTTTTGTTTCCTCTAAATCTGCTCAGCTTATGGCAGAAAAATTTCAGTGGAACTTGAAAGTCCTCAACACAGCTAATCATGTTAGCTCATGTCTAATCCTTGATATTTTCATTTCAGATTATTATATGTCATGTATATACTGTGACATAGAAATATACTCTGCCACATCTAGCAAATATTTGTTTTTTTCTTCCCTGCTGGCAAAATAACATATTGAGTTAGTTTCACTAGAACTGATCTGGTTTTAGTTATTAAACAACAGAAATATAACCATTAGAAACCTACAGGGGTTTACAGTATCGCTATGCTACATGCTACTGAAAAAGCAAAGTGTATGCTTACACAGTGTTTCATCATACTTCTAGTTCTTGCTGGAAACTTCTAGAGTGTTCATCAAGTTGAAAATAATCATACACAATCTGCATACAAGCTGGATTTACTTCAATTTTAAGATGCATTCCTAGAACTACATGTCAGTCCAATAAAAATTATCTGATATTCAATTTAATGTTAGCAATCGTTAAAAAGAAACTCAATTCAGTGTAATAAAATCTTGGTATTTTTGTTATGTAGTCAAACCTACCTCCAATGATGGCCAATTCACAGATTGCCTTAGAAGAAACTTTCTTTGTAAATCAGCTGAAAACATTTACAGCACCTTCATAACAGTAGTGTATGTCGAAGTGCTTTTTGTTTTCTGACAGTAGTATATGTGAACCTACCAATTTCTGGATCTTCTTGTTGATTTTCCTTATAGCAGTAGTAAGCTACTATGGCTTCTACTTAGTAGTAAGCTACTAAGGCCTAATCCAGAGCTCATCTGCCATTTTTCCCAATCAAGTTCATTAATTGTGAGCTAAGTAATCACACCAATATGGATGAAATAGATGCATTATGAATTATGTATGGATGAAACAGCATATGAACAATAGTGGTTTTTTCCTTATTTTATCTGAACCTGAGAAACATCAGACAGGGAATCAATATTAAACCATAGCCCTTGCTTATGCAAAATGATATAATACCATTGCTGTTACAAGTCCCCACATCTTAGTCCAGAGTAGATGTTTGCTCATGTGGCCAATACTAAATCCCTATAATGCAGCTGCCTAAAATTCTCTAGTGACTTTCAAAACCTGATGATCTTTACCTCTTTCATAAAGCATTTTTAGTAGGTGATAAAAAGTGATAACAGAGTGAATAATAAAAATATTTATAAATGTTAGAATTTCTTCAAACATTCATAAATGTAGGATGCATGATAGAATACTTCAGAAATGTGTTTGTCTATAAAAATATTCCAGCAGAGCTATAAATTAGAAACTTTTAATATGAAATTATTCCAGTCTAAGGATGACACAAGAATCCATGAAATAGTCTTTGAGCACATTATCCACTTCATCCAATATAGCCCTAAGAAAGTAAGCATGCAAAAGAAATGTTCTCTTTAGATTATACTCACAGAAGATGTTTTACATCATGTTTAATATCTTAATAGTGTTAACAAGTGAAAGAATTGATTTCTAAAACTCAAGTTTTAGAAGATACATATGGTTCAAATAATCACAGCCACCTTCTGATGAAACACAGACAGTCCAGTCTCTTGAGGGCTTGATTTATTAAGGTGTACCATTTACTACATGCTTATTACCACACCAGTCTGAGAAGGGTAGAATTCTTACTATGGAGAAATCCAGTGTTTTGACAGAAAGAGAATGTGGTGCTTTCATTTAAAATGAAGATGCCAGAAGTCAGGGGTTTATGCTATTCAAAATGACTGTTAAATTGAATTTCCTTTGAAAAAGATCGATAAAAATGAGCTATCCCATGTGATTTTTGGGGGCATATACTCTTGGGCAGGATGGCATGTGATTGACAGTATACGTAAGGCTATCTGGAATCATCAACATGATAAAAACCAGAAAGGAGGAGAAAGGAGGCATTGTAAGAAAAGCAAAAGGCAGAGTGAAAATTGAGATGGAAATAACTGAGAAGATGAAAGGAAACTTTCAAAGTATTTTTTTCTGCCAAATCAATTACAACAGATGCAGAATTTGAGATAATATTCCATAGGTGAGTTTAGAAAGATTTGCTCCACCTCATACAGTGGAATAATCCCAAGTTTTACTGAGCACAGCAACTCTAAAAAGCAGTGCATGGATTTATATAGAAATATTGTTATGCTGGAGTCTGTTCATTTTAATTGAACAGAATAGCTTCTCTGGAAGGATTTCATTAACAAAAAAGAGACAAGTATTCATCTGCTAAACATCAGTGTCTTCAGAAGACCTGCCTAATTTGAGTTATCTAGTGCTAATTTATCCATTATTTGATCCTGCTTTTCCTGATATGTCCCAAATACTTTTAAAAGTTAATGAAAAGTGAATACATGAAAGGTCTTTTTGTTGGCTTTGTTTTTATTATATCATCTTTTTTTATTATGAGACAGGTTTTTATGTTAGAATCCAAGATCTTATATTGTAGGTGGGATATGTCATATTCAGCTTTTGTTTTGTTGAAAGTCAGGTGTCTGGTTTAAGGTATTTAACCAGCTGCCTTTTATCAGAAGAAGAGAGAGAGAGATTCCCAAAGGGCATTTTAAAATTCCTTTATAAAAGAATATAAACAGACGATCTAAATGTAGTCATTTTTATACACCAAATTTTAAGAAAGTCTATTAAGGTTTAGATACATGATTACATGTAGACGAATTCCACCCCAAAATGGATTCTATACATAATCAAGGGTTGTACTTTGTCAGCCGTTGCAATTGTTAGCACTGCACTGAAGGGCAATACAGAGAAATAACTGTCTTTAAGGATCTTTGTTGTCTCTACTGTTTCTCCCCCAGTACGCCTAATCATCTGTAAAGTGCTGGTTAAGTTAAATGCCTTGGAAGAAAGAGACAGAGAAAAGCTTTATTTGAATAACTTGGGACACATTTGAAACCTTTCAGAATCAATAACGCTTTGCAAATATTAGCAGTCAAAACCAGAGACAGGCTTCTGCCATTTGACTTTGAGCCAGCAGAATTCAATAGAGCTGATCTTAAGTGGTGTAACCGGAGAATAAAAGTCAATATTAGGAAGCTATTAATGGTCACATAGCCATTATGAATTGCATTACAGACCATTGCATATTATCTTTAAACCTTCACAGATATATGCACCCATCCTCCCCCTCTTCTTTTTTTTCTTTTTCTCCCCGACCCCCCCCCCCCCCCCCCCCCCCCCCCCCCCCCAGCTTCATACTCTTCATTTGTTTCTGGCAGATTTTGAAAGACGAGGGAAATCATAGCTCTTGTTTAGACTTTTACTGTGCTTTTGACGTAACATTATCTTTTCTTATGGCAAATTTGAGCATCTAACAGAGTCAGGCAATAAACCCTACTGAATTTTACATGTAATTTGTGCTCCTAAATCCTTCAGATGTTTTTAGAAAAATACTCAGTGGTAATAAAAGCCCTATCAGACTGCAGAGAAATCTACATGTAGAGGGAAGAAAAAATCTCCCCAAGCTACAAGTAACATCTCTATATCCTCTCTTGACCTGATGGTAACAAAAAAACAAACCAACCAAACAGACAAAAACCCCACCACCCTTCTCCCTTCAAAATGGAACATCTCGGTATGACTCTGTCCTGATCCATTTTGCATAGCATGTATAAACACCATACACTTGTGGGGTGTTCCTCCATTAGTACTTACTCCATTGTACCTTTAGAAATTCACCTTTATCTTGATGTTCATTTAGCGTTGGTGCTTAACTTCAGATGTTTTGAGGTCAACCTGCTGTCCTTTCTTAAAGTTGACTTTACAGTGGGTAGAACAAGACAGTTTTATTAACAGGCTTTATTCCTTACAAGGGCTATTGATGATCAGAATTATAAAGGTACTATGGAAGCAAGGGATTGATACAACAGATTCATTCTTGTATACTAGAACGTTGTGCAGAAGCCCATAGTGATCTAGGGATTAGATCAGAACGATGGAGAGTCCAACCCCCTTGCCATGGGTGTGCAGGAACATCTTTCACTAGACCAGTTGCTCAAAGCCCTGTCCAATCTGATTAAGATCATGTACAGCTCAGCACTGCAAAAATATACAGCCCTGGACAATCTTTTTCTCTAGGAACTTGCAAGCTAACTGGAAGGCACAGCCAAAACAGAAATCAAAAGGAAAAGTTTTCCACTATGAAGAAGGGTAAAATGAGAAAATAATAGTTGCAGTTTTCAAAAAATGCTGTAGGGTTTGGATTTAGCTCTACATGGTTTGCAACAATCATTCAGCAAGTCTGAATGCAACTCTTGGACACTTCCTATTTGGAATGTGAGTGCACTGGGTGACTCAGAAAGCTACTGTCCTGTGATGAGAATTTTCCCTCAGAAAAAAGGGAGCAGAACACACCCGAGGTATTAAAACTGGGAAGGAACATTTTTCTGGCACTGAAAGAATTTTTAAAGACTTTGAAAAATGTTTCCAACCCAAACTGGAAGAAAATCTTCCAATACAGAACATTTTAAAACATTGAAATAGACATTATTTTCGCACTGATGTGATGGAACTAGTTTGATAATTTTACATATTATATTTTGATTAAAGCAGTGTCATCTTTTTATTGTAAATAATTTCAATTGTTAAAGTTTGAATAAACTAGAAGTCTTAATTTAAAACACGTTAATATCCTATTTTTTGACAAAATATTAATCAATGCAAATATTCAACTTCCATGACTTCATAATGTTTCATATAAAGGGAAAAAACCCAAAAAAGCCTAATCAAACCCTGAAGCCAAACCAGGATCCATGTAGTCAACAAAGAACTTCTGCATACTTTTGAAGCACCTAGTTATTTCTTCTATAAAAAATTTTAGTCTTTAATAAAATTTAGCTACCTCCAAAACCAAAAGAGCTTTTGAAAATAGAATATTTCATTTGTGTAACTGCTATGGATTTTTCATAGGAGTACATAGACATGGAAAGATGTAGAGGAAAAAAGACATGTAGGATACCACACTGAGAAACCTTTTACAGGATTGCAAGACAATTTCTAGATATTGACTTTTGAGATATGAAGGTTCCAAAATTATCTTCAGTATAAATTTGAAAAATTTTGAAAAGATTATATTAGAATGGTATATTCCAAGTACCATATTACTGAATCTGACAGCAATGTTTTTCTTTAGAATACAATAGAAACAGAAATTCATATTCTGCACATTATTTATGAGCATGGGACTATCCGAGGACAAGTTAATTTTGCAATACATGCTGCATATTGCACCAGCATTTATAAATCAGGATACAATTCTCCATTCCTAATACTATGGAAAATATGTACAAAGAACATAATGAACTGTATGAAATAGCTTGTCACAGAGTAATATATTTTTCAAACTGTCATAAGTAAGTACACTTAGGAATGAATAGGTCCTAAACATATATTATTTAACTGAAAGCTATTGAATTGTTTATATTATATTTCATTAATACTTTAGAGGAAAATGTTACACTTAAGTAGTTCTACCACTTACTATATAAGCTTAACTGAAGTTCAAGGGATTTTTTTCTCTTTAATTCTTAAAGAATTGGGAATATTTTATTCTATTCTGACCCTTGTAGGATATTATAAAATAGTGTCTGTTCTGAAGGCAGCGAGACCGCTTTCTTTAAAGAGAAAAATAAAGAAGTAGGAAAAGCATTAGGAAATGCTCATTTGTGTAGATGTAAATGCAATGTCTCTAGTTATTTATGCCAGCTTTATTCACATAAATATCAACTATATAAACAGTTTCTGATTTGACCTGGCTGTCTTGCGGGGGGGATATATTTCTCAGTCTAAGAGTTGCATAAACAACCCTTATGTACCATTGGATGGCTGGCACTAGGAAACCACATGGGCTATGATGTGTGTTACATTTGTATCACAAGAAAAGCAAACGAAAATGGTCTTAATTGCATCCTTTGTAATCTCATAGACTTGTTCAAGTTGAGTGCAAGATACTTATAAAACATTACCTCCCCATCTCCCACTGTTGGAAGCAATGGAAAATAAAGCTTTTAAAGCACAACATTTTGCTTTTGAAAGAAAAAAGGGGGAAAATATCAGGAAAGAAAGAAAACAGCAAATACTGCAAGGACAAGACAAGGAATTGCATTGGGTCATTTAACAATAAGGATACAAATAATGTGACAGTCAGATCTATTAGCTTCAGAATAATCTGCAAAGGCAAGCACCAGAACTGTTATTAGATAAGCCAATTAAAAAAAGATAGGAGGCAGAATTTGGCTATCTATTCTACTTAATAGCCATGCACTAGTTGGAAAAAGATTAGCTATTTTCTTGGTTATTTCCCCATCTACATTTTCCATTATACAATTAACACTAAACAAAGTTTTCTATATGCAGAGAATATTGATACCAGATCATTAGCTGGATGTAACCCTTCCAAGGAAAATATTTCTACGTAACAGTAAGATAAAAGGGAATATTTACATCCATCTCCTTGGGAGTACAGGCATCTGAGGAAAATATTCTGTGACCCACAGAATGTGTGTTTGTGTGCATGAGTGTATGTATGTTTATATGCATACATAAGATGTTATTTCTCATAACTCACAAAGATCTCATTTTATAAGCAAGGCTCCTTGCCATCTCAAACTATGCTATTAAAAGCAGTATCAACAAATTAATAACAAAGGTACAAATATGATAGCTATAATGAGTATTTGCATTTTCAAAAGATTGCAGGTCAAATGTAAATTTGTTAAAAATACGCAGCAGTCCATCTGGGTTGGGTTTTTTCGCTGTTGCAACTTATTTTTTTTCCCCCTTTGAAACTAGTCTCAGTGACACCACTACAGAAAATAAAGGTCATCTCTAAAAATCGTCACAGAGCTAATCTATATCTACACATCTTCTATGCATGTCTAGCCTGGTGCTGCGATTAATGCCATTTGGCAATAATTATTTTCTCTGTGGTTATCAGTTCTTTTGTCCATGGCCACCACCATTACGCAAATAGCTTTAAAAAATGCTAAATAGCTATTGAAAACAATTACTTTTTCTTCCCTCTAAAATTTAGTATTTTGGTAATTCACAGCTCGGTTGTCAGTGGAATTTGCACTGCTTTCTTTCTTGCTCTTCTGCGAAGGGTTATAAAGATCAGAAGGCAACTCCTTTAGAAGGATTTAGTTTCGCCGTGTATCTGTTAGTGGTTTACTATGATAAGGATATGCATGTGCTGTTATAGTAAGGCAGCAAGATAAATGCTGTCTATGCTGAAATCTAGAAGCCATGGTTTGCATAGGTGCATTGATCGTGTCAAGGCTATGATAGCGTCAAGTGGTAAGTCCAACTGCCCCTGTTCTTGCATTCACACAAAAAATAGAATCCTCAGCCCCTTAACAGAAATTATGTGTCTTGAAATACCACCCTGTGCTTTAAATAAGTTGTACTAAAGACATCTAAGGAATCCCTTCAGGTTAAATATTTACTCTACCTCCTTTTTACATTCTTGTCAGAGAGCTTTAATTGAAAAATCAAGTAGAGAAGTCTCCAGAATATTATTGTAAACATTCAGAAGTTTTACTAGACAAGAGTTCTAGGAAAATTAGATTAAATTATGCTTGATCACCTTCATTTGTCTTCCAGTATCAGCCAGTTTGGGCTTTTAGTCACAGAACTCAACATACAGTTATAAACACTAAATTTCACATCAGGGTACAAACTCTGTGCAGGTACCAGCACTTTTTTCTTGAGATCCAGTGAGTCTTTGGGGAAAAAAAAAAAAGGAACAGAAATGTATGTAGTTAGAGTGTACTGTAACAACTCCTGAAATGGATGGATCCAATGTAGGTAGGGATTCAACTTAAACGTGCCATTCAGCCTTACTGTCTCTAAGCAAAAGGCCATAGCAGCCAAAGAAGATGCCATGAATATTGTGCAAAAGATAACATAAATCACAAGTAGTTTTGCACTGCTGAAGCAGATGCTGAGGGCCAGAGATGTAGGGGTGAAGCTTATTTCAGTTATTTTAACTGGCATGAATAAAGTTTCACTTACTTATACCTGTGTAGAATCTGACCCTTGATGCACCATATTTCTGTTTCTGTTTTATACACTCTGCTGATCTAAATTAGAAAGGATTTTCCTGTGGTAAGAACAAGAAGATACGATGGCTACTATCAAAGTCCAAAATACTTCTGATTTATCAAACAATTTTAAGATAAATTATAACATATGCATCCAAACTTACCAGTAATGTTTGCAGACCTTTCTTTTATGACTGCAGTGAGCTCTAATGACACTGAACTAACTAATTTTCAATTCAGATGGCACAGATCCATGTGTTTGGACTAAAGAGCACAGGTTCAGTCTCTGCAGTTATCTGGCCTCTCCTTACACATTAATCATGTGTAATGAGCGGCAGAAGCCCTCAAAATGTATTAACACAGGTGGACCTTTGGTGCTTGCTTGCAGCCCTGCTGAATAAGCACGCTTGGGGCTGTTTGTACAGGTCCAGTAGCAGGGTTAGAACTTGGGAGCGATAAGGTTACCCAAAGCGTAAATCAACTAAAGAAAGTCAAGGCATCCAAGAAAATCAAGGTTGATTTCTACATGTCACATTTAAAAGCTAAATATGTATATCGCCTGAGGAATGCATTTGAAACAGCCGAATCTGGAAGGAAAGAATGTTTTAAAAAGCACTATTTCAGCAGGGATATTTCTACTGGGAATAAACTGCTGAACGTGCCTCATTTTTTAATGCCCCACAGATGCAAACTATATTTGATTCTATTGTCTATAATTTAATTTAATGCTTGGAATGTTGCAGTAATATACAGTAACTGATATGTCCTTTGATTGAGAAGCAGCCAGACTGAAAAAGTTTTTAATTTTTCCTGCACTATAGAGCCTTCTTATTGTAAAGAAAAGATTAGTTTTAGCATGGATTTCATTATTCAATCGTTATTAAAAATGACATACAGAACTAAGAGAAAAACAATGCCTGCTTTATGTCTTTCCTTATTAATTGCTGAAGCTTTTCTGCTGTAGATGTACGGGATTTTTCTTTGTGTCCTTAATTGTGAACAGTATCTTACAAATTTAAATAATGGTTCAATAGAAGCATTGGTTGAATAGCACCATCAGCAGCACTGTTAAATTTATTTCTGACATAATAGAATTGGTTTTTACCTATCCTTATCCTCACTCCTGTTAAATACCTTTAATTCCTTGACAAACCAGCCACGTAGCATTCAGAACAAGAAAGATGCAAAGAAGGACAGTAATATTAAAAAATACATTTCACTTTGAAGTATGTCTAGTCAGAGAATTAACGTAAATAGTTATATTAAGGCATAGCACTAAGTTGTGACTCATGGTGTAATAGAACTGTAATGATTTACTCCATGTTATTTCAATACATTTCTGATACATATGGATTAGAAAAATAATATGTTTGGGGGTGTCAATACTTCAGTTTCTTTTCAAAACCGAAAATTTCTGTTGTTTTGCAGCTGTTAAGACAACCAGCCAGATATAGGATATCTGTATTTTCATTTTTAGAAGGACCTAATGGAATGTTTATAATGCAAAAATTCTTTAATTGAACAAGAACTATATTTAACCTTTTTTTTTTTTTTTTAAATGGTTATATCTCTTATTTTATGTAACCAGGGACTACTCACAATTTATAAAGTGACGTGAAGGCTGTCTTATTTTTTCCATAAAACCAGACATTCATCATTTTATGAACCTTATGTTAGGAAAGTCTTATGAGTTATTGAATGCACACAGACCAAAAGTCCCAATACAGGTGCAATATATTTCTTATACACAGTTTATAATCTGTTTTACAACTTCATCAGCTTCCATCATTTTGAGGTGCCTGTTACAGCAAGGACTTTACTGAAAGCACTTACAACTGGAGTGTTGAGTGTATGTGAAAAGCTAATGTTTTTAAACTCCTAGTTTCTCTTGTGATTGTGGAGAAAATGCTGACCACAAGATTGTGTAGAACATGTGACAGAAGCATGAAGACCTTGAATAAAAAAAATATTGAAAAATAAACAACCCAATTTAATTTAATTTAATTTCATTTCATTTCATTATTTCCAAAATACTTCTAGGTAAGTGCTTCTGATTTTTAAGCTGACTCCATGATTTGACACATACATTTGACTATTTAGGTTAGGCAGTGCTTAGTTACACAGTATATTAGTTTTTGTTCCTTTCATAAATTGATTTTGACATAAGCAACTAAAGTTATGATTATTTATATGCAAAGTTTGTTTCTGACAGAAGGAAAACTCACATAGAAGAGGCTGGAGACATCTGGAAGCTTGTTGATGACCAGCAAACCTCAATCAAACAAAATTTTTGAACTGTTGAAAGAGAGTACATTTTTTGGTTGCTTCCACCATTGCTAAGAAAGTGTGAAAGCTAGGATTTCCTTTTTTTTTTTTTTGTCATTTATCACTTTTTTAAATGGCGAATAGTGAACAACAAACAGATCTATACACATCACATGGTTTGGAGCACAAATTAGGTAACAGGAAATCCATGTCAAGCCCAAGGATTTGTAAATACCAGTTTCGTATGTTTTAATATATTATAGACCAGGAAAGACAGTGCTTCTAGAGTGATTATTTATTTACTTGTGCACACAAATTTGTAAAATTGAATACAAACAGTTCATTAACATTATAAAATAATCTACTTCATTCTTCTGAAGAATTGGAAATTGTTGAAGGCTGAATCACTTGCTACTAAGGATACCTTCTGAATATAAATATTTGCATTCCTTGGAGGATATTCTTCTCCACAGGAGCTAGGAGCACTTAGCTTTGGCTTTGTGCCTAACTACACACCTTTAATGTGCAACCACCTCAAATCTCTTGTACACTGCACCTAGAGGTTAAGCATGGCATGTTAAGGGAAAACCAATTTCAGTGAAAAATTCAATAATAGCATTAAAATACACACTGCCATAGCTTCAGTAAGGTCTCTTTTCTGTTACTGTTAAGAGCTTATTGGGGTTTGCTTAATTATGTGTGAACAGGGAATGATATAGTCGCTAATGGTGTGGACAGTGGCACGTGAGCTGCAAAACTTCTGGCATTTTAAAACTGATCTTTCACATTTTGGCAGTTCAGTCTATACGTGGGCGGGGGTTAGCAGGTTGTACTTTCAGAGCTGCTGAGAATCTCCAGTTTTCCACTGACTTACTTGAGGAAAAAGCACTAAAATATTAAAAAAAATTGATAATATTTATTTCAGACAAGTAGCAGAAATATGTTAAATGGGTGCCAGCAGCACTGCCCATAAAATAAATTAATAATATGGCAACAATAAGGTTGCTGTGCTAGATAATTACACAGGCTGACAGTGCTCAGCACACAGGAATCTGTCGTTTAGACTTGGTGAGCTAACAAACTCTGAAAAGTGATTCCAGCTTATTTAAACATCTGCCTTTAAACTGGAGGCTGATCTATGGTTGGCACATTGCTTGCCAGGTATTTTATTCCCCTACAAGTTCAAAAGATATGAGGCTCTGAGCTTGAAGGCAGGGAGAGGGAAGTTGCCTTTGAAAAAGCAAGGAGAACGAGGCGAGAAGATGACTGAGACTAGAACTTTTTAAACATTGAAAAGAACATGCACTGACTACTGGGAAAGCATCAATTATTAGTGCTGTGAGCAATAATTGCTATTACTAACAAGCATCCTCACTTATAGCTACGAGGTCACGTTTTAAGAGACAGATTCAGTGGCAGATTTTTAATGAGCTCACTTCATAGTTACAAATACTCTTGCTCCCCCACAACACTCAGGTGTTTAATGTCTTTTCTCATGAAACTTAAAACTAACAGTTAATTTGCTTACTGTTTCTGTAAAGATCCCTTTCCCTCTGAACTAGGTAGTGAGCTACATATTAATTTTCTCAGCTCAGTTTTATAACAGATTTTGAAAAAAAATCTGCCTTTTTTCTTTCATTCTATGAATGTGGCCCACTGCACACCATGCAGCAGCTTCTCATTGCTCTTCCACGTGAGCCAACACCAGCAATAGTTGATAGAGTGCAAAGAGCATAACTTGCAGTACCGGAGTAGGAGCAGAGTCAGAAGTTGAAGAAGTCTCAGTGAGAGCTTCAGAGGGGGTCGCAGGTCTTTGCTGGTTCTTTTGCCCCTACTCTTCCTTGTGAGCACTTTTTTGTTTTTTGGGGCGTGTGTGAGATTATGCACAGTTAATGGAGAAGTAAAATAACAGTTTAAAGGTGACCATTTGGCTTCTGTATAAGTTGATACTCTCACTCACTCTAGTTTAATTCACTTCTTTCACTCTTTGCTGCTTCCAGGTATAAACTCAAGCCATATACTCTGTCACTAAACACTGAAGTTGTTGGCAGTACAGGATTCCAGCACTGCTGATGCTTGTTTCTATTTATTTTTTCCCTTGCACAAACACTGTTAGCACATATGTGTTAACTCAAATTCGGATTGTTTTCATTACATGTGAAATGGAAAATAAGAGTAGTAATGGCTTTTTCTCTTCAAATACTTTGTTAACATTACACTCCATGGAAGCTGTAGAATGAAAACAGTTTGACCAAGAGAGATGAAAACTGAGTGTGTGGTGGAGAAACCAAATATTATGGCAGCAAGACTGTTTAGTGGAAACACTCCCCTGGAAAGCCAAGGCTTTTTGGTGGGTGAGTGACAGAAAAGGTGATTCAACTGGGAGGATGCATAATTCCCTTTTGTATACAAATGCTGTAAGAAAAATTCTCATAAAAGAAGTAACTAGCTACAAATGTCAAATATGAGATACTATGAATGCACAGATTAATCAAATGAGGCTATATCCCATTAATCATACATCTCAAACTGGCATAAAAAGAGTTTTACTTTATACCTTTATTCATGCAGTGTTGATGGACTTGATGCATTTTTGTGAAGTAGCCACAATGTCAGCTTGACAAATGTTTTCACATGATCAAAAAGCTCAAAATGGTGTTATTTCTGTTGCAGGCTGATGAATGCAAGAAACTATAGCACAATAAAATGCAATGTATAGAATAAAGGATGACTTTAATCCTCTTGGCAAAAATGTTTATGATATTTAACAGAAATTTATGTAAGAAAGTCACTCTGAATAATGTTTTCTCTATTCTGTATCCCATTAAATTATGAAACAAATTAACAAACCAAGAGATAGTTTTCAGAGACTGAATCAAAATTCATTTGTACTAAAAAGTGAGCATAGTGAACAACTCTACGTTAGCAGTCATTATAGAAGAAAACTAACAAATTATATTTGTACTTGTCAGTTTTATCTAAATTGCATTTAGCCACTCTTTTTTCTCAAATAAGATAACATCATCTACAACAAAGCTGTAGCTGATGTATTTAAAATACAACCTGGACAGCTGTGAAAGTGTGGCCACCTCTTTTATTTGAAAAGTATTAATGCTGTCATAGGCCTTGATAGTGTGAAAAACTATGATTGATAGTGTGAAAGACTATGATTTCCTTGGATGCATGAGTATCTATTTAGTAAAATAAAACCATTTCATGGCTCAGAGGCCATGTGGCATACATCCATAAAGCTAAACTGTTCCACTGCCTTAATCTCCAAGCAACATAATGTCATCCAGCCTACCTATGTAGAACGATCCTTGTTGTACTGTCTCCTGAACCATGTCCAAATATTATTTGGAAGAGTGCTAGTTTTCACAGTTGCCAAGAAAAACATCAAAAATTTAAATACTAGGATAATCACAGGTCAGTGATTCAGTGGGTGCTTGTGCTCTGGATTTGCTTCTTAAAAGTGTATGTAACCTTTACCAAATCTATCCCTGCTAGGTTTGTTTTAATTTGGATACTTTCTTCTTTTATTGCAAGTCTGCTCTATTCCAGAAAAGAATAATTATTATTTAGCTGATATATTACAGCAGACGTGAGGGAACTGAGAAGAGTTTCTGTTATCCTAAGCATCTCATGTACAATCAAGGGCCCAGTTCTTTGCCTTTGGGTTTGCAGCAAGTGAATGTTTCCCTACTACTTCTTCAAACAAGTTATACTACCACGGTGATGTTAATAAACAGTGGTAACTTCAGTTATCATCAGCAACAGCTTAAGAAAAGCATACCTGTAATCTGTTCACTGCTATATGCTTTGACATACCTGGGCTGATCGCATAATTCAATAATAATAATAATCTTGTTTAATCCAGGAAGCACTGCAGTACGAAATGCAGAATTAAGAAATGTCTATTATTTGAATTAATCCAAATCTCATTACAAGGGCATGTCCAGTCCCCAAAATATGTATCATGGGAAAGGTTCTAGGATCTAACAAAACAGGCTAATTCACAGCGATGATACGTGAAATGATTGCTTCATATCATGGCAATTGTAATTACAGTGAAGACAGCAAAATCATATAGGTCGCTTTTACCCGGCATGGTCTCCTCATCCGATTAACGCATATTCTACAGTAGGTATATATTCATAGAAAGTATGATATTGTGCATGGGCACAAACTCTGGTCCTTAGGGAAAACAGTACAGTTGCATGAAAAATATGTTATTTTTTGTAAGTAACTTAGCAACTGTGACTTGTTCTAGAGACAGGAACAGAATCTTAAGGCTGCAGTCAGAATTTTGCTTCGATGCTTTTTTCCTTCTGTCATCAGTGCCCCTCACACTCAGAATTGTTACAACTAATGTGGGGATTCCAGCTTAGAGTAGACCTTCAGATACGCTACTCAGCGTAGGGAGGGAGCTGTATACTATGTCACCTTAAGGAGTAATCTACAATTGATTGCTGTGATTATTAATCAATTATTTATAATTTCAAGCTTCTCTTTTTTTTGTGTATATTAATTTAATATACATTATAAACCATAATAGTATAGCTTTGCCGACCTCTTACTTACAGAGTTTCATTTTCATATGCCTCTGCTAACCTTTGCCTTCTCATTTCAACTATGTGATAAATCACCATTGTCTCTACAAAAGCCAACCTTTCTCATTTAAGAAATTAATAATAAGCTTGAGTGCACTATGGGATCAAGCCTGACGTGACAATATATCCTCGCTCACTTTTTGCTGTAGGCACAGTGCTACATTTTCCACTTTATAATGTAGACATGCTGAAATGCATAATCCAAAATTAAACAATCTAAACTACAAAATCACATCAAAGTATCACAAAGGAGTTAATTAGCCCCACAAGAGGATTGCAGATGTGTTTTTTACTGCCTCGAGTCCATTTAGCTAATTGTTCTGAAACATTTTTCTGATACTAAAAAGAGAATGCAAGATCAGGTTTAAGTTAAATAATTTGCTTATTTTGACTGGAATTTTTCTGCCAACCCTGGGAAATATCTGATGCTTTTGGAACTATGAATAATTCTAATACTGACCGGGTGACATAGTACATGTGTTCCCCAGAGTCTTCTGGTATATAACACACATCTAGAAGCATGAAAATAGATTGTTATTATCATTCATTAATAAGTACTAATGCCAATAACATTAATAGCTTGTAGCTAATTCTGTTAATGTATTCAGTTGTGTTAGTAAAACATTCAGTCCTGTAGGTTGCTGAAAGCACATAATCTTTTAATGTGCTTTCAACTTATATGGACATAATTTTAAACAATATTGTATATTTGTCTTCATATTCACTTACTCATAGCATTTGAGAACACAAAATCTTCCCCAACTCTGTTAAGTGTTACATTCAATTACGTCTTTGATAACTAGATCACATTTAAATTCATTCAGATAAGATTAGGACAAATAAAAAGCCACAGTAATTAAACTCAAGTAAGAAGATGACATTAGTGGTCTGTGCTGAATATTAGCTCCAAGATAGCATTTTCTTCAATATTCTTAACTATTAATAAACCACTCATATTCCCACTGCACACTTCCAGCAGTTAAAGTTTGAATACTCCTCTTCGAGAAAATATTTGCCTTTTTCTCAATTTACTAGTATTGTGAAATATGTGACACTAGAATCAGCTTTTCATTAGCAGTATCAAAGCATAAAACATAAAAATGACTTGAATACCAACAATATAAAACTTTAAGCAATTAGCTTATGAAGATACTTAAATTAAGAAAGCATGATGTTTCTGTTCAGTGCTAAGTAACACAGTTTTTGTTGAAAAAGACAGAGCATGGTAATTTTTTTCAGAATTATTTAGAAACTGAGAGTTTACTGAAGTTTTCAAAAGTGCCTATACACACTAAGCAACTGAGTCCCATTATTTTCAATCTACCTACCTCAGAAAATCACTTTGATCTATTTTCAAGCACCTAAATACCTTTGAAAATACAACTATTTGTGGTGGAAAACACTGTCACTGACCTCTGGGCATGTTCTCTTGTGTTTACAAGAAGCTCAATGTAAGGACATAAGACATATCCAACTTTCTTTTTTTCAAATGCTTTTTTTTTTTTTCCTGTCGATGGTAAGTACAGATATATGTATGGATTAGACATGTTAATATAGCATTTACTTTGTTTCTAAATGCAGAATTTAAAAATTCATATTTTTTTCATTATTCAACATTCTTGGATTAGAACTTTATAAAAATGATAAGTATCATTTGACAAATAAAATTGTCTCCATATATTGTAACAGTCCCACTTCCTCATCACTGAAACTAGTCAGAAGGCTAAAAAAATTGTTATACCTCTCAGGGAAAGGTGTAAATAACCTAGAAACCTTAAACTGGTGTTTCTTTTATTTACTTTAACATAATTGAAGACCATTCTCTGAGGAAAAACATATCAAAGAAATTAATCACAAAAATACAATATTTAGAATGTAAATAAGATAGTATTCTGTAGAGGTCTGTTGTTTGCCTTTTATTATCTTCACCTGCCCTTCATTGCATTAAACTCTAACCTTGCTCGAAGTGCAAACAAAGAGGTGGGGTGCGGAATACTCACTATAGGCTGCTATACATACTCCTTTACACTAACATTTCCCCTTAAGAATGCATTCATGCAATTCTATAAAGCAGAAAAGAAATTGTAGATACATAGGAAAGCATATGTTAAGACACTTTAAACTTATTACACATCAAACCAGGTAAATTATACAAGAGAAGTCTCTCTAGAGGCAAAAGACACTAAAAAAAAAAAAAAAAAGCCACAGAGAACAACCAACAACAACAAAGAAAGAATACAAAGAATCTATCTCATGTGCTGCTCATTAGTGCACAGTAACTCACAAACTAGATAAACATATAAATGGACTCCCTGCTGTTCATACCTAACCGTAGTTTGCACAGAAATATGTTCTATCAGCAGAAATGTGGCTGTATTCCATTCTGGTCACACTTTAGTGGCATGTTCAGTCTGAGACCTGCTGATGTCACATGGAAAGCTCTGTAGCCACGTTTATTCAGGGGAAATGCTGTTGTAATAGAACGTTTGCTGTTTTGCTTTCCTCCTTGCCTTATTCCTGAATACATTTGTACAAAAATAGTATCTTTGCCCACCCAAGTTCATTTTCTCTTGCTGCTTATGCTGTTTAGCTGAGGCCATATTTCTACATTTACATTTTTGCAGCTGCTTACTACTGTCTGGCTACTACTACGCAACTCAAACAGGACTTTTCTATGGCATGAGCTGTGATGAGTGGGAGATACCTGTATGGAAGGAGAGGACATTACCCCCCGCACTTGTGCTGAGCTCCATGAGCCAGGCGCACCACCAGCCTGAGACTTCTTTCACATCATGCTGCCTTGGCTTTTTTCCCCAAGCAAAAATCAGTAACTGTGGCCCCTGAGCTGCAGCAGGGACACCATGTGTTCACGGAGCTTTACTGTAGGTTCTGGCATCAGAAGTAGGAAACTGGAGAAGTTTTAGAGCTGCACAAAATTTCTGCCTTGTCACTTGGAGTCCCAGTCCATGGTGGGTAATGAAGAAGCTTGTCTTAAGGCTTGGTATGGGAAAGCAGTGCCCAGCATCCTCACTGGCCTTGGGCTGGCATCCATTAGAGGTCTTACCCATTTAACAGTATTTCCCAATTAAACTGGAAATAATTTACTTAATAGATTTTAGGAGCCTCTTTTTCTTTTCGTGGTTAATAGTCTAGCTAATAATCTTTCCATGATCACCCTAAAGGATGACTTCTGTTTTCTCCTTCCCTGTGGGTCCCAGAAATCTTGGCTGAAGATTTTAATGGAGTAATTTCTTATGGACCTTTATCTTCACAACCAAGCATTCAGTACTATTAAAATGTCATTCAATTTATTTCAGTTTAACACTTTTTTGTTAAGGTCATCTATTTTGTGCATTATCTGCTAATTTCATTAGCATATTGCTTGTTTTTATGCCAAGTCCATAAATGAATCTATTAAATAAGCTGCATTACATGAATAACTTTTCTTGAATTTGAGAAAAAGCCCTTCCTCAAGCCCAGTTAGTCTCCTTTCTTCATTTATTTTATAAGAGGTAATGGCTTTAAGACGGAAGAGGATAGAATTAGATTACAGATGAGGAAGGAATTGTTTACTGTGATGGTGGTGAGGCGCTGGCAGAGGCTGCCCAGAGCAGCTGTGGGTGCCCCATCCCTGGGGGTGCTCAAGGCCAGGTTGGACGGGGCTGGGAGCACCTTGGGCTGGTGGAAGGTGTCCCTGCCCATGGCAGCGTGGTGGATCTAGATGGCCTTTAGAGATCCCTTCCAACCAAAAATGTTCTATATTTCTATGATGCTATAATACCCATCCAGCCCTAACCCTTTAGCTGACTAATAGCATCTTATATCACTACATTAAATATTTTACTGAAGTCTAGACACATTTGCTCTACTACATTTCATCTGTCTGAAGAAATGAATCATATATTAAATAACAATAAATTAGTACAAGTAAATGCATTTATATTTGATGAAGCAGTCTTCAGTATCATCACGCTGTTGATTTAATTCCATGTTTTAAGGACTGGTTTTTTTCCTTTAAGTTGAAAAAATTCCCCACCTCAATTTAGCAAAACATAACATAAGCACCTAGTTTAAAGTAGCCTTTTATATTCCAAATAATCAGTAGGAAGACACAAGCATATGTAAAGAGTAAAACACTACATACTTACATACTCATATATATACACAGACATCTTTGGAATTAAATGAGATAATTATTTTCTCTCTTGAACAAACTGGGAGCCATACTTTTAGATAGCTGGATAAGTCTATAGTTTGAGTTGAAGAAGATTGTGTTTTCTGATTTAAGGCTATCAAACTCGTGGGTTTTTTTCCTAAATCAAGTAAAACACACTTCCCTGTACAAATCTATTGTTATTAATAATCTTTTATTCCCGTATTCAATATTATTATCTTTACTGAAAGCAAATTTCCATTTAGCTTTGGGTTACACTCAGATCATCTCTAAGTTCTGCCCAAACCTTACTGAAAAGTGATCTAATTGGCTTCTCCTTTAAGTTCTTTCCTTCACATACCTTACAGCTTACAGAAGATCTTACAGCTGCAGCCACTGTGGAGGCTAAGCCTCCTAGATGTTCTTAAAAATGTGTATTGTATAAGCGTATTGAAAGTGGTGTCAGGAAATAAAATAGAAGAAAAACATATTTTATTCTGCTTTGATGGAGACAATCATATTAAAGGAAAAAGTCTCTACTGACTTGAATGGGCACGACTTAATAGAGCCTAAGAAAAAAAGCATTGACACAGCCGGCAGGCAGATATTCTACCTTTTTGCTCAAAGCATGTCTGGGAAAGTATGTCTCTCAGTTCCAGCCTCCCAGCCTCCTATTGGGTGCAACGGAAGTACTTGACTAAGAACAGTAGCTGAACTGACAGATTTTTCATTTCATAGGCTTTTGCTGCTGCTTTTTAACATGCCTGCTACAGATATTTTTTCCTGAAAGCCAGCGGAGAGTGCCAATTCTAAGGATACTACTCTGAAAATAACTGAAAAAAAACCTGCTTCTGTATGTATAAACATAACTATATCCTTATGTCAATGTTATTTTTTGTGCTTTTCGATGTCAAATTGGACAGCAGTGACACAAAGCCCGTAATATGAAGTAAAATGAATTCCAGATGGACGCCCCAGTTTGTTATTTCAGTAGCATTCAGAACAATTTTAATTTATTTTTACTAAAAATTGTAGCTTACAAAGATGTCTTTGATAGTGTAGCTCAAGGGTGTAAATACATAAATATATACTTGTGTTTCAAAATGAAGACCACAAAGTCCTTAAATGTCAGTAACTGCAGCAGCTAGTCGGATGCTCCAGCACAGGAGATTTGGAACCTTTAGCAGTGGTCTTCATCAAAACTATTCTATAATTTTAGAATTGTATTATTTTTATATATATTTATAAAATGAAGACACATACCTAAAATTCAGCTCTTATTTTCCCTTATTTGGACTGTCATCCTTATCTATCATTAGCTGTTCATTAAGAGGCTTCGGTGAAATCAGTGTGAAGTTTTTTTATGAGGCAGGGTGCAATTCAGTATGCTTAAAAAGGTCCATCTGTGAAGGCGGAGAGGGTTTCTGCAGCCTAACAAACAAACACGTTTGACCCTAAACAGTTAGTTCATTGTTCTGGAGAGAAGGCTGAGGTTCTGGTTCCTGCTTCCCAGGACAATTTTGACTTTTTAAATCCAAAGATTGCACATAACTTTCAGGTATAGGATCCGATGACATTTCTTGATAACTGAATAATCACTGATTCATTGTTTGGAATTTAGATGAGTTACAGGGCTTCTAAAGGCCAATGTATGTATGGTTGAGACAGACTTGATATCATTTTAAAAGGTCAGAAGGAAAAACAGGAATGGCTAAACACTATTGTCTGACTTGCTATGTCCACTGAGATATTTTTTTCATCAGAAAGGAAGACAGTGAAGATTGGTTGAATATTGCTCGATTTGGATTGTTTCTGTAGATTAGACACTAATTATTATTTCACATATGATCACCTATAACAGAAAAATGGTTGTTTAATGATAAAATTTAATAATTCAGTTACTAGGAAAAATCAGGTGCTGTAGGATAAACATGGCATGTTTTGCTGGCTCAAGTTTGTCATACTCAGCGCTAATACTGGATTGAATTTCAGAGGTACCTCAAGGAGAAAAAAAAAAAAAAGAAAAGTAATTTTTTCTGACCTCTTCTCTTCAATAACCTGAATATAGCAGACCAATTCAGTCCTCCAGATCCTGGATGTTTTTTCATTTCACTTACATCCTTCTCAATAATTTCTTGAGTCATGTGGCTTCAGAGTCATTCCACCCCGAGTAAGAACTTATCAGAGACACCAAGCTACCTACCCAGTAACTAATTTCCCTAATAGTTAATGGAGAGAAACGTGCCCCTCCAAAGAGTAATTTAGCCTACTTAAGATCAGCATTGCCATGCTTTTCCACTGACTGCATGAGCAGCTTAATAAGACCATAATAGTAATTTAGGCATTACAGGTGCCTGAATTTAGATAAGATGAATTTATGCTCTGACTCCTACAATGAATGTGGTGACACAGATGTGTCTATGATGTTATATGAGATGTTTCCATGCTGTTTGGTCTACAAACATCTCGTATTATTGGTTGAGAATGTTATACTTTGATAGTCTTTGAGCCAGGGAAGTTATTTTCAGTCATAATCCCAGTACATTATGTATGGTAGCAGTATGTGCAGTGGGTAGTGGCAGTAAATATTTTGTCTTAGCTCTGAACTGCAGAGAACCACCTACTCGGCTGCAAGAATAGTTCAGTCCCTATGCCATGCAGTCTTCACTGCAGACTCTGGGATCACCGGGAAGGTCCAAATATCTGAGCTCCAGATTGTCTACACAGTTTGCCAGTTACTACTTACTTGCTAACCAAATAATTGCATGCTTCATGTCTTGTACTAATAAAGACAGTCAACCCTATCTACTTAATTTAAAAAGAAAAAAAAAAAAAGAAAAAAAGCAGTAGTTAACATTCATGAGAATGTTATTAGAATATATGCCAATCACAGTCACAACTATTTTGGTTTTAGTCCAAAGGAAATTACAGATACACCATTATTTCTATTAATTGCAACTAAAGTACTTTTCAAAACCTCACTAAGTGCCAAGGAAACTGCCACAAGAAATTGCAGTGGTAACTCAAGCTTTGTAGCAATTGCAATTCACTTGCAATTTCAATTGTTTTCAGTCAAGTGCATTAAAAACCCTAAGGGTTGCTGTTAGGGGTTCCTGGGGAGCAGGCATTTGGCAATACTTGCACAGCCAAAGAACTCAGAAGACTAGGCTCTGCTTTCACTTTTGCATTTACATAATACTTTCATTCACAGCACTTCTCAAATTAGATCTCAGAACCACATTTAGAGGACAGGTTAATGACATTGTCATTGCACCACAGCCTAAAATCATTTGGGCCTAGAAACATATTTTTTTTCCCTAAAGATGCAGATATATGTCTAACACCTTACAAAATCTGATATTAAAGGTAGGACATCCAGCAACAGAACTCTGGCAAGTAGGTATGTTCTGCCCAATCTCTCTACAACAGAGAAGTCAGTCATTCTAGAAAGTGCTTATTTCTCTTCATTGGTTATAAAGGATGCTTGTATGTCAAACTCAGGTATAGCTGTTGGCACAAGAATTTGGTAGTCCTATTTATAAGCATATTATTGATGTGATAGATTTCATTATCCCATCCATCCAATTCACTTGTAGTTCCAAAGTTAAATTAATTAATTAGTTAATTAATTCTATGATTGATTCTATAAAAAACTGACTTTTAAAGACTCTTTATCTAATAGTGTTGGTCCACCTGTCTTTAATATCTTTGGATTTCAGAATCTGCTCACAACTCGTGGATAGAACCATTGTCATTTTGGTACACAGACTATATTTTTGACATTTTTTCTCCTGGGAACTGTCTGTTAGCATATTGGTTTTTCTCTCTAGTCCTTTCAGATTGCTTACATCATCAAGTCAATATACAAAAAAAGCTATAAAGCATCTGAAATATCTCCAGTATGATTCTGTGATGAGAAGTATGTTGCCCTGCTACATATAGATTAAATTTGAAGTTTTATCCTAAATGTCAGCTATCACCTATTCGTGCATAGCTGAGCTCCAGTACCACCTCCTCTGCAGCATTTAAAGCAGAACGTCCAGATGCCTTTCAGTTACTCCGTTAAAATATTTGGCACAATCTCTCTAAGAACGATGTTTTACTTCCATGTTTTCCTGGAAGTTAAGTTTAATTAGGTTATCAGGTCATCAAAAGGTCTGAAAACAAGGAGACTGAAATAAAACAATAAATATCAATCTGCTGGTACTAGAACCAGAGCCTTAGGAGGCAAAATTTAACATTCATACTTTCAGTCTTCAGTTGTCTTTTCAGTTTTTTTATCCAAGAAAACAATACGAAGAGGGACAACCTCCTTGTTAAAGCTGAGCTGAAAACTTTTTTTTTGTTCAGTATTTCTCAGCTCTTTCTCTGATTATAGGATAATATTCCAAGAAAGTGTTTGAAAGGCTATTGCAGATCATTTTCTATAGAGTGTATTTCAAAATTCCCAGGGCACAATATTCATGTTAAAAATACCCTAGCGAACATAACAAACATGTCTGATGACTTCATGTTGTGATCTTAAAAATCCAGTTGTTGTCAGGGTAAATAATATAACATTCTCTTGGTTCAGCAGTTACTAGGGGTGAAAGAAATCATTGAGGCTAAAGCTAAGCCTGTCACACTGAATAGTGAAATTCATCTGACAGCCACAGATCCTGCCAAAATCACAGTGTCTTGAGGTCTGCCCATAACTGGTGCACAGACAGCAAAGGGAATGTTATTAAAACTTTTAGAAGTTTGGCTGCTTATAGAAAATAATTGGTTAAAACTCCACTTTCACCCAAAGCCTGTGGAAACCCTAATATCAAAGAGGAACAGATCGCACAAATTCATGCAACTCTTATGGTTTTAGATTACAATTTCCCAAAGCTTCAGAAATTAGGCAATGTATAAAAATGTTCTCACATCATTCAGAATGAAAACCATCACTTCTGAGCCATCTGGCGGATTTCACAAGACTTTTCTTTTACCTAGCCTTATTAAATAATCTACAATTATCTGTGAGAGAAGTCCAGATGAAACTGCATATTCTGTACTGAGGCACCCTATATGTCTGTGCCTGGTTTAAAATAATGAAACCTGCCTTGGAAAAAAATAAATTCTTGTACATGGAATCTTAAGAAATAAGCAAGCAAATAACCACACCACACTCATTCTCATCTAAGACATTATGGCCTCTTAATGCAGAATGCTTTCAACTGTTCCACAAGAAAAGTTAAAATATAAGTTCTAACCATTCCTTTTATTGAACTGTTTGTCCCTGAAATAAATTTATTTTATTTCTTTTTCAATCAAAGCAAATCTGTATTTATGGTATCATGGTAATTTTTGGATTTATGGCCAATGTAATTTTACTCTACAAGCGCTAACTTCTATGTACTAGCTGGTTTCCACCAAACACCTTGTTAGTTTACACCAAAGAGATTATGATAAACTCATAAAATTTATCTGGCTGTCTAGTAACATTTGAGAAGGACTTTTTGAGTGGACTTTATAATTGTTTAGATGTGACCAAGAGATTAGTAATTATAAATTGTCTCCATAACTTCTTCATCAAAATTTAAATTGATATTTTCCTGTTCTTCCTGGCAGAATGCCTTTATTTCAGACAGGTTTGTTTTGGGGCTGCTTCACACAGTCTTTTTATGTCATTATCTTCATTTCAAAACTAGTATCACTAAGGCAGTGGAATCCACTAATTACTGGTATAGACATAGTCATAGGAATAATCTATGTAATTTTAGCAATACTAAGTTTGTACATAAATCTCAAGCTTCTCTTTTTTTTATTTTAGCCAACATAAATAATGTCATAATTCTTATAAGATTCTGCAAGCACAAACAGAAGCAACCAGCTGTAAACTGTGCTGAAGTGGCAGTAAGGAAATATGTCACTGAAATACCATAATGCTTTCTCCAAAGCCTTCAGGCAATTTCTTTCTCCTCTTTCAGGCAACATCTTAGCTTTAAAATGCCTGCTTTGTGCTCAAACTGCCATATCATTAAATCAATCTCTTCTTTGGGTCTTGACTGTTCTAGTTATTAAAAGATAAATTGACATGTTTGATGGATTAAGTAATGATCCAATAAAACCACACTCAGGCAGAAGATGCATTTCTGACTGTGTAACTCCTATGTTGAAGAGTTCTTTTACAAGGAAGAAAAAAACCAAAACCACCAATTGGTTCTAATTAGTCTATACCTGTTAGAAAATGCAGTGAGATAATCTCTTTTATTAACAGATGGTGAATATTTAAGACTTAAATCCTCCAAAATACAGGCTAATGCAGGTATCACTGTAATCAGAAGCACATGATGATGGGGAAAATCATATCTCTAAATTTAATTAAATACAGACATAACAAAGAAGCATTTATAAAAATACTTACTTTTATTGGCTTGTAGGCACTAAAATGACAAAAGCAATTACATTATATACTTGGCAACTGTTTGCTAGTTAAAGTGGATATTGCAAAATAACCCGGCAAGATATGTAACAAATGTTCGACTTTATGTCTTAAGAGCATATTACCTATTGGACTACAAATGGTTCTTTAACAATTAAGATTTTTCTCAAAGGAATGAAATATTTTGACTCCTTTCTAAGGGGATGACTATTCTGTATGTTTGATTATCATTCTACAAGTTAAGAAACTGAAAAAAAACCCCCACCAAACAACAACACCGCACCCCACCCCCCCCAAAATTAGTAAGTGAAGCAGAGTGCAAAAGTGAATTTGGTTAAAAATGTACAAAAAACATCTCATTTTTCATGATACCAAGGGAGGTTTAAATTACCTATGAACATAGTTTTTTCCCTTAATTGTCCCTAATAACTTTTAATCCTCATATCTCTAATTAACTTGTATTTGAAGAGAACTGAGGTTCTATTATATGTTTAAAAAAACCCAAACAAGCAAATTAGAACAGCATGTGCATTGATTACGTTTAACTGTATATAGATTTAATATGATTTAATCATTCTTTTCACATATTTAGGCCACTATTTTTTACTTCAAAATCAGTTGTAATAATATTTTGGATGGTCACTGCTGAAAACATAAATCTACCTCCTGCATATCTAAGGTGTTTCAACCAATATTCGTACTGTGTCAAAGCAAGGGGAGTGGCAACTCAACCGCATCCATGCTTTCCAAATTTTGGGACATACATCGGTCTTCCTTGAGGAGGAATAAGTCAACAAGGAGACCTCAGTTGATTGGAGAAGCAACTGTTCATTTCTCCTGCACAGAGACTCGGAGAATGAATAGATGGAAAAATCTGCTCTGCAAACCATGAAACACTATAGCTCAGGAGAGGTCAGGATGGTCCCAGTCAGACCCTCTGTGCATGCAGCTGGCTGCACCAACAGAGCCCAGACAGATCTTAAATTAAGAAAGCCCTCACCATTGGCTGATGTACAGAAGATTAATTTTTGCTATTCTGGCTGCTCAGGATGGATACGTCAAATTAAAACCAACCAAACCAAACCAAACCGAAACCAACCAAAACCCCCACAACAAATGAAATAAAAGAAAAATAAACATTCTTGCCCATAATACTAGAATGTATCATTTTCTCCTTTAGGCCATTACTTGTCTTCATACTTTTTAAATTTTCTCCTATCCTTTAAGTTTCCTCCCTTTTATGTCTTTGTAAAAATTTTAAATATGACTCCAGTAAGTGGCTATTATTTATTCTACTAGGTTTTAACGTAGGGTTCATGCACATGTCTGCAAACTCCGTAAGGGTTTACATCTTTGATTTGCCATCATGGCATTTTCACTCTTCCTAGTTTCTTCTCTGTTCTTGTGCATTTTTTAGTAATAAACTCATGCTAATATAATCAGCTGGTGAGTTAATAGAGGCTCATGTCCCTTAACGATAGCTGTCCAAAAATCTGGTGTCCAGTCTAAACAGGTACAGAAGGATTCTGCAGCTCTGTATGCGTAAGCACAAACGGTGGCCACTTGGAGAAGGAAATGCAGCCCACCTACTACATGAATTGTCTTTGGAAACACCTCTTTCTTTCCACAGATCATAGAGAAAATCTGTGGTAACCGGACTCTAAGTGAAGTTACGCGTGATGACTATAAACCTTACTTAAGCATATTTTAAAGTAGGTCTTTTTTTCTTATATGTGTTTCAGAATTGCTTTTGGCATGCTTTATTTTCTAAATTACTTTATCATTATACTATTGGCAAATTTTTACTATTATCTTTGAGTAATATTTTTTTTAAATAATGTTTTATAATACGGAAAGACATTTTCTCCAGCATGCAGACAATGGCACTTTTCTTTTTAAATAAGATTTCTTCCTTTCATATTTTTAGTTAATATGAAACTCACAGGGCAGTTTTCTAATAACAGTGACATTGCAGATGGTGTAATCTGAAAAAAAAAAAAATCTATATAATTTAAAAACCGACACTTATGATCACAAGTGCATTAAAGTCTTGTCCATTACTGAAGCAGATCCTGAGTCTTCTGTGATTTGACTGAGAACATTATCTAACAAATTGGTCATTAATTGCTGTTGAAAATCAATTCACTGAAATAATGGCTTAAAAATATTGCTGAACGGCTTGTCATGAAGGATATATATGAGCGAAGATAAAATGCTTTAATTTTAGCTGCAATTTATAAGTTATGTCTGGGCTGCCAATCCCATCTAACAGTCAGGGCACTTCTTCCAGTGGTCGGAAATCCTGTCAGCATTTTCACAAGTGGAAAGTAATTGAATTAACTGCAAAACGCTAACATTATCCCTTTTCATGTGCACTGAAAGGGAAAAAAAAAAATACATGTCTTAGAAATACTGAAATGTTTTAAGACAGAAGCAATTGGGGGTCACAAAAGCAGACTGACCCCCTTTAGATTCTAAATTACATGGGTCTCTCTACTACATTATATGAAGGAGCTAAAAATACAGGCATTAACTTGTAAAAGAAAAAAGCAGCAGGGAGTTAAACCTGTGTCTCAGGGAAGTCAAAAAGCTCTTTAATTGACTAGAAGGGGTTTAAGACCTGCTTCTCAGCACATAACATATACAATGTGTGTGTGTCTAACACACAACCATAGTATCCAATATAGTAAATATTATAGCCCAATATTAATTGGAAGTTTTCTTAGTCATAATGCGCTAAGGCAGATGGAATGATGCTAAACTTCCATAAGGTCATTCAGCTGTTTTCTGAACACGATAAAGGGGATACTCTATCATTTTTGTCCCTTGGTAAAGGCACACAACATAATGATAATAAAATATTTTACATCGAGTCCATCTCCTCAGAGGACAACTGCACATTAACTCAGTACACAGCTAACACTAACACTGTACCTAAAAGCTTATGTAATTAATTCAGTGAGAATGAAACTAATGGCCGAACAAATTACAAAATATATTACTATGAAGATATTAACACTTAGTCACTGTTGATCAGCCCTGAAGTGGTCAGGTAGTTGGACTAGATGGTTGTTGCAGATCCCTGCCAACTGAAGTATCTCCTCTCCCTCTCCCCTCTCCCTCTCCCCTCTCCCCTCTCCCCTAGTCCAATACCCATTTTGGGGGGTAAATTACTGATTTAATGATTTATAATGATATATACTGATATAATGATTTATAACTCCATGAAACTCTTAGCATACAGCCTGGGAAACAGATATCCTTCCAGTTGTGCAAATGTTACCTGGGTCTAAACTAAATCATCCCAAATCATTAATCATAGTTGAAAACAGGGTACTTATACCAAGAAAAACAGTTCTGTAAAGTGGAAAAACTAGAGCCAAACCAAAATAAGCTGAAACAGAGGCTGCTACAGTCAGCAGGAGCACATAGTTTATCTGAAACTTCTGGAGACACCTCATTGCTATTACAAGAAAACTGAGTTGTTCCCTCTGTATTAAAGCTGCTGCAGTTCCCACTGGGATGCCTCTTTGTTTTACTTTCAAGTTTTTTCTGTGTAGGTGCAGAACTGCCCCGCATCCAGAACTGTTGCTGACAGTAACAGATCAGCAGAAGACATGCAAATAAATTTTGGGGTTTTTCTGAACTGTTTCACAACTACTGCTGCCATGCTCCACATTTTACCCTGAAGGGCTTTAATTTCATATCAAATTCATATGATTAAAAAAAAAATTATCTATGAGTAGATATCTTACAAGCAGAACTTTTCCTTTTAACCTATCAGGCAACGTTCCATTTTCCAATTACTACAACATGACCCTGTCACTATGACAGAAACAGCAGTGCACAAATCTACCAAAATAGCCATACAATGCGGTTTTACTGAAGCGGCAGCTTCATTTCATTACTGAGTAAAATGATGAACTTGGTTTATCAGTTTACGAAACACTTCCAAATCCTTTGGTACAAAGGAGAAATAAGAATATAACTTCTTATTGCCATGGAAAAAACATAAATAGGTGTATATCATTGTATCTACATCTCATACTCTTCATAGTGCTTGATTACATAACACAATAGATTAAAAATAAATTACCTAAAATACTTTCTGTTTCTGTCTTCACCTAATGTAAGTGAAAGTTTTTTCATAAGTTTATTGGATGAAGTAATTTTCTTATTGATCTCAATAGGAGTTAGGCCCTGGATTCACTTGGTTATAATTTCACCTGCAGGTGAGGACCAAAAACCATCATTATGAGTATTTATTTTGACCTCTTTCATTACACAGGGCATAAAATTTAATGAAGTAGTTTCTGCATCAAGCCTAATAACTTCCTCAAGTACATGATTTAGAATGAGCTCAAGTACATGACTTAGAAAGACACTCAGCTATAGCTACTCTATCACTTTGGCTAGAAAATTCTCCCAAAAATTAATTATTCTCATCATTAAAAAAAAGAAAAAGTGCCTACATAATTTCCCAGCCAAATCTGTCTTATTATGTCTTTGTCTATTATATTGCCTGTGTCTAAAAGGGATAAATTACTCAATACTCAGTTTGGAAGAAGTTCATATAAATTCAAGAGAAACACTGGATGGGTTTTTTTGCAGGGTTTTTTTGTAGGTTTTTTTTGTAATTTTACATGGCCATTCAGGCATGGCGATGGGCAAGATGCCATTAGATATTTTCCTAATTAATGCAATTCAGTCTCAGTTGAAGACATAACTGCTTTCTGAAGCAAAGATTATAAAAGCAGGCTAAAAGAGCAAATTACACAAGTGAGACAAATTAATTCTTAAGGCATAAGACAAGTTGTGTATGTCAAATAAAGTAAGAGGCAGACAAGCCAGAGCGGCTCTTTTCAGGAAAAGAAAGAAAAAAGAACTGTGTCTTTTCAACTATGAAAGCACCACACAAGATAAATCTGGTACTGCTGCACTGACCAAACAAACTTCACGCATGGATGCCTATAAAATATAAAGGGTAGAATATGTAGCAGAAACATCACTGTGATTTCTACTGCATGCAAATTAATAATATCCAAAGGAGAACCTGGATTAAAATTTTTCTATACCTTGCTTAAATCCCTTGAAAGATGGTAGCATTCACAAATGTTTTGCTCAAATTGCCAAATGCATTTAGGAGTTATGCACAAATACATTGGTGAGCAAGGACTTTAATTCAGGGCTTTCAACTCTAGTCTATAAAAAGTATGTCTGCATGGAGAGAGAGGGTAAAATAGGAAACCAGATGCTGAAAGAAATGAAAAGGGAAGTCATCCTGTATCTCACTGGAGCCAAGTACTAGTGTTCCTTGAGAGTAAAACTGTGACATGACTTAAGTACACCCAGAATAGTCTAAAGAGACCTGATATTTCTGATTATAATATCTTTTTCATCAGAAACTGGGGGCTTAACTTTCTTGCACATACTTCAGGACAATTTTTTCTTGTCACCTGTCCTTATTTTCTAAAAAATAAATTCCTTATAAAGCTGTTTCAGACAGGAGAGATATGAAGGATTTGTTTACAAGCTTATAATCAGCAGCATATGAACTCTATAGTGGGGATAAAGTTACACATACTAACCTCTTGCCTCATTCACGAAGATCTGAAGTTTGGCCCATGATATAAAGTCTCAACATGAATGACCTTGTGAGCTGTAATTAAAATTCCTTAAAACAAAGGTTTTTCAAAAGTTTTAATAGTTTGCAGCACTGGCATGTGTAGCCCACACTACAGGGACACTGACTTACATGGGCTATGGCTGGTACCTGACTACAACAAAATGTGGGGAGGAGATGAAAAGATTATGTCAAGTTTTGCTACACAATAACTCCTGGTGCTTTTCTCCTGTTAGTGTCAGTGTGGGTCAGATTCTTTCTTACACCAAAATAAAGGAAAAAAAAAGTAAAAAAAAAAAAAGTTGTTTTCATTTTACATCTTGAAGGTTGATAAAAATTTATCTTTGCATTAATGTAAATGAAAAATGTAAACCTGGCAATTTTGTCCTAGTAAATCATAATACAAAAGAGATTCAGAAACTGTTCCTAAATGCATGGGATCACATCTGCTCTAGTTTCAGGCAGGGTGGAAAGCCTTTCTCTTTTGGAAATATTTTAATGTGTATTTATATCACAAACAGAAGTGTCTTTCTACTTTATTAAGGAAACTGAAAGTTAAACCTGAAGCATACAACACAGACTTTAGACTATGCATGCATGTATTAATTCCCTAAAGAGGAATTTTCTCTCTTGGAAGAGTATGGTCACTTACACAGCAAAGCTGGCTGAAACCTCAGTGCTGGGCAACAGAACTGTGGTTTAATGGAAAACTTCCTTATAGAAATGTAAATTTCTTGCTATGAAGTTCTGATACTTAAAGATATGGGAAACATACATAATTTAAATAACATACATAAAGAAATAACTGATGTTAGATTTCTGTTCCATATGTGAATAAGAATTTTGCCACATAGTTGCTACTTTTCTTCAGTTAAGTAAATGTGGATTATAAAAATATACATTTATAATAAAGTAGATAGAAAAGGTATTAAATACTGAATACCTACTGTGCACTAATTAGTGAATTAAAAACTGTAAAACTTGTGCACAGGATTAAAACTCTAAGCAAATACAGTACAATGCTAACCCACCGCATGGGAAAAATTACTGCAGGGGCTTTTATGATATTTGAACAAGAAAGAAATTTTGTAAACCAGAAGTATGGAGATATGTGTGTATTAATATCTACGTGTATATCTATGTATCTATGTATATATACACACATTAAAGAAATTTGTGTATATATACACTTAAATATATAATACACTACATCAATATACATACAAACACATAAACAAATGCACACACTAATATCTTCATCACACTGTATCAGAAAAAGATAAGAAAACAGGAAAATTAAGCTGCCAAGTCTTTCACCTTTATCTAATGCCAAGATATGTTTTTTTAACGTGCACCTGGAGCCCAGCATCTCACTTGGTGCTGGCGAAGTTCTCACTGAACTTCAAGAACACCAAATTATTAACTAATGCTGGATTTTACCAGTTCAAGGATACACTTTCTCCTATTTTACTAGAAACAATAGAAGCTATAGAGATTCTTCCAGAAAATTACTCAAGTTTTAATGCTTGAAAGTCTGCTAGGTCCAGTTCTTGTGCTGCTCAAACTGGTTATGGAGAGAGCAAAGGGCAAGGTGCCTTTCCCCTGTCTTGAGGTAAAAGCAGGAAATCAGGTGTACGAAAGAACAAATTCTTTTTCAGATTTTAAGAATAAGGCACTGGAACTGAAAGGCACAAGCTGTTCCATATTTTGCTTCTTTTACCAAGGCATCTAAGGGAAAGAAAAAGGTTGCCACTGGTCTTTTGTAGGTGTATGCTCTGATTCATACGAGCATCCTTATTCAGAACAGTAGTTAAGCATAATTACCATCCTAAGGAGGAATGGATTAATATTGAGCTGAAGGGATTTATCACAGATAACTGTGGGAGAAAAGTGTATTTCTGCTGTAACTACATTCACAGAAGCATTAACATTTTGGTTCTTAACATTCACAGTTTAGTTAACTTTTGAGCATGAATGCATTTCAACATACCCTGAAATACAGGGACTCTTGACAGTCTCCACTAGAGCAGGGTGAAGCTGCAAAATGAGGTATCCCTGCTCCTCAGGAACACCCAGCTGCACCATCTCTAAAAGGGTGTTTAAAACTCAGTCTCAGCTGGCAGGAGTCCATCAGTAAGGCTCTACACCTTCTAGAGCGGGAAACCACATATTTATGTTTCTATTTGTGATGCATACAGTTGTGCTTCTCACTGCGAGATCCATAATGAACACAGTGGAAGGGATGAAGCAGAAACATGACCTCAGATTTGCTAATGACCTCACCAGGGTTACTTCAGATGCCCTCCACTGTTTGCAAACCCGTACTTCTACACACAAGTTCTCATGCTTGCTTTGCTGTTGAACTCGACCATACCTTTATGTTCATGCCAAATAGGAGGCTGCCTATAACTCCTGGGCAGCCCCGGGAAACACCGTGACTCACAGACATCCCTCTGAGTCATAATTCCTCCCTTGCTTCCTCTTTGCATCCACAGCGTTTCCGTTTGCTTATGGTCTTTTCCAGCAATGAATCGCTGTCCCAGGTCCACGCCAGCTCAGCTACGTTGGCCAGCAAGTGGAAAAACCGAGCCAAAGGGGGTAGTAATGCCCTGTCTGTCCCTTGTTACCTGGCCTGGGCAGGCAGCAGAGCCAGCTCAGCGCTCCAGGCAGCCCTGCCAGCCTGGGACGCTCACAAAGGAATACAACAAGTTGTGAGTTGTCCTCTTTTTCACCCTTTTGCGTGGGCATTTAATTCTTATTTTTAATCTAACCATTCTCATTAAGGCCCGAGATAGAGAGTCCAGAAGAAAACTGCACATGCTTTTCAGTCATTCAAGAAGTAAAAACTATACTGATATATAAATAAAAAAAATATAACTAGCTACTGGCAGCAAGTCTCCTAGGGACTGACATTGGCTAATAGGGATGCAGACTGAAGAAAAATTTAGAGTCCAGACATTGTTTTATTTAATACATTTATGCATTGCTGGTGGCTTTTTGGTTGGGGGTTGGGTTTTTTTTTCATTTGTCAACAAAATGATTTTGATACTATAATTTTTACTATTGATACTATTATTTTTGATACTATTTTGATTTGATACTGAGGACTAATACTATATTGTTGGCCTTTCTTCCCTATTGACTAGCAGAGTGCAATTCCTTGGTTTGTTTCTGACTTTAAATAGTATGTTTGTCAGTGTGCCAGCTGTTTTCAGTCTACAGAGGTACATAATTTACATCTGTAAAGGGAGAGTGTGTGCTGATGCAGGGCCTTAGTCTTCATTGGAGAGGACAAGAGCTTCAATTAAGTAGTATTTGTATTGAATAAACCAATATCTTGAGATTTCCTCTTTTTTATTCTGGTTCATTCTCATATCTCACACTGGGGAGACAGCAGTATACATAATTTAATCTATATCAAACAAAAATGGAATAAAACAGAGAAGCAGGATTTAATTTCTCTGTTCTCATATTGTCTCATATTTGTCTAAGTACCTTCTAAAATCAAGCTTCTAGTGGTTGCTGACACTAATGAGACATTTGTTCGTGCAAGAGAGGATAGACAGAAGAAAAATAATCATGTAGTTATTTAGTGAAAGTGCTCCTTACTGTAGAATATTTCCACTTTATTACTTTCTAGCCAGTTGCATTCCAAGATTATGCCTATCTCTCCTCAAATGTAAATTCTGTCTGATTCTTATATGAAGCTGATGAGAAGGTAAGCTACATAAATAAACAAAATAAATAAATATACAAATAAAATATAATTTTTCCAAATATTTTCCATGTTCATTTTTATGTTAAATTGCTGACATACTTTCATGTCATGTTGTCTTTCTGACAACAGAACTGCAAATTTTTCTCTTGCTTGAAAAAGGCTATTTATGTATTACTTTAAACATTCATTTTGTATCTTCACTTTTCATACCAACTGTATTTCCATTCTAACTAGCTTTTAAACACAGCATATAATAAAGTCTAAACCCCTTCAGTATTTTAAATATTTTACTCCTTTTTTATGATATTTCTAATATGCTGTGTTTCTTTAGGAGATAAGCAAAGGAGCTTGAAATATTTTCCAATCAGTAGACAAGTTTTATTCCCTTCTGTATTTTCCATGTTCCATGTTCACGATGTCCTGTGAAACCAATATTTAAAATACCACCCACCCCCAAGAAAATTAAAGGGGGCCTATTTTACCTTTGAAAAGCTTTTTATAATTAAAATTAATTGATATAGAAGAGATAATAAAGATATTACCTGAATCTGATGAATTAACATACCTATTTAACTGAGGAGAGTAATTCCCATGAGTGTTCAGTGGATTGCATGGTAGGTATCCAGGTAACATCTTAATGGCTAAAAGTCTGGATTCTTCTCATTTCTTGGATTGGTTTTTTCCCCCTCATGTTTTCTGATCATTGTATATCTTTAACCTGGCTTCTTGTATTCACCTCAATGATCTTAGCTTTGCCCACTGAAGCTGTGTGAATATTTAGCTATGATGCTCACCTGGTGAAGTACTTCCCAGTAGTTAATGGCCAGGTACTGAAGTTAAAGGTCTAAAGTAAAGTTAAAGCAAGGCTCAAGAGCAAGAAAAAAAACCCAAGTCAGATCTCACAACAATATAAAAATAAGTTAGGAAAAAGTAATGGAAGCGATCTGTCTATGGAAAGTCAAAAAAACTTCAGCAGATGATGCGTAGAGGGCACTGAATAGAGTACCTGTTTTCCTTAGGAGAACACCAAACAGTAATGAATACCTGAGAAGAACTGCACTCACAGCTGTTTGTTAATAACACTTCCAACAGCAGGTGCCTTTATCAGTACAGTGAAAAAATGAAATCTTTTATTGTGGCTGCTACCAAAATGGAACTTTCTAGTTCTAAGGAACCCAAATATCTCCAAAACTAGGTAAGGTTGGTAGCTAGAATGCTGCAACAAGTAGAGAGAAGATCAATAAAAGAGAAATTACATGTTGGTGATCTTTCCAATGTTGAATGTAGGTTATCTTTTCCAATGTACTCATTAGTCAGATGAGCAGTTCTCTAAATTAATATTTTTAAATTATGACAATTTTTTTAAATTAAATTTTAAACAAAACAAGAAGATATTTTTAAATTGATGACAAGAACTCCTAAGTCCAAGACCTTACATGGAGCCATTTGACTCCAGGGCTACACTTAAATGTCATTATTCAGAGATCTCACAGAAATCAGTGTTTAACACAGGCATAAAGTCAGCAGATAAAAAAAACAATAACTGAAAAGTTGTCAAGAATTCTTCACTGCTATGAACAACTCACCACACTCATTAACATGTTGTGAAGAGTTTCTGACACTTGCAAAACCAAACCCTCAGGTAAAGTTTAGGCCTCAGATAAGGTGAAGATTGAATTCTCTAGGAAAACAATACACATATTCCCATTTTCATAAATCATAGTGTTCTGGTTATGTTAAAAGACCAAGAGAAAACCAAAAAATGAATAGTGGGTAGCCAGACCATTTTCTCACCTCTAGAGAATGTTTTTCTTTCTTCTTTTGAATGTGCAAGTATATATGTCTTTTGCTTTACAAGACATCAGAAAATGTCTGAAGGGAACTGAAGGATAAAATGTAGGAATAGATTCATCAGATTAATATATAGACTGATGTAAAAAACATACATTTCTAGTACCCTTGCCAATCCATGATTCTGTTGCAAACAGTGAAATAAAATTTAAACAAGATTCTTATTTACAAAAAAATGATGTTGTGTTTGAGAACCAAGCAAGAATATGACAACTTCCCTTAGAAATGTTATAATTCGCTATGTTCAAACTAAGTGAATAATCTGCTAGTTTTGCTTCCATATCATTCTGGTTTCCATGGAAATGAAACTCAGTTCAGTTAAACACTAACAAACTATGTATGGTTTTGACCACCCAACAATAACATCATGATTAGGGGTTGTAAAATCAGATTATGAACTGCTTCTAAAATTAGATTGTGTTTCTTGGTAGCAAGAAAAGCTTTAAGAGTTAGTTGCTGACTGGATGTGGGGTCCCCATGCTCATTTTCAGTCAAACAGAAAAAGTAACTTTACAGATCTGATTACAAAGGTAATGAGAAAACAGGATATATCTTGTTAAAAATGAATCGCTCAGAAGTCAATGTGGGTGATGTCAAATGGCTGCCTCCAAGAAATTGTAGACAACCATACAAGGGTTTGTGTTTGGCCTTCTGTGCTGTGAAATTATAAATTCATAGGATAGATTTTGAACCCTATTTTGTCTGTGCAAATCACATATGCTATCATTCATGTCTGTGCGATAGTATACGCTGCAGACAAATAATTTTTTTTCAGTATGATTAGACCAATATAAGTAAGGAATTTGATCTATGCATATAAAAACTGAATTAAATGCTCAGAAGAATAATATTTTAAAGTCAGGTTTTACTAGATTACAGGGATTACATAAATGAGAGCTATCTCATTAAATCCTAGGGATGTTGCCAGAACAGTGGTAAATTGCTCTAATGCTTATTTTTCCAGCAAGAACAGGCAGTATATGGATATGCAACCAAAACTGAGCTTGATACTCCAGATATTTTTAGACAAAAGCCACATTGTGCTCCCTGGGAACAGAATAATCTTGCTACAGATGTGTACAAATGTCACTCTAATCTCGCTTACATCCATAATAGATAAAGGCAATACGGACATTAAAAATGTTAATAACTGAAGACATATAGATATGTGGGACCATTATACTTCAACTAATCTTAGAAAAGCATTGGTTGTTCTTTAAATTGGTATGTTTATGAATAAAAAATATAATATATAATTTTAAATAGATATTAAACATTATAGGAAGAATGATAAAAAGAAGCTGTGCTAGATGATATTGCCAGATATAAGTACAGACATTTTTATAGCTGTCTTTCAATAATTCATTTTTCTTACAAGAATTTTAAAAATAATTTTCTCAAAAGATGATAATTCAATATGTTATTAAACTGTTACATGTGTAGCAAAAAGTTAGAATTGTACTTTAATAAAATGATCAACTAGCTGATGTGAATAGTTAATTATCACTTCAAAATCATCTTCTCAAAGACAAGTGCATTTCAAAGGGCTACATTACATACTATTTGAGAAGTACATGGGTACTTTCAGAAATTATTCATTAGGGCAATTCAGTAGTTGATGGTAGGATTTTCAAAGGGTTTTAAGTGGATGAGATAAGGACTTGGTCATTGAAATCCACAACGTTCATTGAAAATGTCAGCTAACATGAATGTTTCAGTAATAAAGTCACACATGCACAGTCACTGATTTATGGTTATGTTGTATTTAGTTGTAATGTACTCGAGCCAAACAAGAATCTGAGCATTTGAACAGAAACTTCTTTAAAAATGCAAGTCAGCAATAGGAGTAACCCAGTGTCTAACTGAAAATATAATGGCTAAGTTAAAGAATAGTATACTTCGTTTTCAGGTTGCTTTTGCCTGTAAAGTAACAGGTTGATTCAGTTTCTTTGTGGAAAAGACATTTTTGATCTTTTATGAAGTAAAAAATTTCTCTGAAGAATTCCACTTCTCAGGTACTTCCATCAAAAAATCTTTTCCACAAATAATTCTAAAATAAATTCACATTCATATTTACTTTTTATGAAGCAGTAAATCAGTAGGGATGCCTCTGTTACAGTTATCAGTAATGCAAATGGATTGAGTGGAATCTCTTGTTAAAATTCTATGATATTCTAGACATGGCATCTTAACCATTGTACTTGCAGTTGTGTGTCTGTATATGTAAGACATTTGTTTAGAACATAATCAGGAATGGTGCTAAAAATCTTAAAGCCTAGCTGGATGGATCCCTGAAAGTTCTTCAGTTGCTATATCAAATACTAAGTCACATTAATTCTTTATGAAAACTGAATGTGTGCAGAGTCCCTAGTTTTATCCAAACTAATATTAAAGTGACAGCTGCTTCTCTCCATTTAAAACCAATTGTTTGTTATTAAATATCTCTGTCTGAGTATGTTAACTAAGCATACTTACATATGTTTCTAAAGAAAGCATATCCTGGAAGTTTCTTTTCAAAGAAAGGAACACTGCTGAATCTATAATACTCTCTACTCTCTAACGCTTTTTTGCTTTTAATAAAAGCAATGTGATGTGATTTTTGTTGTTAGTGTCTAAAGGTTTCCATTTCTAAAACAGTGAAATCCATTAAAGTCAGAGAAAACATTATGAAATACATAACAGAGTATCCTTTTCAACCAGAATTATGTTTTTTCCCTAAGGATGGAAAAAAATATGCTGTGGTTAAACAGGATAAAACTTCCTACATTTTCTTCTTTCTTTTTAAATTCAGGCATGTGGTAGCAGCTAAAGTGATATATTTTATATGTTTTCTCAAAGTCTAATAAAAAAAAAAAAAGTGCATTAGATGAAAGCCAAACATTAAAGATGAAAGGGTATCAGAACTGCCCTTATAAATTAGGACGCTATTGACAGTGAAATTGTACTAAGCCTGTACATGCCTATGCATTCAACAGAGCTGGACTGAATTATGCCAAATAAGAAATGTCCCAGAAATCTGAAGGATATAAAAGAACATTATAACAATCTATTCTGACCCTGTACGCACAGTACAGGCTGTCCTGTTTCAATAGTCAGAGATATGAAAAGACCCTTTCTTGTACTGGAGATAATCTCATAGGAAATGCCATATTATAGGTGCTGCTAGACAAATACTTGTATTTAGGCATATATGTTTATTGAGAAAACTTTAATGTTATTTAACCTACATATATTATATATATGTACATAATATTATTTAACCAATATATATAATGAAACCCTAAAGACAGAATGATGTTATCTTAGCAGTTAAGAAAGATTAACTAACAGCTGAATAGACATATAATACTTCCACATATATCGGTTAGTGAAGTCAATTTTCAACATCTACCTAGACACAGACAGCCATGTAAAATTACACATCAATAACTAGGGAGACAACAGGAAAGTCTAGGTTATGAGGCTTTTAATATTTATGCCCTTAATTTGGCTCCAGTAGCTGATAAAATGATCTTCCGGGTAGATAGTAGAATTTCCTAACCGATATTTAGGCACTTTCATCTAAACTGGGAGAAAGGGGAGTTTACAACCCTTTCTTTTATTTTATTCCTTTTTTAAAATACATATGTGTGCAATATCTCTCACAATGGGGAGTTTAACTTTACTGACTCAAGTTATTAGTAAACTTAGCGAATAAATCATTCCCTGTTGGATTCATGAGTGAGGCCAAAGATTCAGAGGAAATTCTAAGCACCCCACTGCACTTGGTAGCCAGTTACGATGACTGCCTTGGTGCAAGAGTCTGAAAATGCCAAGCAGATACCAACCATTAAGAGAGGTTGCTCTTAATAGTATACCATGTCCCAGAGAGAGCAAAGGCCTTCGCTGACTCTTGAAAAACCTCGTTAGAGCCTACTTAGCTAATCCAGAGTATCAGTATTGTATACCTACCACCCTATTCCCTTCCAACTTTCCAGATAGATATATGCTTTGCTGGGGTAAATAAAAAAAAAAAAAAAGATTATTAATCCATACGGTCACATGTAGGATGACTTGCTTTATTGCAGCCCTTCCTTTGTACACCTGTTTTGTAGTTAAAGAGAGAGTGACTAGAACTTTCTCTAGGAATTAAATCTCAAGAGGAATTAATGTGAATGGGAGCTTGCTTCCAACTGGTTTTTCTTCCAACTGGTCTTGTAAAAGTCAGGCATTTTTTATAAGAACTATTTTCACTTTGATACAGAAAAAAACCACCACCTGCCGCACCCACATTCAGTTGATTATTTATGAAGATCTTCTTTTTAAAACAAAATACTGTAATGGTTTTGCTTTTATTTGCAAATGGTCTTCCACAATTATCATCCACCGCTGCACATGTGGGCTGGCCTAGCACATCTCTGTAAATCTAGGGAAGCAATAGGTATACTGAACCTGCACTGATGTAAAACTGTAAAATCAATGTAGATCCACTAATGTCATGGATGATACGTTAATTTGCATTAAATGTAATGGAAATTGCAATGGATTTGCAATTTGGATGCAATTTAATTTGTGCTGAGTGGCAATGGTAGTTAGTCTGATTACATTAAAACTGAGTACTGGGAAATCCCAGTACCTGGCATAAGCAGAGAAAGTATAAGTAGAAACTTATGCACATGTAGCATAACAAGCAAAATATTAATTCCTGGATTACTCAGTATCTCAAGCTCAAAAACTATTCTTTCAGAAACAAGAAAAGTATGGTGCTGTTGAAATATGTTTCATAAATAAGTGTGTAATGAATCCAGGAAAAAAGGTGTTGGAAGTATGATGACTGAAATGCCAGGTGTAGACTAGAGTAATTTTACATAATAGCATTCATTAAAAAATAAAACTATCATCATTGTCATCGTCAGCCCTCACTCCTACTGTACAGCGACAAGCTTTACATTGATTTATCACACAGAAGTTATGAAATTGTGTTTGTACCAATACTTAACACAAATAGTTAAGCCAGATCACACAATTTGTCTCAGACTCTTCAGGTTTCTCTTATGTAGAAAGGTTAGAAACAGCCAGGTGTGACAAAATTAACTCAGGGGTTATCATTGCACAGTTGTCCAAACATCTTTTTACAATCAGTCCCTTCAAGATGTACAGGTTGAGGCAAGACATACTGCTGCAAACCAAGTTGTGCAATCTCCTAAGCAAAGTCTTCCAATACTGATACTGCCTTTCTGCTGTGGAGGCCCCACTTCTGGATGACTGTTTTGGAGATTGCAGGCATTACATTTCCTTTTGTTAAACCACAATTCAGCTACACAACTGCATTTGCTGAGTAGGAGAAAGGAAAATGGACAGCTTTTTTAAACTGTGAACATCACATTCTCTCTGAATAAGTGCAGCTACTTATTGCTGCAAGGGAACAACAGGACATCCTGCTGGTGAAAGACATGTTATTTCAATATATAGGGTGAAAAAAATATTGCTCCATGAGATGTGGACAGATGTGGGAGGTTTTTATACACAGGAATGATAAACTGTCTGACTGATCCATAGTGAAGCAGAAAACTCTATCCTTGACTTAATTAATAGTCCAGGAAACTGGCTATACTCCACGGATCTACTTGCTAGTAAGCTGAAACACCAGGGATCTCTGCTTCTCAATTACATGTGGTGAAAGGCAATTGTTACACCCCGTGCAAGATTTCAGTGTCCCGCAGGCTACTCAAAATTGAAGTCTTGAAGAGAAAATTGAAAACATGAGATTTGTTGCTTAAGTTGCAGAGTGGTCTGCAGCATCTTTTAAAAGTCTGGATTTAGTGATGGGAGAAGGACAAAGTGGTTAATGGTTCTTCCTGCCAGGGTGAACTACAAAGGTTACTCCGCTAAGATATGCTAACCTTCATACTATAACACTTCATCTATTTTCCAGACAGTCCCATGGGATTAGGGAATCTGCATTTAGAACTTCAAGTGGTATTAAAATGACAAGGAAGCCTTCTTTAAACACCAAGGTATGGTATTGAAATACTGTATTTAGCCATACAAGGACTACAAACAGTCAAGTGTTGCATCTCAGAGCACAGTCACAAAATCAGCAAGCCATTTATAAAGCTACTTACTGGGAAGAACAGGAAATCAGCTATCATGCTGTATAAGTAGCAAAATAACACACTGCAAATACAATATTTAATAAAGACAGGAAACATTGTATTTAATTAATTATGAAATCCAAAGCACGACAAGAACCAAATAATAAATGATCACGTATTTGAATCAGGACGTAGGCAGGATATGACTTTGTCTCTAAAGATCATTCACATAAACTGAAAAGTGAGACTGGTTATTATGATAAGATTATTTTTATCTGTATTTATTATTTTTACATCTTTCAAAAAGAAGCAGTATTAATTTATACCATAATTTATGTTTTCATTTGAGCAAGGGTATAACTTTTGCAATATTATGTGTAAAACGTTAACGAGATCTACCTTGTTGTTCACAGTTATTTTCCATAGGCTGAGCTGTATATGTATAAGGAGAAAAAATGTGCAGATATATAAACATACATACAATCCACTTCATCCACTTTATATCTGCCTGGGACCAGACTGAAAATTTTCTGCACTATTGCTATTATTTGAGATAATAATAAGTAGAACAATAATATCACAATATTTCAAGCAAAGAGAAACCCTCCTTTCCTTATCAAATGTGAAGCAGTAAAAAGAGCTATTTTGTATTTATCATGACAAGTGAGAACTTGGCATTGAAGGTTGTGTCAGATCCTGTCAAAGCATAATGCAGGATAATGCAACATAGTTCTTCAGTTCAAATATGTTTTCCATGTGCTTGTGCACACCAGCCTGAGATGACCAACAGTAGATGGAAAAAGGTGACACTGATTTTCATTCCAGCAGTTCCAAATAGCCAATTTGTCCTAAAATTGCTTACCTCAAATGGTATTCCCAGTGCAGAACTAGCAATGTAAGAAGTTCAGAGTTATTAACCTGTTTTAAGATGGGATGAATATACAAAGGAAATAATATCTCAGGGACCTATTTGTAATTCTATATCTTCCCCTAGAATATTGTCACACTTCCATTTCTGATCCTAGTTATAACCACAAAGGATAGAAACAAAACACAAGGGAATTACCAGGGATATTTAGATAAATTGCCTAAATATTTAATACCCCACAACATTGCTCTTCGTTGTTTTGGTTTTCATTTAAACAAAGTAATTATTTTGGAGTGTGCCATTACATGAAACTTGCTAATGACTAGTTTTAAAATAAATCAATCACTTCCTATGTTTAAGCTGTAAAGTGTGTTTATGATTTGCCTAGAATGTTGGTAAGGAAAACAAAGAGGCTACAGCTGTTAGGGCGAAAACAGTTGGAAAAAGCAACAAGCTTTCGGACACGAGTTCTTTTCTGCAGGTCGCTCAGATGTTACATCGTCAAGTCCAAGCATTAAGGTTTTTTCCAGCTTAAACAATTCTATGATTCTATTCCCACCTCAAATGTAGGATTGTGATCTCATAGAATGACAATTGGCATTTTAGTTAGATTAAGAGTGCCCTCCTGAGGAAGATGACCCAGCTGCCCCACTGATTACAGATCTGAAAGATAAGAAAGACCTCCCGTTTTTTCAGTGGACATGTTTGTTTAACTCTGCAACATGGGACAGCATTTTAAAATGCAACTAACAGAAGGCAA